>NC_068311.1:6809087-7131789 GCF_025860055.1 Xyrauchen texanus
TTTTACTTTTGAAAATTGATAGTGGATGAGAGAGAAAAGATATCAATAAAATAATCAAGAAGATGATGAACTGAAAAGACTTTCACAATAAAGCAACTGTGAAAAAACACAATTTTACTCCCCCAAAGATAGATGTCAAAAGAAGAGAACAGTGGTAAGAAGCATCATTTTTTGTTTTTCCTTCTACCACCAATGTTTGATCACTTACTGTAAAAGCATCAGCATGCTTACAAACCATAAATCCTTTGCAGGTCAGAAGCATCCAGGATGTGCATTACGAAACCTGTGCATCACCAAGTTATCTGATCCTCATTCAGGTCCTTCTTGAACAACTCACTGGTGGAGTGGTGGTGGTGGTGTAGTGGTCTAAACCACATAACTGGTAAACTGGTAACCAGAAGATCACTGGTTTGGTCCGCACAGCCACCACCATTGTGTCCTTGAGCAAGGCACTTAACTCCAGGTTGCTCCGGGGGGATTGTCCCTGTAATAAGGGCTCTGTAAGTCGCTTTGGATAAAAGCATCTGCCAAATGCATAAATGTAAATGTAACTCTGATGTACTATAAGTTGTAGGTCCCCATAGGTAATCATTAAAATATGTCTCCACCCTTGAACATAATTCAATTTCGGGCATCAACAGAGAATGTGTTGGTCCAGTTCTGATGTCAAGTTCTCATTAGCAGAGGCCTCAGCATTTGAACTGGCCTATTACACCTATTATTTTTATATGTAGTTAATTATCTATAATATCACTTTCTGTGCTTTAGATGGAGGTCTGATTTAAGTATACAGTATGACCATGTTTTAAAATATTAAGGTTTATTTTCTGATGCCTTTTCTGTAAGAGAGGAGAATTGCTGATTTAATCAGAAGATATAATTGTTAATGAAAGACATACAGGATAGTAGATCAGAATCAGAATGAGCTTTATTGCCAAGTATGCTTAAACTCACAAGGAATTTGTCATAGTGACACAAGCTTCCAGTGCAAAGAGAATACAATGTGTATATACATACAAATATATACATTTAAACATATGCATGTAGTGACAAAAGAATATTTTGTTCGTATATTTTATATACGGATATACAGTTACAGTATGTGCTGTATAAATGAAATACGGATAGAAGTGAAATGGATGGATTGAATATTGCACATGGTTGTATTGACCAAAAGAAATTATTTGGTGGCAGTTTTAACGGTTCATGAGATGGATAGCCTGAGGGATAAAACTGTTCCTGCACCTGGCTGTTCTTGTGCTCTGTGTTCTATAGCACCGGCCAGCGGGCAACAGTTCGAAGAGGAAGTGTGCTGGGTGAATGGGGTCAAGAGTGATTTTACCAGCCCTTTTTGTCACTCTCGATATGTACAGTTCTAGCAGGGTGGGTATGGGAGTGCCAATAATCCTCTCAGCAGTCCAAACTATCCTTTCAAGCCTTCTGATGTCTGACTTGGTAGCTAAACCAAACCAGACAGTTATAGAAGTGCAGAGGACAGACTTGATGACTGCTGAGTAGAACTTTATCAGCAGCGCCTGTGACAGGTTGAACTTCCTCAACTGGCGAAGGAAATACAACCTTTGCTGGGCCTATGTGGGACTCCCACTACAGGTCCTGTGAGATGGTAGTGCCCAGGAACCTGAATGACTCCACAGTGCTGTTCAGAATGGTGAGTGGGGTTAATGTTGGGATGTTCTTCCTAAAGTCCACTATCTTCTCCACTGTTTTGAGCATGTTCAGCTCCAGGTTGTTTTGACCTCACCAGACAGCCTGCTGTTCAACCTCCCTTCTGTATGCTGACTCATTGTCATCTTGTATGAGGCCGATGGCTGTATTTTCGTCTGCGAACTTCAGGAGATTGACAGAGGGATCTTTGGTGGTGCAGTCATTTGTGTAGAGGGAGAAGAGTTGTGGGGAGAGCACACATCCATGGAGGGCACCAGTGCTGGTGGTACATGTGCTGGAGGTGAATTTCCCCATTCTCACTAGCTGCTGCCTGTTTGTCAGAAAGCTAGTGATCCACTGAGAGATAGATCTGGGAACAGAGAGCTGGGTTAATTTAGTCCATAGGAGAGTGGGGATGGTGGTGTTAAAAGCCGAACTGAAGTCAAATACTATCCTTGCATAAGTCTATGGTCTGTTTAGTGGAAGTATGTAATGCAGTCTCATATTGACTGTATCATCCATAGACCTGTTTGCTCTATAAGCAAATTGAAGGGGATCCAGAAAGGGTTCAGTGATGTCCTTCAGTTGGGCCAACACCAGTCTCACAAATGACTTCATGACCACAGATGTCAGAGCGACGGGTCTGTAGTCATTAAGTATTTTAATCTTGGGTTTCTTTGGGACAAGGATGATTTTGGAGGGTTTGAAGTAGCAGGGAACTTCACATTGCTCCAGTGATCTGTTGAAGATATGTGTGAAGATGGGGACAGCTGGTCAGCACAGGTTTTTAGACAAATGGGCCCTGTGCATTTCTTGTGCGCATCTGGGACCTGTGCTTTTCTTGTTTTCTGTTACCCGGCACACATCCTCTTCACAGATCTTAATTGCATGTTTAGTAGCAGGAGAGGGGAGGAGGGGGGGTTGTGGGAGGTGTTTGTGTTTGTGTGAAGTGAAGTTCAGAGTGGGTGTGAGTTGCCCCGCTTCCTTTTATACCCGTAGGTCCGGGGCGTGGCATGCAAATTCTGTCTGCCAACTTGACATTGGCCTTTTCTCAGGTTCAGAGGTACGTTTGGTGTCCCAGGAAGACCCCTTGTGTCATTTCATTCGACACAACTTCTCGTTCCTTCCCTCGGGGAACGGAGGTTACAACAGTAACCATGACGGTCTTTTTTATTAGTTACATACATTTGCAACATAACATATATATATAGACCTTAGACCATCTTTAAGAATGTGCTGTTGAAGTTTTTATTGCTATTTAGTGTTTTGGGAGAAAATAAAGACAAATGAGCCTCAGAATTACTTTGTTACTATTTTTTTGGCAGGCAAGAGATGGATTGGAGCTAAACTCTCAAGGATTGAACCTAATAGGTTTGTTATGTTGACTATTCTGGAAGGCTGAAATTTAATGTAGAAAGTTAAAACATATGCTTCTGTATGGGACTGTACATTTTGGATGTCTCCAATAATAATAAGGAAGATATCAATTTATTTTCTCTTCAGTGTATAAAAATAACAAAGTTGTACTTCAGCAATTTCAACAAGCTTCTCAATTTGCTACTGCAAAGAAGCTTGTTTAGCATTTACCAAATCGTTGAACATTAGCCAAGAAACTTAACAGACTGTAAAACACAGTTCTGCTTATGTCTGCAGTGTAATGATACATGGTTGTTACTGTGAGTAAGTGGAAACGGAACACAAACTTAATTGTGTAGTCATTAATTATACAGTCATTCCACTATATGTTTAGTGCAATTTAAATTAGACACCTTTAAAAAGAAGTACCATAAGAAGATTAAGTTGAAAGTCATGGAGAAACTCTGGTTAATTCTGTTAGCCTGTTTTAAGAGAAAGTGTGTGCAATGGCTGTGACTGAATCTTTTCATCAACTAAATTTATCCAGGCTGGAAAGAGTCTCTACTTCTCTATGCCTACTTTTAGTTCATGCATAAGGAGATTAGCAATTTTCTGTAGCAACTATTTTAGAGAGGCTACGATGAAAGCATGTTTTCAAACTCAGTCTATGTGATGTTTCTTTCACATGGCTACTCATCTCAAACTTTAAGAAAAACAAATAAAACATGATATGACATTTCATACTACTTTTTGGGACACCTACTCTAGACCTCACACTGTTCTAATGGCATATATCTCATCATAGACAAGTTCTTGTTGGCTTTCTAATAATCCTCTTCCTCTAATTTGAGAATTTCTGCAGTTTGCATCCAAATGCAAATTAACTTTACTTGTGGCTTTTGTACATGCTGAGGTCCTATTTGGTTTGTGAACAGTTGTACTTATTAGTCTTTCCATCTAACATTTACAAAAGCAGCTATAAATGTTATTCCAGGTACGGTAGAAGGCAATTACAGTAAGCAGGCATTGATAAACAGCCCTGAAGACACAACCCTATTAGTGGGGCTTCTTTTTTGGAATAGTTTTGATACAGAACTAACCACTGACACCGGAAGTGAGCTTCACGCTCAAATAACAGAAATTAACATATCTCTTTATCTATATCAGGAGTGCCTTGTCTATTTCTAATTATGGCTAAATGTTTAAGTATGCAAATATAACGTGTTAGTAAAGCACACATGAGAGGAGTTCGTGTCATTTACAAGCTATTTGAATTTTGAGACCAACGGATTCAATTTGGAGGTAAAATACAATTTTATCTGGCTTTCAGTTTATTAAACTATTTATTTATTTTTATTGTGGTAAACATATTTATAGTTGTCAGTTTGCGCATGTAACTGCTTAGCTGCAAATTTCATTTGTGACAAATATCGTGCTCCTCAAAACACACTACACCTCAAGGGCTTGTGGTGATCATAGTGTGAACATGAGAAGTGTCAATCATGTCATCAGCAAGCTCTAATGAACTGAGTAGGAGGCCTGCTTTTTTTTTGTAAGTGTAAATGCAGGGTGAAAACAATTAGAAACATGTTTAAAATATATAATATTGCTGCAAGCTGCAATTACAGAGCCAAGTACATCAGTGACAACATGTACACTGCATTATGCATGATCCCATTCATTAAAAGACAGGAGAACTGTAATTTTAAGCCAGTTGTTTCAAGGGTTATAAGCCTTATAGGCCTATGTGAATCTATTTAGCTAAACTCAGGCCATTATCACAATGTCCAGTTTCATTTCCAAAGCAATGGTAAAATTCAACATTTTGCATTGCAATGCACAATTTTAAGTTGCTGTCAGGCAATATGATTGTCTTTGGAGCATTGGGTATCATTCAAATGTTGGCCAAATTATTGGAAAGTTATAAGAATTTGTATTGAGCTTTATGATTTGCTGACCAATGTGATGTTGTCACCAAACTCCACAGCTATGCCCAGATCATGGTGGAAAGTTTTGTTTAAAAGGCCAAAGTTTTGCTAAAATAGAGCCTCATTTCCTGTTTGCCATTGGCCATTGTCAGTTATTTTTTCACTATTACATTTAAAAATGCCCCTAAGTCTCAAAAATCCATTAAATAACAAAACATTGAGCAGCTTGGTCTGAAGATGATCTAGAGTCAATTTTGTAGTATGGTAGTATGCTATTCTGGACTCAGCCAATGACTTTACTGAGCTCTGTATAAGATAAGAAATCAGAGGGGACAAGATTCTAGACCAAATGGTTCAAATTTTATACATTACAAGAACTATTCAGTCCCACCCCAATTAGTGTGCTAAATTTCACAACTTTTTATCACACATTTCGATGGGCAGCCATAGACTTCCATGCAGTCTGAAGAAGAAGATATCAGAACAAAAACAATACATTTACCAGACGCTTTTATCCAAAGCGACTTACAGAGCCCTTATTACAGGGACAATCCCCCCAGAGCTACACTACACCACCACCACTCCAATAGGGGGTTTCTGTTCTTTTTGCCCATAATAAGGATTTTTTTTTAAATACTTCAATAACAGAGTTAAGTGCCTTGCTCAAGGACACAATTTGTGGTGGCTGTGGGGATCAAACCAGCAACTTTCTGATTACCAGTTTACCAGTTATGTGCTTTAGACCACTACACCACCACCACTCCAATAGGGGGTTTCTGTTCTTTTTGCCCATAATAAGGACATTTTTTTAAATAGTTCAATAACAGAACTAAAGAAAATGCCTGTTGTTAAAATTATATAAATTGCCAACATCTGCTCCACAAGTCACCATAAGGATGAGCAGAAAAAGGAAGAAAAACTCACTGACTCATTCACAGCTATGGCCTTCAAAACACATAATGTACATTCACCCACACATGCTCCGACAAGCATCAAATTTGCGATCTGTGTTCCCAAGACAAAACACTAGGGCTCAGAATTAATCATGTAAATGTCTTGATTTCAGTGACAGCTGATTCCACTCTACAGATGGAATAATGTTTCCTAAATTGATCACTCTGGGTGTGTATTGGATTTTATAGACATCTAAATACATATATTGAAATTCATGCCTTAATTTATCAGTATATATCATAATGCCACTGGTGTTTTTCCTGCAGTTGCTCTGATGGGTTTCTACACCATATCAAGTGCAGATCAAATAACTGTCATTGGAAAAATAGAAACAATAGAGGAGGGATCCTGTTTCAACATCTCCTGTTCTTACAAAAAGCCAGATGGGCAAAATTTAAAACTGCTCTGGTTTAAAAATCCATATTATGACAAAACAAAGTTTATTGGGACTATTGTATACAGCAACACACATGAGCGTCTACAGTCACCAGGTTACTTCAACAGAGTGGAATACATTACTGATGCAACAAAAGTAAAATGTGATTTAAGAATCAATGATCTACAGAAAACAGACAGTGGGAACTACAGCTTTAGATTCATTGGTTCAGACACACAGTACATGAGCAAAGATAGTGTGATTCTCACAGTTACAGGTGAGCAATTTTTTATTTATTGAGATTAATTAAAATTTTGAAATTTCAAATTTTACTTTTTAAAATGAATTATACTTACTTTGAGATTCACATTCACAAAATCAAGATGAATAATTATCCTATTATTAAGGTGCAGCCTACAGTGATATATTGTTTACAAAAAGAAATTCCTCTAAAATTTATGTTTGGCATTACTCCTTTTTAAAGTAAAGTTTTCAAGAAGAGATCTGGCTTTAAAATGGTCTTGAGTGAGAGTTTTGGAACACCTTTTGTACTCCACGTTTTTCCTCATTCCAGACAATCCTTGTAAGGTACACATTGAACCATCAGAACTGAAGAATTCAGTCAAGGAGTCAGATGAATTTACGGCTCGCTGTTCCACATCTGCTTCCTGCTCATCTTATCCTGAGTGGCTTATCCATAAGCCAGGACAAGAACCAGAATGGGTGCACTTTGTCATCAAATGATAGGATGATCACAGAGGCTGAAATGGAGAAAGAAGGTAAAAAGGTCACCAGACTGAAACTCAATGTGACATGGACAGATGACAACAGGATTCTTTCTTGTCGTCCAGCACGGAGTCAGGACAGCTGCCTGATCAGAAAAATCAATCTGTCTGTAGAATGTATGTATGATTGCTTATTTATTTTGTCATATGTTTATGATCAGAAAAAGTTTAGAATAATTTAGTGTCATTAAATGGACCCAAAATGTATTTGCACACTTAAACCACACTTAAATATGTATTAATGTCTTTGCATTACCTAACAAAATATCAAACCAGGTGGCTTTCATAATATATATAGCTATATATATATTCATATATAATCAAAACTATGGAATAACATAAATAGAAATATGGGAATTATGTTGTAAATGTGTTATATTTTAGTATCTTCAAAGTAGTCACCCTTTGCCTAGAATTTGCAGACATGTACTCTTGACATTTTCTCATATCAGCCTGGGATGCTTTTAAACAGTATTGAAGGAGATTCCATCTATGTTGGGCACTTATTGGCTGCTTTTCTTTAAAATTTGTCCAAGTAATGTATTTCAAAAAGTTTTTATTTAAGCATTTCCTAATTAATAAATGTAAATGTTCATTACCAACAGCATGTAAGTGTTGGTTCAAATAAATGTGGTATAATTATTGTATAACTCAACATCAATAAGAATTGTAAATTTCTACCAATCCCACATAGATATGCAGTGTGAAGACTGTAACCCTTCTAAAGCATTACCAATCTAAATCGTTTCATTTTTCTCGTCTCTCACAGATTTACCACAAAACATTAAAATAGAGGGCACAAACTCTGTAAAAGTTGGTACCAGTCTGACTTTGACATGCTCAGCTGATGCCAACCCGACACCACACTTGTACACCTGGAAGCACACCCCTGGAATGACGTCTTCTCTCCCATCCTCAAACACAACTGGACAATTATACATTAAGACAGTGACCATTCAACATGCAGGGCTGTACACATGTGGTGCTATCAATACTCTTGGCACAAATTCTACCTCCAAAAAGGTTGATGTACTTTGTAAGTCCATTTATAGTAAAGCTATGATTTGTACATACACATATACATTTAGTGTTCCTTCAAACTGTGACAGGAATTTTTGTGCGTTTTAGTGTCTTGAATAATCAACATGTCTTCTTTTCAAATACATATTCATTAAAAGCACAGGAAGCAAATACTAAAGACACTTTAATAATGTAAATCTCTAATGACTCAAATTAGCTCCATTAATTGAATATTAACTTCACCAGTTGGTGAGATTTGACAAATAAAACAAATGTGCATGTGATGTTTTCACTTCATAAACGCTATAGATCCTCCTTCTGAACTCAAGTTTACCATGAAGAGTGAAGTGAGAGAATATGAAGTGATCTCCATTAATTGCACTGTTCAAAGCTTTCCTGATTCAAAGCTTACAGTGAGAGGACCTCGACACATGCATAACAAACAATGGAACAACACAGAATCTACAAACGTGTTAACTGTCTACTTGAACGTTACTGAGTCAGATGCAGGCTGGTACACATGCACAGCAGAATATGATTTGGGATCAAATAAGACTGAAAAGGAGTTGAAAGTGTTGTGTAAGTAATAACCCGTCAACATTAAATATACAGTATATGCTATAGTTTACAAGAAATCTCAAGATGTTTTGATCTAACTTTATTTGAGATGACTTAACTCATTTACTTTTGTTGTAGAGATTCACAAACAAAATAATAATATTTAGATTAAGGTTAATGATAATGAAATACTTATTGGATTATGTATGTAAAATATATATGGAGTGGAGATGGCGTAGTCGGCTAAGGCACATAACTGGTAATCAGAAGGTTGCTGGTTCGATCCCCACTGCCACCACCATTGTGTCCTTGAGCAAGGCACTTAACTCCAGGGTGCTCCGGGGGGAGCACTGTAAGTTGCTTTGGATAAAAGCGTCTGCCAAATGCATAAATGCAAATGTATAAGTATACATAAATGTACTTGATACACATTAAAAGTAATGAAGGATGTAAGCTTTTAGGAATGTAAGCTCTACACCAACTTAAATTATATGGATTTCGTCTCTCTTGTGTCATGTGTTTGCAGATGCACCTAAAAATGTGAATATAAGCTATAAAGGGGAACAGAAGTTGGGTAAGGAGCTGACACTTGCATGTAATGCTCGCTCTAAACCTGCAGCGTTCTCATATGAGTGGAAAAAGCTCGTCAGTGGAGAGTCAGTGGGACGTGAACAGAAACTACACTTAAATTCGTTGAATATCTCTGACTCTGGTCAGTACATCTGCATTGCTCTCAATTCCATCGGAAAAGCAGAATCCCAACCAGTAAACATCAGGGTGAAGTGTGAGTACTCATTTCTGCTCTAGTTATTTGACTGAGTTTTGGCAAAAATACTTTATCTGAATGTTTACATCATAATACCATTTAAAAAAACAAGTGCATAATAATTGTATACATTTTGATAATAAAGGTTTCTGTTTTTCTGTTTTTTTAGATCCTCCAAGCCTAAATATAGTCCACAACATGACAATCTTAACTCAAGGGATGTATCCAGTGTATTTGATCTGCACTGTGGATGCATATCCCCGACCCACAATCTACAGCTGGTATAGACTAGAGGACAACAATACAGAAGGCCTGTCAGACCAGCAGAACTTCGCTGCTCAGAAACCAGGACGGTACTACTGCACTGCCACCAATGAGATTGGGACATCACAATCCAAACACATCATAATATTTGACAGCAGTGAGTATGAAATATTGATCAAACTGTAACAGTTCATGGATGGGCAAGGAGGAGTAGGGAACCAGCTGAACAGTCAACAAAACGGTTTGATAAACTTAAAACAACATAAAACATAAATGAACAGACACACATGCAACGCGGCCACATGCGTGTCTCTTTCTCTCTAACTGGTGCCTCCGGCTCATCTTCATCCCCCTTCTGGCTGATAATCACAATTTAGGGCCGGCCGAGTGACCTCACAGCCCGGCCCCGCCCACCTCCTCGTCACACAAGCAAATGTATAAAATAAACTGTATCAAATTGGTGATATTTGAATTAGTTTGTCCGTTTTAAAATAATATACTGTAGGGTGCAAAATAGAGCTAGGAATATAATGAGGTTTTGGTTCCAGGTTTTTTTTAAATTTAATATGGTGATGATTAGATGAATTATTAGCTCAGTGAACAGTTTGGGAAAGTTGGGGTTAGGGTCAGGGTTAGGATTATAATTTTTTAGGTTTCATTTAATTTAATTTAATTTTAGGATTAGGTTTATATTTAAGTTATAATAAAAGTATCACCCAAAAATTAAAATTCTCTCATCATTTACTCAACCTTATGCCATACCAGATGTATAAGTCTTCCTTTCTTCTACTACTTAACACAAACACAGATTTTTAGAAGAATGTCTCAGCTCAGATCAATTTTTAAGTCCTTTATTTTGCCATAAATCTCCACTTTCACTTTCATTTTTACATTCTTCTTCATTAGTTTTTTTTTTGGAAATTCCTATTCTTCATGCATATCCTCACCTAATGGCCGGGCTGGTCAAAGGTGGAGATTTATAGAAAAATATGACTTAAATATTGATCTATTTCTCACCCATACCTACCATATCGCTTCTGAAGACAGGGATTTAACCACTGGCGTTTTATGGATTACTTTTATTCTGCCTTTATGTGCTTTTTGAAGATTCAATGTTCTGGTCACCATTCACTTGTATGGACCTATAGACCTAAGATATACTTAAAATATATTTACTTTCGAAAGAAAGTCATATACTTCTGCGATGGCATGAGGGTGAGTAAATGATAAGAGGATTTACATTTTGGGGTGAAATATTCCTTTAAGGTTTTGATAGGGTGATGATCAAATGGGTGAGTAACTTGAATTAAATAACACCTTGAACATTCTCTGGTAGCGCAGCTGGTAGAGCATGGTGCTAGCAATGCCATGGTTATGTTTTTGTCTCCCTGGGAACGTACACGCAGATTAAATGAATGCTTGAATACACTGTAAACTGCTTTGGATTAAATCATCTGCCAAATGTTTTAATGTTTCCCCTCTCTTTAGACAACTCTCACAAGATACTCTATCAGATCATCTTTCCTATTACTCTCCTGTTGATTATCATTACTGCAGCCATGTTTCTGATTTGCAGGTACATTCCTCTTTCCTTTTTCTAAATATTACATTTTATATATATATATATATATATATATATATATATATATATATATATATATATATATATTTTACAATGCAACTAACCACATTTAAATGATAGAAATGAATCATAAAATTAACTTGCACTGTTTATAACTTTGCCTGAGCAGCAAAATACCTTTTAGTTGTTGATTTCAGTTTGTGGTCAACAGAATTATCAGTTTCCTTCTTTCAGTAGCCATCTGTTAATGATTGTACTTTTTATTTTGTAGGATCATCATCAAGACAAGATTAGATCAGCAAAGTGGAGCTGATGGCCCATTGCATTGTTTCCCTATATTCCTGTCACGAAATTCTACCGTGACAAACTTGCTTTTATTGGTTATTTTATTTCTATTTTTTTTAAACACTGGGATACTTAATTTAATTACAGAATAATTCAATTAATGTTGAACTCACATAAACCTCAGTATTGAACTTTATATGATTTTTATCTATCCACAATTAGCAAAGGAGATAAAATACTGTCAAAGGTGATCATATTTGCTGTTTGGATACTTGAACACTTAGGGATCTCAAAATAATACCAGAGAGAATCTGTCGATGGCAGGCATTCCTGATCCATGTCGTGGTATGGATAATCACTCGTATGAAACACTTCATCCCCAAGATCTTATAACAGCACATGACCCTTGTCCAAGGTAACATCTATAGGACAGATATTGTGGGTCATTAATGCAATTTCAATTAATTAATTAATGAATCTGTTTCACTTAAGGCCATCATCTCATATCCACACAGTGTATGCAGCCATTAAACTTCCAGAAATGAAACAGGTGAGAGAATGTATTTAATTTAATAGAACAGGATGTCAAAAAAATCCCTGTGACAAACAACTGATAGTTTTATACTAAGCAAACTCTTGAGATTATTTAAAAACTTTTTTTTTTTTTTTGTCTTACAGGGAGGACATTCCCCAAAACAAAAAGAAAAAAGTGTTTATCCAGACAAGGGCTTGGGAACATCCACATTAAACTATGCCACTCTGGATTTTATGGGAAAAGATGAGCCAGCAAAAAGGTAAAATCAGATGTGGAATATAAAAATCAATCTTAGACTACTGTCTAGTTTGGGCATCTGGTAAGGATGACACCTGGCCGCCTCCCTAGGGAGGTGTTTCAGGCACGTCCAGCTGGGAGGAGGCCTCGGGGAAGACCCAGGACTAGGTGGAGAGATTACATCTCCACACTGGCCTGGGAACGCCTCGGGGTCCCCCAGTCAGAGCTGGTTAATGTGGCTCGGGAAAGGGAAGTTTGGGGCCCCCTGCTGGAGCAGCTGCCCCCGCGACCCGACTTTGGATAAGCGGTTGAAGATGGATGGATGGATGACTACTGTGATGACTGATTTATTTGATTGCAATGATTACTGTGCAGAAGATATGTAATTAGTAAAATGTTGGACCGATTTGTAAATTCATCCCCACTACTGAAAATAAATAAATAAATAAATAGGCCTATTTAACCATTCCCATCATCATTCATTATGACTATATATCATTTCCATTCATTTAACTATGTGATTCAATCTTTGTTGACCCTAATATTTAAAAAAAAAAATGCAATGTAATTGTGGCAGGGCGGAGGGCGGGGCCGGGTCGTGACATGTCCGCTAACGATCTCTCTCTCCCGCACGGTCCCCTGCAGTCAGCCTTTAACCCTCACGGAGGCATAATTAGCCTAATACGGGACCTGGTGCGTAGGATCACGACCCGGCCCCGCCCTGCGCCCTGCCACAGTAATGCACTGCTGTTGATTTTAATTGTAATTACAATTATTGTTATAATAATTATACTATTATTATTTTAGAAAGCCGGAAGTTACTGATGATACCACAGTCTATGCAATATCAAAAAATAAACACTCAAAGGTACGACTTCAAATTACACCAGCCAAAAATACACAAAATGTAAATTCTGTCTTCATTTGCTCACCCCTGTGTTGTTCCAAACCTGTATAACTTGCTTTCTTCTATGGAAGGAGACAGAAGGAGATGAGAGGAATCCTGTTTGTAACTTTAATTGTATGGAAAGATGATTGACAGTGAATGTAGTGGACAATGTATAAGACAGTGTCGTTTTTCTTAACTATTTAGAGTACAACATATTATATTTGTTTCATTATTTCTCCCTCTTCCCAGAATTCCCCAGCCGAGCCACCTGATTATGAGAATGTTTCTTTTACGGGTGCTCCTAAACCTCTATTCACAAATATAGACTGGAATTCTGATACCAGTGAAGAAGACGAAATGGATTAAGCCACTGTCTTGTTCTGCCAAGCCTAAATATAAGCAGAAGTGTCCCATTAGCAGTTTAAACTCTGATGAAGAGGACAAAACTGTATGTTCCACCATAAAAAATAACTGATGCAAGGAGCAATAGTGTGTTACCGAGTGAAGAATTAAATTCTTAATCTGAATTTAATTTGAGCATTATGTACAATTATTTTGAACTAAAAATGAATATATAATTGAATTGAAATGATGTGATATGATAATTTTAATGTAAATATTTTGACACAAAGCTAGCTTGCAATACTTTGCCATTCATGTGAAAGATGTGTCAGTTATGTAAGTCATGCAGTATGTTGTCATATAGCATGTTTACTATCATCAAATTGCCTTCCAGTACTCTTTTAAATGTAAGGTGCCATTACAATAAGACGATATTGGAATGTTTTGAATTATGCTATAAAGATATTATTCCTTTTTATGTATCACTCAGATGCCATATATTTGTCTGATGAACTGAATGGTGTGAGCATGGAAAACTACTTTAATGTTTCTTTAATTGTAACTTTGCTTGTTTCGAATTTGAACTAAGCTGATAAAGAGAATCATGTTTATGTGTTATGATGAAAGAGTTATTCTATGATCATCAAATACTTCCATCTGGAATATATGTATAATAATCACTTTGGTGTAAAAAACAAATATGTAGAATTATGATTCTGATTATGTGTTAAAGACAAACACGCAAAGGTGTCGGACAGCTGCCCGTAAATCTGTCTCTGACCCACTGCAGTCTCCAGTCGGCCTTTATCCCTCTCTGAGGCTTGATTAGCCTGATTAGGGACCGGGTGTGTAGCATCATGACCCGGCCCCGCCCTGTGATCATTACAATACATTAATATGAATTCTTTTGTGCTACTAAATACACATTATTGTTATTGCTTTTGTCATAAATTAGAGTCTTCATTTAAAAGGTCTACATTCTATAACAGCTTGTAGCTACAGCAGGATATGAGCTCTGATTTGTCATAAACTCAAGCAGAGGCTTGTTTTGCATGATGTAAAACAATCCTAATCTTTGTGATATGGCTGAAAATGGTACAATGGCACTGAAATCACAAGTAGGAATATAATTGAAATATGGATAAGAGTTAACATACCTCTAACATACACACCAAAAGATAGGTTAATGTATTATGGATTTATTTAGTTGTGCGTCATATTAATAGCAAAGCAAACAAGAAGCATTTTTTTTTTTTTTTATCAGATATGTTCAACACAGTTCCCAGAATTCCCCAGCCGAGCCACCTGATTATGAGAATGTTTCTTTTACGGGTGCTCCTAAACCTCTATTCACAAATATAGACTGGAATTCTGATACCAGTGAAGAAGACGAAATGGATTAAGCCACTGTCTTGTTCTGCCAAGCCTAAATATAAGCAGAAGTGTCCCATTAGCAGTTTAAACTCTGATGAAGAGGACAAAACTGTATGTTCCACCATAAAAAATAACTGATGCAAGGAGCAATAGTGTGTTACCGAGTGAAGAATTAAATTCTTAATCTGAATTTAATTTGAGCATTATGTACAATTATTTTGAACTAAAAATGAATATATAATTGAATTGAAATGATGTGATATGATATGATAATTTTAATGTAAATATTTTGACACAAAGCTAGCTTGCAATACTTTGCCATTCATGTGAAAGATGTGTCAGTTATGTAAGTCATGCAGTATGTTGTCATATAGCATGTTTACTATCATCAAATTGCCTTCCAGTACTCTTTTAAAGAGCTTTTTTTTTATATGAGCTCTGATTTGTCATAAACTCAAGCAGAGGCTTGTTTTGCATGATGTAAAACAATCCTAATCTTTGTGATATGGCTGAAAGTGGTACAATGGCACTGAAATCACAAGTAGGAATATAATTGAAATATGGATAAGAGTTAACATACCTCTAACATACACACCAAAAGATAGGTTAATGTATTATGGATTTATTTAGTTGTGCGTCATATTAATAGCAAAGCAAACAAGAAGCATTTTTTTTTTTTTTTATCAGATATGTTGATCTTTAAAACAGAATTTAGGATTATACAACACTTGGAGACTACTTAAATTAGAAACAGCATTTTTACCAACCTGCCCAATAATGCCAAAAAGAGGTAGGCTACAGTACAAGCATTACAGGGTTAAGTGCTAATACAGATGTTGTGCTTTAGTCAATAAAAACTAGACTCAAAAGCAGACTCTATGACTATTTTTCTAAAATTAAATGACATTTAATAACAAAGCGTTTTTTTATTAATTATAGGTGCTGTAAGCGATTTTAGTCATTCTGCTTCCACAATATTGAGTTGTTGGATTAGCCACACCCCCTCTTTCCAAAACCCTGCACTCCACAGATACCTAATGAGATTTATTGAGACCGACATCATGCAGAAACGGTTGTTACAAACAACAGCTGCATTTTTTTGCAAACCTATTCATGAAAAAAATAGCTTACAGCACCTTTAACCTTTTTATTTCAGCATTAACATTTAAAAAAAAAAAAACACTGTGTTGAACCTTGTTTTCATAAGGCGTTTCCATAAATGTTATGATCAGCCATGTTGGTATAGTCCGCATCATAATCATAACCCTTAATGAAATATTTAAAGAAAAAGGGGTGTTAGTCAATTACATATTTCAGACAGAATTTGAAAAAATATAAATGGACTGTTTTCTATGACATTGTGTAGTACTTGTAAATATACTCACAGAGGATTTAGGCTGGCTGAGGTGCATGGGGAAAAAATGAAAAGAAGAACAAATGAAAAATGCCATCAATCTTTGCATTTGTATTTATTCAGTTTAAATGCAAACTTAAAGGCTTTATCGTGTTAAATAGTTAAGCTAAATGTTTTGGACTGCCATATGGCAAAGAAAACAATCACAGTGTTTATGAATTATAATTAGGTCTGTCAATTGATTTAATTTATTTCAGAATGTCCCGATACCATTTTATTTTGACCGATTCTTTCATTTTGAAGTGTTTCTGTGTGTTGTTATGACCAAGCTGCTGTGGGCTATTTAACAATAATAATAATAAAAAAGTGAATTAGCACTCGGTCTCATAGATATCTAAATTATGTATGTCTATGTGCTGCCTGCTGTCATCTGCTACAAACTGAGCGTGCAATGCTCATGACGGTGTATTCCGTGTATGAGCCAAGTAGGAGCTCTAAAAGGTATGAGCACTTTGTCTTTATGTCAGCACAAAACCGGCTCCAAAGATTCACAAGCACTCATATTTAAAGCACTGCATATGAAAACTATAGTTTTATCTCATTAAATCACAGCTTGTACAGTTTTTTTAGTATCTGAGCATTTTTACGAGGATTCCACATCCCTTTTTTATCTAATTACAGTAACTACAAGACAAGACATAATCAAATTAATCGCAAATGTATTTGCTGAGAAAGGCCCCCAAATAAAGATAATTCAATATATTTAACTAATTGAAATAATTATATATATATATATATATATATATATATATATATATATATATATATATATATATATAATTATCTGTGTATTTATATAATACAATTATTCAGTTTGAAATGTATTGCATTAATGTGGTAAAAGCAATAGTTAGACAATACAAAAAGTTGCTTTAGAAGTCTTGGGTTCCGTCTTCACTATTTTTAATAATCTGGTTTATTTGGGGGCCTGGGTAAGCTTAGCGAGTATTGACACTGAATACCACCCCTGGAGTCACAAGTTCGAATCCAGGGGTGCTAGTGACTCCAGCCAGGTCTCCTAAGCAACCAAACTGGCCCAGTTGCTGGGAGGGTTGTGTCACATGGGGAAACCTCCTCGTGGTCGCGATTAGTGGCTCTCGCTATCAATGGGGCATGTGGTAAGCTGTGCGTAGATCCCGGAGAGTAGCATGAGCCTCCACATGCTGTGAGTCATGCACAACGAGCCACATGATAAGATGTGCAGATTGACGGTCTCAGAAGTGGAGGCAACTGGGACTTGTCCTCTGCCACCCTGATTGAGGTGAGTAACCACGCCACCACGAGGACCTACTACGTAGTGGGAATTGGGCATTCCAAATTGGGAGAAAAGGCGGATGCTTTTGGAGCGTCTCAGGTATTCAGCGTCATAAACACTGCATTTTTAGGACGCTGGTGGAATTTAAAAGTAGTTGAATCTTTGTAAATTGTGCCTCGAGACCCCTGCATTTTGTTGTGCTTTCTCCTGCAGTCAGGAATGTGGCCTGTGTGACCTGCTTTCATTCTGTGGCTGAGCTGCTTGTATGCTTTGATGAGGCGCACGGACAGCCCCCTGCTAATGCGGCTCGGGAAAACAAAACGTTGCATGTACTTCTGGCTTGAATTGCTCTGATGATAAGAAAAATATGTACTTTTATTTTGGGATTTAGGCCTACTTAGTGTTCAGGGGCATCATTAATCGTGTTCATTTTTATATACATTCTTTTTAATAAAATTAATCCCACTAAATTAACACATTAAATCGACAGCCTTAATTCTAGGACTTTTTAAACAAACCTGTTGTTGCAGAAACATGTGTTCATTTTTGTACATTTATAATAATCAAATTGTAACTTCTGTTCTACAATCTGTTGTACCATTGTAGAGAATTGAATTATAAAGGGGAGGAATCGTAGTAGAATGGGGACTTTTATTATGACACATTTTAGTATGCACTATACCTCTTCGGTGATGGTATATAAGGTCTGGAGACAGGCTTGTTTCCTGACATTGCACATGTGTTGTTTGACCTGTAAACAGAGGATAAGTTTGATGTTGTGTACTACATGTGGTACTGAGTCCATTCTCACAACGATAAAGAGTGAAGCTATGTATTTTGATTATCAAATTGTTTTAATATATAAATATATGTGATTAGATTATACATTGTATGTTTTATTTTCTGTTTGATTTCAACTCTCAATTTATCATATCTCTGTTTGTTCATGTTCTTTGCCTAAATCCTGCATAGTCCACATGATTCCAGTTGATGGAATTACACGCACAAGAGAATGCGTATGAAGGTAAATTGTGCTTGAATGATTGCATGCACAGAGTTAGATTCGTGATAGCATGAATCATAATGCAAGTATAAAAATAAATTGCATGCGCACAGAAACTTTTGTAAAGGTGTAAATCAAGTTGCAAGTGTAAGACAAAATGTTAGCAATACTTTAATGCTTTACAGTGAACAGTGTATATTGGATTATTTCTGGGAAATATTTATGCCACAAACACAAGACATTTACATATTTGCAGTAGTTTATTTTACACACACAGAACGATTCTTCGCGGTCAATCTGTTTTGCTGTTCGTGACAGCCTTTCTTTGCTTGCATATCGCTGATTGCAGGTTTGCAAAGTTTTAGAACATGTTTAGGTGCAAAAATAGTTCCCAAATGGTAAACGTGAAAAAAGAAGGAAGTCAGAAGAATACATACCACATTTACTTTATGTTAATATGCAATTACAGATTCACAACAAATGAACTACACTTATGCAAAGCATTAAAGTATTGCTAATATTTGTTTCTTATGCTTGCAATTTGATTTAAACTTTCACAAATCTTACTCAGGGCATGCACATTTTTCTATCACGCTTGTAACATAATTTACGCTTTTAAAAATCTTACTCTGTGCATGCAAATCATTTAGGCATTATTTTACCTTCATAAATGTGTCTATTTTAAAATTTTACTGTATCAAATTAAAAATATTTTGGAGTGAAGATAAATAAGAAAATAACTGAATCAATCTCCACTTGTACATTTTTGTTATTAACCGTCTGTTTGTACTAGCTTTAAATTAAATTTTAGTCAATTTTATTTTTATTTTAAAAGAAAAATACTGACTTGTATTCTACTCTCAGATTTGCATCGGGTCGGGGTGAGTGATGTCTGCAAAAAAGAAAATAAGTTGTAGATCTGGAGGATTTTAATATTCAGTAATAAAAAAAATATAACAAAATGAACAAAAAATGTGGATGATTACCTGGAAAATCGGCTCCAGATGCTCCGTCTGTTGAATGATGTGATGTTGAAATAATATTTTTGTTTATTTGATTGTAAATATGTTTATAGTTTTGTACTAAGTATATGTCATTTTTGGAAATCTTTTGTTCTATTTTTGACCTACCTTTTTTCAGGCCTTGGTGGTCTTTCAGTGGTGTTTCCAGTGTGCCTATTGTAGATTAGAACTGGTTAGTGCAGTGGGCATATTTGGTGCAGTAACATAGACCAACACTAACCAAAATAATGCTTAGTTGTTTATGTTGTAGGCCTACTTGCCTGGTATCACTCCTGTTTCCCGTGTTAGCCCAAGCTGCTTTTCCTTCAAAAGTTCTAAAATGATTTGGAGTAAAAGTTTTAAAAAGTTTTAGTGTCAAGTCTGAATATGGAATTTAAATAAGTCGATATGAGGTAAGTTCAATAATGATGACTCCAACCTTGAGAATCTGTTCCAAAGTGATCTCCTATATCAGAGAATGAGATTCAAATTAGTAGTTTTAATGTATATATATTTTTTTAGTTTTTAGCTTGTTGAAAACTTAAACTCTAAGCATTAATAAGGGGAGAAGAAAAACAAGATAAGTGTATACATACTGTACCTCTGTTCAGGTCGTGTTAGTGACCCTTGCATATCGTCAGGGGGAATTCTACAATTAATAATAACAATGTGAAAGTGAGAAGTTGACAATGCTAAATAAAATAACTACACTATATAATAACAGGACTACAGAAAAATATATGAACAGATAAAACTGACTCTCTTTAACAAAATAAGCATTAACCTTCAAACACACACACACACACACACACACACACACACACACACACACACACACACACAACACCTGTGCCGTCTCCTGTATATGATGACCCCAATTATACAACCGAGAAGGATGACAAGTAAGGGTACTAGGACATAAGGCCAAAGAGTATCCAATCCAACACTCTGGACTCCTATTATTTTCAAAAAGATCATCATTTCCATCATCAAATACAGTTAAAATAAACCCCTTCTGGATCTCTTTACATTGGGGTCCTGATTTGACATAATAACCAGGCTGAATGTACATTATGCTTTACAAAAGGTTTGGATGTAATTGTATAAGTCTGTACTCACTCCTAACATTTAGAAAGGCAGCATTTTCTTCTGTTTTGCCTCCCCAAAACATGGCACTACAAACAATGTCTCCTTCCTTTTCATATCCGGATGGTATAAAGATCACAGTGGATGTTGTTTCCCAGACTCCTCCACCTACATGATGGTGGCTGATAGTTTTTTGGGCAGTTGGGGCATTCCAGGTGATGGTTGGGGGGTGAGAAGGGCATGTGTGATTGACTGAGCATTTGACAGTGACACGTGTCCCAGGCTCGATGTTTTCAGGGAGGGGTGACATCACAGGTTTGTCCGGAGAGGCTTTTTTTATTTTTACAAGAAACAAAAGGAGGAACAAATATTGGTACGCATTAGTTCTGTGGTTTGACATGTTTAATATTAAAGCTGAAGACATGTATCCAAACAGAACTGCAAACAGCTTCCACAACCCAATCTTCTATTGGCTGTATAAAAAGATTCAACCTCACAAGTTGTAATATTTAGTCTAGTTGGTTTGTACAAAAACAAACCATTTTTATTTCCATAGGAACAAATAAACAAACCAACAACTTATGAACATAACCATAAAGTCTAACCCCAGACCCGAAACCTAAACCATGACTTTATTTGGAAAATAACATTTGTGAACCACGGAAGAAAGAAAACATTTGAAGCTAGACATTGAAAGCATATCACAAGTTATTTCCTTTCTTAAAATAAAGTTTTGGGTAGGGGGCTTGCTAAAATTAGATGCCTGTTTTATCTCGATTTGTAATTCAGTTTGTTGATTGGTTGTTCTCTAATAGCATACTGTGGCAGGGCGGAGGGCGGGGCCGGGTCGTGATCGTACACACCCGGTCCCGTATTAGGCTAATCAAGCCTCCCGAGAGGGATAAAGGTCGACTGCAGGGGATCGTGCGGGAGAGAGAGATCATTTACGGACATGTCCGTCATGTGTGTGTTTGTGTCTTCTGTTAAGTTTTATATTAAACTATTATTTATATTGACAAGCCGGTTCTCGCCTCCTCCTTTCCATTGATCCCTTTACACTGGTGCCGAAGCCCAGGAAGGAGGAGGGATACGCCGTAGTATAGTTCTCGCCACTACCATCCACCCAAACGGAGCAGCCGCGGCCATCTGCCGGGGGACGAGGAGCCGAGCCGCCTGGAAGAGGACGATGACCGCCGACCGCGAGGGGAGAAGGGGCTCCTAACTGACCGCCTGGAGCACTGCCAGGGGCAAAGGAGTTCCCTACCAGCCGCTGAAACGTGGCAGGGTTTAAGACCGCGAGCAGGGAGGGGCTCACTGCCGAGCGCCTGGAGCGGGAGAACCGATGCCAGGGGCGGAGGAGACCCCTTCTGTTCCCCGAGAATGCGGCAGGGCGTTCCGTCAGCCAGGGGCTGGAGGACTGCCTCTGATCCGCCCGGAGAGGCGCGGCTGTCGTCCGATAGAGGGTGGAGGAGTGGCCGAGGAACAAGCTGCGGCGTATCGGAGAACTGGCGAGTAAGAGTTTTTTTTTTTTTCATCTCTCTCTCTCACTGCCGCTCTCCGTTGGCCTTTGCCCTCTCTTTTAAATTTTACAGTGTTTTTTGGGGGGTAGCTACTACACTGTTACAGGAAGTACCCCCTCAGTTTAATTATTTCTGTTTCCCTCCCCTTGTCCCCTCCCTCGTCCAGGTAGACGGGGATGACCTGCCAGCAGACGGGGCTTAGGGCACTCGTGATCCTACACACCCGGTCCCACTCTCCGCCCTGCCACACATACTTTTCGTTGACATATTCAACAAGGATGCGAGAACTAATTTTAACATCCAAATAAAAAACACATATCAGCTTTAAATATACTTGTCGAAAATGCAACCTTAACCATTAAAATTGACATTTGCATGTGATATATCTTTGCTTATTTTTACCTCGCATTATAATGAACACACAGCTGTTATTGAAGCTGTATTTCTCATTTTCCTTTTCTGCTCGGAAGCAGAATGGTCCATTATCATGCGTTTGCAACTTATCAATCTCCACAGTACAGTTCTGCTCATCTGGGTCCCCAAGGAGTCTTGTACGGCCTTTAAAGTTGTCTAAGATGTTGCTCGGGCCAGTGTGGAACATGTAGCCACCTTTTTTGGTTACCCAAAGAACCCGAAGTCGGGTGACATACTCTTCCTCAATCTTGAAACTGCATGGTATCACCACACAGGAACGAGGCAATGCTGTAATCTTAGGCAACACGGATGCCTCATAATGGATAAAGGCTAAAAGGATGTAGCATGTTATTTATTATACATTATTATTAATAAATAACTGCAATTACCAATGCTGATGATTTAAAGGTAATGTTCACCCAAAAGTTATAATTCTCTCATAATTTTCAAAATAAATGTGCATGTGTCAAACATGAGGAAGAAGACATGGATTAAACCACTAGAGTCGCATGGATTGCATGACTTTATGTCCTTTTTGGAGCTTGGAAGTTTTGGACCACATGGACTTGCATTGTACGGATATAAACGCATCATATCCCGTTCAAAATATATTTGTTTGTGTTCCACAGAACAAAGAAAGTCATACAAGTCTGATAAGGCATAAGAGTGAGTAAAGATGAGAGAATTATCATTTTTGGGTTAACTATTCCTTTGAATGGCCCTTAAGTGCATGTCAATGATGTCAAAATAAGAACTGACACAGGGAAAAACAAAACAAAACACATACTTTCATTCTGGACTGGATTCACTGGTTTCACATACTCTGTAAGAGAATCAATATGGGAAACAATATGAACAAGCTTCATCATGTCTTGAAGGAAATACCAGTGTTGACAAGACATGGAGAAATCACACACATCATGAATGATGCTTTCATATTACTCACGTTGTACACGCAAAACAACAGATTTACTAATTTCTCCTCCAGAAAATGTTGCAGTGCATGTCAGTTTGTTCTTGTCGTCTTCTTTTGCACCAATAAATGTTATGTTGGAAAAGGTGGCCATTTTTAACCCTGAAAGCTTTTTATTCCCCGTTGAGACCTGCATATTCTTATAGTTCCATGTGATGGTTGGATTCTCTTTTTGGCAGGAATGGTGGGCGGTGCAGAGGAAGTTCTTTCCAACACCCTCAATGACTTCTGCCAGTTCAGGCTCAATAGTTATATCATAATGAACACCTGAAATTGAAATTGAAATCTTGTAATTGCATCCAATTTGACATAGCTAGTTAACAGCCATTTGAATTTTTCCAAATTGATTGTCCATTTTTCTTGATTCAATACAATTTATATAATTTTCTTTACATTGACAGCCTGATTTTAGAATGCAAATCTCATGCAAACATTTAAAAATTGTGTATGCTTTATGAATATATTATTTTTTTTACTCACATTTGGCATTTTTGTTCTTTGTAGCTGTTGCTGTTATTCCACCATAATATGTAACAGAACACTCAATATCTGTGCTCTCAGCCTTTACAACACCCGTGCGTGTCAGAGTGATTTTCCAAAGGCCGTCTTTAATGTCCTTTCTCTCTATCAGATCAGATCCTTTTATACCATTCAGAGAGATTTTTGGTTCACTGTATGGACAGGTGTGGAAAGTGGCACATGCCACTGTAATGGTGTCACCAGTTCTATCACCTCCATAGATATAGATGCTGGGCTGCTCTGGACTTGCTAAAATAAACAGAAACATATGAATTAGTACATCATATCAATGTTGTTAGAGAATCTTATTTCCTCTTAATTCAACCATTAGTTTTTTAACCAATTAACTTGGTAGATGAAAGCCAATCTGGGAGAAGCATCACACAATGAATAATGGTTATTACATAAAAAGAACAAATAATATTCTCATACTGTCAATCAGAATTGTGGAGGTGACGTCATAAAACGCGTAGGTGCGCCATCCAACATTTTCTGGGTCAATCCAGGTATATATTTTCTCTCCGTGGTGGGATAGTTCCAGGCTTTTGATCACAAGACTGCAATCTCGATATGATGGATCTCCATATAAATCAGTTTTCCCTCTGAACTTGCCAATGACATCGTTTGTATACCAAGGATCATAAACTAAAGGATAGCCCCTAGAGACCCACTGATACCACACAACCCTTTTTGGGTTAGTGGGAGGGTAAAATGTGTAGTAGAAAGAACATGGAATAACCAGACAGGAACCTTTGAGGGCACGAATTTCCTTTGGCATTTTCACCACCCATGCCAAAGTATCATACAGCAGAATAACTGTGGGACATAGTAGTGCAAAGATAAGACCACATATTCAAGATTTCTGGGCTAAAATGTAATAATTTAATAATCAACCATAAAAAAACTAATATCAGTTGACTAAAACTGATAGGGGTATGTAGTCATTACAGCCCTGGAAAAGGGTTAACCTTTATTACTGTAATTAATATATAATCCTTGATTCTGGTTGACAGAAATGTAAATTTTAAAAATCTATTATTTGTTTTTGCTTTGAAAAAACAGAAAAAAGTAGTGTGATACTGCATTTACAGCATTTTGTAATGATTAATTAAAAATATATATATATATATTTTTTTTAAATACATTTTTGCAAACATTTACAGTGAAAGAATATCAGAAGCCCAATAACTTACATAAAAAATATTAAAAAACAGGCAATACCTTGGAAAAGTAAATGAAGTAAGAGAGATCCTTTCATGTTCCCTTGTAACAGGATTGCTCTATCCAAAAACAAAAAGCAATGCTAAATTGATTTGAATGTTTAAAAATCAAGATTAAAACACAAGTAACAGTGTCCAGAACTGCCAAACAGTGGACATGTTATTCAAGGGACTTTACCACCTAAATAAGGTTTTTCCATCCAATTTTTTGCACTTCTTGCCCATCCTCAATTGTCTTCAACAAGTCCATTTTAACCCCCAGAAACTAAACTGTACTACATTCAGACAAGAAAGTGGTCTAAAAATATAGAAAGATTAAAACATAACATACCCTTTTCTTTCTTATTTTGCCCAAACTGTGTACATACATGTGGATTAAATGAGAACCATTTAGGAAGTTGATGAAACAGAAAATAAGAGAAGTGAGTATAAGTGTAAGAATAAGGAACTGAAGACAACTTTCATAAAGATGCTTAATGTATTTCTTGCTTCAGTGTCTACAGCTCCAAAATGTCAAATGTATTCTTGCTAATGTCAAGTGACTCACTCATCTCGTTTTAAAACCAATGTGTTTTAGTTAAATTTGCGGTGTGTAATACTTTATAATAAAGCATGTGAAGACATCTATGTGCAGTCACTAAGTGGGATCTGTATATATAATGACCCTAAAAACTATTTGGACACTTAAAGGGTTAGTTCACCCAAAAATTACAATTCTTTCACCATTTACTCATCCTATTGCCAGATGTGTATGGCATCAGGTGTGTATGACTTTCTTTCTTCTGCTGAACATAAACAGATTTTTAGAACAACATCTCATCTCTGTAGGTCCATGCAATGCAAGTGAATAGTGATCAGGCCTTTGAAGCTCCAAAACAGGGACGTGCACAGACATTTTGAGGGGCAGGGGCTCAAGAGAAAAAAAAGGGCACTTCTCATAATTATGTATTTTTTTACTTTTTTAAACAAAAAAGTATATATATTAACACAACTCTGACTTCCTTTTTAAAAAATTAATTTAAAAAGTTAATTAATTTTATCTTCCTCAAACTCACGCAATTGTTTCATTTTCAAAAGATGTCTACAAAATAATCAGTTCACACAGAAACCATGGTCTCCTTAGTATTCACTAGGTGTATAGAGCAGCAAAGGAAACCATGCCACAATGTGCATGTTTTCTATGCTACTAGTTTCAAGTATACATTTAGAATAACCTAAATAACTGCTTCATGCAGAGGGGCGTGTTTTACTAATAATTTGTTTATTTTTGCACAAGGCACTACATCATTTTAATTATTTTGGTGTTATCAGAATACATAACACTTTGACAAAAATCAACACAAATATTCACTCTAAACTGAAGAGGGCAGTTGCTGCTATTTTGTTAATTTTACTGAAAAAAATCACTGCAAAAATGATTGACAAAATACAAATAATAACTTAATAAAATTATTACAAAAAAAGGTCCTCTACTTCAAAATAAAATCTGTTACTTCCATTCCCTGGTTGTCTCTCCTTCCTCCCTTACAGCGGCAACCTTCTGGGGGCCATGTCCCTGTAGATGTTTATTACTTCACGGTGAATGTCTTTCTCAATAGCCAGGAGGAGGAGATCAGAAAGCCTCTCTTCTGTGCATAGGCTTCTGAGTGTGTCTTTAACCAGTTTGAGCTTGGAAAATGACCTCTCCACTGTTGCTGTTGTACACTGGAATTGTTGCATAAGTTGTTTATCCTATTTACCTGTATTGCCCTGTCAATTAGATGCAAATATGCGCATTTTAACTAGTTGACGCCTCATTTGCATATCAGTTTATCGATTGTGATGATGTTATTAGACACACACACACTGTATTCACTTGTAGCACTGTATGGCCATGATATATTTGCCTTAGCTAAACTTTAGCTAACTTATTACATTAGCTCGCTCATGAGGCATGCATGCTAGCAAGACACAGGTTAACTATAGTGTCTTTGGCTAATCAGCAGTAAATTCGAGGCACTGGTAGTTTAATCTTTTGTTCATCGCCACTCACCTCAACACAAGCCAAGAAAAAAACTGCTGGGAGTGGCCGCTGCTGCCTCAGTGTGTGTGTGTGTGTGTGTGTGTGTGTGATGTGCCGATGTGCGTCGCCCAATCCATCACACTCCAGTGGTTAAATCAATGTCTTTTCAAGTGATCCAATTGGTTTTGGTGAGAACAGATCAACATTTTACTCCTTTTTCACTGTACATCCTTATAGCAGTCTTCTTGGCTTTTTGATTTCAAGCTCGATCACACTTCATATAGTGCCAACTAGCACTCTGCTTGAAATCATGATCATGCCTATAGACTGCAATTGCAAGATGTACCATGGAAAAGGAGTTATATTCCGGTCTATAACCAACTGAATCACTTCAGAAGATATGGATTAAACCACTGGAGTCATATGGATTACTTTTATGGTGTCTTTATTTGATTTTTGGAGCTTCAAGGCCTGATCACAATTCACTTGCATTGTATGGACCTATAGAGCTGAGATATTCTTCTAAAATGTTTGTTTGTATTCAGCAGAAGCAATTAAGTCATCCACTTCTGGGATGGCATGAGGGTGAGTAAATGATGAGATATTTTCATTTTGGGGTAAATAATCCCTTTAAGCCACTCTTAAAAATGTAGTACATGACTCTCATTCCATTCATTTATAAAATATCAAACCAAATTTGTTTTAAACGATAAAAGAAAATAGCCTATATACTGTTCAAAATTTTGACAAATAGTACTTGTACAGTTTTTCAAAAGTAATTAGAAAGTTGGCAAATAAAATGTTATAAATAAAAGGTCTAGGATACATGCATTGTGTTTTTAATGTAAGATGACATCTCTGGGTATGATTGTACTTGATTTTAAATCTTCTGATGTTCTGGCAAAATCTGATGATCTGTAACCTTATCAGATCTAGAATGATTCATCTAGTTCAAAGGTGGTGGTACAACACATACACAACAACATAAAAGAGAGATACATTATTTATTTATGAGTAAGCTGCAAAATCACATTTAATATTAAGTGCATTTAAAATTTTTAACCTCATGTGACCCTGCTTACACATGCATAGATGATGTATGTTGGCTTCACTATATGCAATGTATAATTCAAATTCATTTAAACCAACTGATCAGTTCAGGAGACACTGGGCTGTTAGTAAAGTGCTCAAATTTCGATGCACATAGTCATGTGACAAAACAACATAGCGCTGACCACAGCGGAATTTGTCTTTGAGAGATGCCAGCAAAAATCCATCTGGAAAGACATTTTGTAAGTTTTTACATAGAAAGCTGTTTGAGTCAAAAGATTAGAGTTCCATCCAATGTGCCATTTTTTTAATTTGAGCAATTTATTGTAAAACACCATGCTGATTGACACAGAGTACTTTAGCGCATTTTTCACTTAGAAATCCTTTATTTACTGTGCATTATAAATTGCAAATAAATGGGTTCATTCAAAAGCTAAACAATTTTGCTTTCAGGCCTTTATATGGAGTTAGGATGAAAATATGGTACATTTCGAACTGTTCTGAGGCTAGTGCAGACAGACAGCACACTGGAGGTTAAGTCATTCACTAAATAGGGAGCAAGGCAGCATCCTATAGCTCTCCATGCAGCTAAGTGCATTCACTCCTAAAATCTGTCCAAAAGTTCAGTTTCAAGCTGCAGAAGTTATTTGGACCACTCAACATGTTTGGCAGACATGGAACAATGGTAATCAGTACATAGACTCAGAATTATAAAGGATAATTTTATTTTAACATGGTTGGCAGTGATTGGATGATTCTGGCCATTACTTTCTACCAGAATGAATTCTGCTAATTTCTGATGTAATGTCTGTAACGTCTAAAAATACAAATAACCAACACTCATGGAAACATAATTAACAATTTGATAAAAGAATACCTGACTATAGCTTGGTAGTATTGAAAATTTGACAAATTACTCCCACTTTACAGATATGCTGCCATGAATGTTTAGGACAACCAAGTGGTCAAGATTTTGTTTTTTTGCATCTCTATCGGGTGCTATTAATTACAAATCAAAAAGGGAAATGGAAAATGCAAACAGCCACGCTCGGGTCCCAGGAGGTTAAATCAGTCATACATCTTAAACACAGAAATGCAGAATTTCCCACGACATAAAATTGATAGCTTAACCATACTGCTGAAGCAAGATACTGTAACTCAATTTGTCATCTACACATAGCTTTACAGTACATAGTATAATGTGTTAAGTATAAAATCATGAGTTGTGTTGCAAGTCATAAAATCTTGATGCTAATACTCAATGTACATTTTTTTTTCCCCAAGAGCCTTTTTGGATCTTTTCAAAAACACTGTACAGAGCCCATTTTGTTCATTTGGTCATGTATACTGTAGCACTTTCATCAGACATTGCCATACACGTTCATGTCGGATATGTTGGTGTAATCAGCCTCATAATCATAACCCTAAAAACAATATGTCAAGAGAAACAGAAATACACAAGTCAGGGGTGTCATTCAACATATTTGGGCATGATTTAAAGTCAAAATAATTGAGTCTGTTTTCTACAGTGTAATAAAGTAATGGAAGAAATAAGTTTTATACTCACAGAGCAGGATTTTTGCTGACTGAGGTGCATGTGGGAAAAATAAGAGTTTATAAATAACTTAAAAGTCTTTTACCATGGCAAACTGAGAAGCTAAATGTATTTAGTAGTGTTGGCACTATTAATAGACTTCAGTTCAAAATCACATTGTATTATTGGATTTATTCTGATTTTCATGTCTATCTTTCAGATGGAAAAGGCAAGAAACAAACAGAGGTCTTATAAGATAGTTTATTATGACACACTTGATTAAAAGGTATTCTTGCCAGGTAACATTCAATGCAAAAGGTAGGATATTTGTTTCAAATGCACTATACCTCTTTGGTGATGGAATACGTGGTTTGGAAAAAGGCTCATTTTCAGACACCGTAAATACATTGCTTGACCTGTGAAAATAATTGTATTAACTGCTTTGAACTGTTCGGAGTTGTGAAAATAAAATAAAAATGACTTGACAAGTGTATGCTTTTGTTCTACAACAAATGTTTATTGAATACATCACTGGGACTTTTTTAAAGTTATCTATTCCAGATCATCCAAACATTTTTTTTAGAAATGTATAGTTATATGCTTGAAACAAGTATACTAATAGGAGAAAACATACCTTTTGTATACCTGTCTAACTTAAATATTGCACGTTTGCCATGTCTTCAAGGAACAGTTCATACAGCATTTAAAACTATGTCTTATGTAATGTAATACTGGCTTACATTACAACCCATGTGATTACACAAGCCTCAAAATGTAGGTCTCTGCGGAACAACAATGGGTGTTTTCCAATCTGTGGTGTTTTAAAACTGGGATGAGTGTTTCTAAACTATCCAATGAAAGTAGGGAATCTCAATGTAGTACTCATCGGACATTTCCAAACCAGGATAGGCGCTTCTAATCTATCCAATAAAAGTAAGGAATCTCCATGGTTTGAAAACGCCCACTGTTTGGGCTTAGTGGGTATGATCAAGCCAGTGCGCTCTGCATTCGTGCTGCTGTTTACCAGCAAAATAGTGACTTAAGTGGTTATAATAATGAACCAGCAGCTCAAATAGTTTTTTCAACATCACAATATATCAATTATTTTATGTTACAAACATTCTAACAATCACTAAATAAAAGTTTAAACCTGTTACCGTCAGAGCGTACTGTTTCATGCAACGATGTGTTCATGTTATCTGACGTCAAACAAAGAATATACAAGCTAGTCAGTCTACTCGAGCCTTCTCCTTTTCCATTCTTCACTCATTCTAACCACTTTCATTGCTGGGGAAGTGGAAGGGCTAGGTTTTTAGAACCTTCTATGCTTCTATGACGAACTCAGAATCCCATGCAGCATAGAGCTGTTCAGCTTGTAGTCTAAAAACCCAGAAGAGAATTCGCCATGGGTTCCTCGGTGTAACGCAGTTCAATGGAAAGGAGGAGGAGAGAACCAGCTTGGCAATATAAATAATATTTTAATGATAAACTTAAACAAAAGACAAAAACACACACATGACGGACATGTCCGTAAACGATCTCAATCTCCCGCACCATCTTCCGCAGATGGCCTTTATCCCTCTCGGAGGCTTGATTAGCCTGATAAGGGACCGGGTGTGTAGAATCACGACCCGGCTCCGCCCTCCGACCTGCCACACTCGGATTTTCCTATGAGTTTTTATAATGGGTTTTTTGAACTTATGAGAAAAATAAGGTCTGTGGGAAACATTAATTGACGATCTGTAGAGGTTTGTTCTACAAGATAAATAACACACAGTCATACCTCAAACGTGAATTTTTAAGCCGTATTGAAACACATTCTTTAAAAAACGGCAGCGTCAAAATTCACGCTTGAGGTATGAAAGGTTGTAATTTATGTCATAGAACAAAAAGTCCATGTATCGTCAAGTAATGTTTACCACAGACCTTCTTTTACTCATAATCTGAAAACCTCCATTATAAACACCCATAGGAAAATTCCGAGGAAACGAATAGCGGATTTGAATTCTGGGTTTGCCTACAAATTGACGTCACAGCTGAAGAGCTCTATTGCAATGTAAACAGTGTGGCGTAAACTGAAAGTTTATACTGTGTGCCATACATACCTCTGTCTAGGTCCTGTTTGCGATCCTTGAATATCTTCTGGGGGTAGTCTACAATTAATATTGACAATGTGAGAAACAAAAATGCTGAATGAAATTGCATTACTGACATATGTACATTAGATACACAATACAGACATTTCTCCATCTGTTAAGAATTAGTACTAGCTTATAAAAACACATACAGGCAAACATTTACCTGTGTTGCCTCTTGTATATTATGAGTCCGGCAATTAAGCAACCGATGAGGATCACAAGTGAGGGCACTATAACGTACGGCCAAATGGTCTTCAAGTCAATGCCTACGGAAAAAGTTGTAACACATCACGGATAAATTGTTAACTGTCAACTGAAAGTACCATTGTTCATTATCTAAAAGGTCACTGATTGCAGGGCCATGATATAGGCATGATCTGCAGGAAAAAATTTATATTTCTAAACACATACTTTTATTATGGATTGGATTCACTTGTTCTGGAGTGGATTCACTCGTTATATTCTGGATTTGATTTACTTGCTCTGTATTGACAAAAAATATGAATGACAAGACATGGAGAAATCACATACATCTTGCATGATGCTTTCAATATACTCACCTTGTACACGTAAAACAACAGATTGTGTAAAGTCTCCTCCAGAAAATTTTGCAGTGCATGTCAATTTCTTCCCATGGTCATTCTTTGTGCCCAAAAATGTTATGGTGGACAAAGTGGCTCGATCTAACCCTGAAAGCTTTTTATTACTCTTTGAGACCTGCATGTTCTCATAGTTCCATGTGATGGTTGGATTCTCTTTTTGGCATGAATGGTAAACAGTGCAGATGAAGATCTTTGTAATGTTCTCTGTGACATCTGCCAGTTCAGGCTCAATCGTTATATTATAATGAACACCTGAAATTGAAAAGACATTTGGCATAAACATTATGTCCAAACATTTTTATTGCAAAAGTGCCAATATTAAATTAAAGGTAAATACGAGAAAGAATTGAACTGCATTTTACTTTTACTTTTTGGACACAGATGAATATCTAAATGATCTATACATTAAAAAAATAATAAAAAAAAATCACTCACATTTGGCATTTTGGTTCTTTGTAGCTGTTGCTATTATTCCACCATTATATGTAACAGAACACTCAATATCTGTGCTCTCAGCCTTTACAACACCCGTGCGTGTCAGAGTGATTTTCCAAAGGCCGTCTTTAATGTCCTTTCTCTCTATCAGGTCAGATCCTTTTATACCATTCAGAGAGATTTTTGGTTCACTGTATGGACAGGTGTGGAAAGTGGCACATGCCACTATAATCTTTTCACCAACCCTTTCGCCACCATAAATATTGATGCTGGGCTGCTCTGGACTTGCTGATATAGTCAGAAATGTTACAATAAGCAACACAAACATAAGGAGATTGTATGATATGATAATAACACCACTTCCAAACTTAAATTAGATCAAGATAATTACATTTAAAGAACAAATCATTTACATACAGTCAACCAGAATTGTGGAGGTGACATCATAAAACTTGTATGTCTTATATCCAACATTTTCTGGGTCAATCCAGGTATAAATTTTCTCTCCATTGTGGGACATTTCCAGGCTTTGGATCCTTAGACTGCAATCCTTTTTTGATGGGTCTCCATATAAATCAGTTTTCCCTTTAAACTTGTCAATGACCTGGTTTGTATTCAAAGGATCATAAACTAAAGGATAGCCATTAGAGACCCACTGATACCACACAACCCTATTTGGATTAGTGGGTGGGTCCGATGTGTATTTGAAAGAACACGGAATAACCAGACAGGAACCCTTAAGGCCATGAATTTCCTTTGGAATTCTCACTTCCCATGCCAAAGAATCATACAGCAGAATAACTGTGGGACAATATTTGGAGAACAAGAATAATTAAATTTTTGACATGTATTTTAAGTTTTTAAATCAATTGAATCCACTACATTATTAGAAGGAAAAACACATTCTCAGTACAGTAGTTTGCCTTATAATTGTCAGTACATTTTTTAAAGCGATTCATAACATCAGTACACATATAGTCTAAAGATTTAAGGCTGTAATTATTACATTGGATTCTTAATTCTGGTAGGATTCTGGTCAGTATTGGTTACTGTGTTTTATATATATATTTTTTTCTTCTTCTAGTTTTTATTGGTTTATGTGGCCTTTGAGACAGCAATGCCTCGTGGTGCCAACACAAAGAGGCCAGTATCACACCTACAACTATGTTCAAGCTTATACCTTTCTCAACAGTTTTGAAATGGAAGCTCATGCATTAGTTCTGCTGGATTTATTTGTTTGCAAGTTCTCTTGCAACTTAGGATTATGAGAAAATGAAACCAGTGCACTATCATCAAGCAACCAGTTGCTTTAGGCCATGAATCATTGTCTGCTGGGTCCCAAGATCGTTTCTGTTGTAGGAAACGATCTTGGGACCGATCTAATTACCAGTTAGAAGGATAGAACTGTACATTTGCAATGTTTAGGGCAACAGTGACCTCTATTGTCGAATGGTGTTAATATCTCCATGTTTACATAAACGTCCTTAAGTAAGAGGCTGCATTTCTCTGATGTTAATTATTAGATGTTTTCTATTGACTGACATTAAAAAAAGTGGTCGCACTTAAATTTTTTTAAACTATATGGTGCCCGATATAGTTAATTTTTGAGCTGGAATGAAAACAGACCTTTTCTATGTGGATTGTGCAACGATTTTGCCCTGGTAAGACTATGCAAAGGTACTCAAAAGGCTGCTTTCTAAAACAAATATAAAAAACATTTTATATTTTCATTAAAGTGAGAGACTAGTCTACCAACTAGTAATTTTAGTCTTTCCTTATCCATTCCAGACATCGTGTTTATTCAATTTGTTTATTATTAAAGGCTCCTTACATGCTGATTAATAAAGATACAATTAGAAGGGAAAAACAATATGTTCTAAAAGGTGCTTTGAAACCATGTTAACTCATGTGGCGCTTCATGTCTACACATATGCAGGGAAAAGAGGCAATGCGTGCGGGGCAGAAATGATGCATGTTTGGTGCAAGAGAACAATATTCAAGATTACAGAGCAGAAAGATCAGAGCTGTTGTCCATCCACATCACTGTTGTTCAGTCGCGCTATTCACTAGAGATGATGAGAGGGCGCAACCTTTGTCATGAAGTCTTGCGGTGCGAATGGAATCAAAACGGTGTCCAACGTAACCTAATTGTTGGCAAGGCATCTAGCATTAGCAAGTTCATTCAGTCTGACTCTACGTTACCACTGGCGCATTGTGAGCGAAGCTGACAGCGTTTTCAATTAATTTATATGAAAGCCGAGCGTCATGCTCGCAAGGTGGATTGTAGGATTGGCAGTGGTGAGGAGCAAGCTCTCTCCTAGCGCTGTGAGTGCCTTTGAGTGGATTTCCTCCACCCCAGTGGAAACGCAGCCTGAGAAAGCCGAACTGCTTGTGTTTTAGCGACTCGCAGTAAATATAGAAAATTCCTCAAAAGCTTATCCTGGATTTTCTTTATTTTGATATACATCGATATCGTTTTATCGCCCAGCCCTATGGCTGACCATTTAAATAAAGAAAATAAATAGCTAAATAAACATCAGCACTGTTTAGTATCAGTTAATGGCTGACCATTTAAATAAAGAATCAATTAAAATAAAATGAATAGCTAAATATACATCAATAGTAATGTTTAGTATCAGTCAAATGTTGACTATTGTAATACAATCAGTCAATTAGGGGCAGGGAATAAAACAAGAAGCATTTACACCCGCCGAGTCAAAAGATAAACAGCGGCAGTAGTTTTACACCTTATTCTGCTGTACAAATTCGGGGAAAACTTTCAATGGTGGAAAACCAGTCTTTTAAATATTACATTTTGTAAATGCAATGACTGCAATTGTTCGGTTTAAGGGGTACCAAACTTGCAGTCCTGAACTAAACAGTTTGATGAATACATATTTACACATTAGCTTCTACTCAGAGGGTATGAAAGTTGCTATGTGGTTAGCTATTAGTTATAAGATATTAGCTATTTATCGGCCGACCGATATATTGGTCAGGCACTAGCTGCAACCATACTCCCTACTCAAGGTGATGTTTCTACTCGTTGCAGTGCGTATTTCAAACAGCCAGACTTGCAAGTTCTTAGTTTCCTCTGTCTTTAGGTAAAAGACTTGTCGAATGCATGTAGCTGGTGGCTATTTATATGACCACTGATATGAGCACTTCACAGTTGTACTCTGTTTTTTCTGTATCTAGATGGTTTATACAAACACATTGAAAGAGGTGTTGATTACACTTACAGCTTATAACTGACAAGTATGACAGTACATCATACAAGCTGTTGCTTTTGTCCTAATTATTTATTTTACATTCTTTCACATTTATTATCTTGCCTTTCAGAAGACTTGTTTGCAGTTTATGTAAATGTTCTTGTTCCTTTCTTAGGGTGTAAAATTTTTTAGGGCCTAATGACATGGGGTGGCTTCTGGGTTAGACTCCTTGCCCCTGATGCCTTCTTGACAGTTTGAGCATCATTCTCTGGCTAAAACATCAGATGGGGCCTACAAATATTATTACGCAAATGTATTTAATCTCTAAACTACATGATCAAAATTGTTTTCAATCTTTCTAGAAGAACATGGTTTTTCAGCATTCTCATGTTTCTGTCTCCTTAAGGTGTAGGATTATCACTTTTGGGGGGTTTCTACTGTGGATAGTACCTGGTACTTTTTTAGTACCACCTCGGCTAAGGTTCCAAGCGAACCAAACCGATATTAAATGTGACGTCAAATACCTGCAGATCACTGATTGGTCAGAGAGAATTATCACAAAACGTCACTGGACACAAGCGTTCCTCTCGTTAGCAACGAACAAAAATGAGGCGAAACAAAAAAGTATTTCAGGAAGTGTCTCAGCTGTAGGCCGCACATGACTACCACCGGACCTACCAACAGTGTAGGGAAAAGTAAAAAAAAAAAACATAAAAGTGAACCATCAAGGAAAAGTGGTTCGACCAAAAGGACGCTATCTAGACCAGCGAGCAATGGGACGGAGAGTGCCCTGGACTCAGCCACGGTTTTGTTGGATTCCACTATGGATGATGGTACGTTAACTCTATACTCTGCTTGAAAGCTTCACTTTATTTAGTTGACCAGCAATTGTAAAGCTTGCTTCTAAAACAATCAGACCAATTTAACTGCTACACTTGTTTAAAATCACAATTCAACAACTGCTTTATGTAGCACAATGAGCTATTAGCTAACAGCTAGCGGTCAAGTTATTGTTTATGTTCAGTAATATTTGTGTCACGTTTAAGATGATGTCAAGGCAGTAGCGGTGGCACAACTATGACGATCAGCCTATAATCCCACCCACGTTGAGGTGGCATTAACTGCAGTAGAAAAGAAAGCTCATAAAAGTAAAGCAAGTAGAGTCAAGTCGAACCGTACCGTGCAGTGGAAAATTGCCATTCCCCTTCTGTCACTCAATCAAGATTTTGTCGATGTAGTGACACTAGGGGTCACTGGTGGCGGATTGGTGGTGGTGTAGTTGGCTAAAGCACATAACTGTAAATCAGAAGATCGCTGGTTCAATCCCCACGGCCACCACCATTGTGTCCTTGAGCAAGATACTTAACTCCAGGTTGCTCCAGGGGGATTGTCCCTGTAATATGTGCTCTGTAAGTCACTTTGGATAAAAGCGTCTGCCAAATGCATAAACGTAAATGTAATGTCTTGAGAGCCCCGAACACCTCCCATTCTTTGAGAAAAGGCCAATGAAAATTAGTGAGTGGAATTTGCATGCCACTCCCCCGAACATATGGATATAAAAGGAGCTGGAATTCCCACTCCATTCAGATTTTTTCTTCGGAGCAGAGCATTTGTACTATCAACAAGCTGAATACTACTGCTGTTCCATTCACCTCTTAAGCGGCAAATGCTGTTGAATATATGGCGTATTTCCAGCAGCTTTCTCTCCTTCTCCACGACGAGTGCAAATTTCGTTCCTGGGTGCTTCGACAGCATTAAAGAGTATATTCCCTCTATTAGAGCACACACATTGACATTGAATGTCTTTATAAAGATGCATTTCCATCTTTGTGTGATTTCTGGATACGGTCGTTATCTCTCCGCTTCTGACGGCCATGGGCGCTGCCCGTTTGTGAATGGTTCATATTCTCATTACGAGAATATGACCATGGCTGCGCCTTCTACCAACGGGTATGAGGCCGGCCTGGCTTGTGCTGGAGGCAATTTGGGGAGTTCAATTGGCACGGTCTCACTGGGTAATTCCCCATGGACCTCCCATTACCTAGCATGCTCGTTTGCTCCCATCCGGTTCCGAAATGAGATCAGCCCGCCTTACGTCATGCTGGCCTCTTTTGGGGCATGCAAGCAGGATGAGTCTTTGATCGCTGCATCGGAGAGTGCACTGGTGATGTCGGACACAGATGACTTGACTGAGCTACCACCTTCAGGTCTGCCCTCCCAGTCTGAGGATGACTCAGAGCTGTCCTTCATGTTTGCCCGGGCCACCACGAGCATCGGGTTGGACTGAAACCATCCACACTCCCGAAACACAGTTCAAGGTTCATCCGCTCACACTACCCTTGATGGCAGTTTTTTTTGTTGCTTAATTTGGGTGAGGCAATTCCCCTTATATTGAGCTTGTTTTTCCTGACCAGGTTATTTCTTTCTCATCTGGCAACACTGCAACTGGTATGTCACCCAGCCTGAGTGCAGAGAAAGCTACTTTCATAAAAAATAAAAAAAATGAATAGAAAATAAAAAATAACAATACATTTTTAACCCTTTTTTTCCCCATTCTAACCAGTTACCATTTGGAAAAAAGGTTGTGTAACCACCATTCATTAATTCTGGTCAGAATTAAATTAAACGGAAAACATTTCATTTTTAGTAGGACTGCCACCAGTCCTAGTCGACTAATAGGTGTTAATTTAAGCCATTAGTCGAGTTGTTGCACGTTTGTGCTATTAATTTAATTACTTAAATATATATATATATATATAGTCGATTCTGAAAATCGCGAATTTAAGACAGAGTGGACTGACAGTTATGCATTTGTGCTGCCGGCGGGGAGCACAAAACCAACGTGTTTAATTTGCAACGAGACGGTTGCCATTGTCAAGAGTGGTAACGTGAAACGTCATTATGACTCAAAGCACGGACACTTTGACCACAATTACCCGCTTAAATCTGAGGTAAGAGCCAGAAAAATCAAACAACTGCAATCATCATACCATGCAACATGCAGTGTAATAGTTAGATCAGCCACCCAACAAGAATGTGCAACTGAAGCCTCATTAAGAGTGGCATGGGTCTTAGGAAAGCACAAGAAACCATTCTCTGACTCGGAGATTGTGAAGGAATGCATAAATGAAATAGCAATTGCCCTGTTTGAGGGAACTCAAAAAGATGACATCATACAAAAAAATAAACCAAATATCTTTGTCTGACTCCACTGCTGTAAAGCGAACTGAAGTCCTTGCTGAGGATTTGCTTGACCAAATGAAGTCTGCAATAAAAAATGCTAAATGCATTTCATTGGCTTTGGATGAATCCACAGACAACACAGACAACGCACAACTTCTGGTGTTTGTCAGATTTTTTGATGAAGAGAAGGGAGAATTCTGTGAAGATGTGTTAGGCCTCACAGCCCTCCATGGACACACAAGAGGGGATGATATTTATGAAGCACTGATGCAGATGTTGAGAGACAGAGAGATAGACCTGAAGCATGTTATTTCCATTGCTACTGATGGAGCTCCATGTATGACTGGAAGAGAGAGGGGATTAGTGGCACGCTTGAGAGCTCATCACCCTGACCTAATAGCATACCATTGCATAATTCATCAGATGGTTTTGTGTGCCAGTCTTGAAGAAAAGTATGCAGAGGTCATGACAACAGTAATGAGACTTAAGAACTTTTTGAGGGCATCATCTGCTCTGCAGCATCGCTTGTTGCGCTCATTCCTAACAGAGGTGAATGCAGAATTTGATGATTTGCTCCTTCACAACAATGTCCGGTGGCTTAGTAAAGGCAAGGTACTGGAGCACTTTTGGACATTACGGAAAGAGTTGGAAACCTTTCTGTTGGATCAGAAGAGTGCAAAAGCAAAACAATTTGTGGAATTTATGCAGAATGAAGAAAAAATGGAAATTGTTGCATTTCTATCTGACATTACCTCCCATCTCAATGATCTGAACATGACGCTCCAGGGCAAAAATAACACAGTGTGTAACCTCACATCAGCTGTCTGTGCCTTTCAGAAGAAACTGGGGCTGTTCAAGTGTGACTTACAGCAGGTCCTGCTTCACTTCCCAAAGCTTTTAAATCAAACAGCAGGAACACATCATCATCACAATCATGCTGAATTCCTGGACAAGCTGATAAAAAATTTCCAAACTCGCTTTGGAGATTTCCCTCTGGGAAAACAAGTCTTACTATGCATGGAAAATCCATTCCTTGTCAAAAACATCGCAGAATTTTCAACTGAAGCCCTGAAAATCTGCCCATGGGCTAGTGCTGCTTCTCTTCAATCAGAGCTAATTGAGCTTCAGGAAAACCTTGCACTGCAGGAGTCTCTCTGTGACCCTACCACCTTCTGGACTAAGATGGTCCCTGCAGCAGGTGTCCCTTCCTTGCAGAAGGTGGCCCTTCAAATTCTCACCATGTTTCCCTCAACATATTGTTGTGAGTCTGCCTTTTCAACCATGAATATGGTGAAAAACAAATACAGGAGCACCCTCAGTAATGAACACTTACATCAGTGCCTCCGCCTGGCCCTCACACCTTTTATGCCCAAGTTTAAAGAACTGGTGGCACAAAAAAGGTGTCACTTTTCACACTAATAAGGCCAGACCACATCACCTTTTGTACATAGTTTGAACGTTTTGTGGGAGTTCTGTTTTTGGATTTTGACTATCACTGTTCCGGACCCTGGACGCAAGGAAAATTTGTTGAGTAGACCTTTTAGGTTTCTAATTGAGTACCCCTGATCTAGCCTATAGAATAAGTTCCTTTGCTGTCGGTAGCCTATGGGCGACGCCGTTTCTTCCTCTCTGCTGAATATGCAGCAGTTAGGGGAGGAGCTTGCACAGTCGTTGACATCAACTAACGTTACTTAGTGGCGAGTTAACGGCAATTAGCAGGAAAGACAGCAAAAATTAAGCAAATGAGGCTTTGGGGATTTTTCCGAAAGAAGTCAGTGGGTAAGAATTCACATTTGTTTTTGTCCTTAAAGTCTTAAGATAATCATCTAGCTGGCTTTCACCCACAGTAGGCTAAACCTCAAGAGTTGTAGCCTCTAACCTCCTTAATTAGAATAACGCAGCTTGATAGCTCCGAGTTAACGCCATCGCCTCTCACGCCGGAGACCGCGGTTCGAGCCCCGTTCGGAGCGTAATTTTCTTGTTTATTAGGTGTTGTTTTCGCTAAGGATAACCAATAAGCATTAACATAAAATGTATGTGTGACTTGTTTCGTGATATTAGTTTGTAGGAAATATACACTTTGATTTGATTAAATGGTTTTGTAGAGTGTAGCAAAGATGAGCAACAGACTGAGGAGCAGCTGCAGCAGCTGTGCCAGAATCAGGCATGGAAACTGGTAACAATTAATCAGTCACTTTAATTTAGAGAAAGTTAAAAGTGAAACATTGTTTATCTCAATGATCCTAATGAAAGGATTTTGACAGATGACTTATTCTCATAGAGATGATGAGAATGATATACATTTTGATGCCATAGTGTGTCAATGAACTTAGATTAAAGTCATTCATGTATTGCTTTAACTTAGGATCTTATACATCATTTTGACTATTTATGTCAAAAAATATAAATTATTTATATTCAATATTTTTTTTACCTCACTTTACTCACTATAATATAACTCTTTTGTGATGACTTTATGTTAATGTACATGAAAATTCAAGAATCATGATAGATCTTAGGGCAATCCCACTGATCTGCTCTTCCCAATACATTTTCTTCAATGGTATTGGTCTACAATTTGACATATGTAGCACTTGATGAATTAGTTGTGTGAAGCTGATTTGCAATAAGTTATGTGCTGTATCTGTTCTTTTGCATCACAGATGATTCAGGGAGGAGAGAGGATGTTGAGGATAGTACTAGAGTGGAAGATTTAGGAACTGTAGAAACAGGCCCAGCCAGAGCAAAACTCAAAGAATACCCTCTCACCAGCTTTGAACTACAGGGAAGTGGTTGCTAGTGTGAAAATAAAATGGTCTGGGCTAAGCCCCGGATGTCCTTCAATGCTGGAAACGCCTCTGCATCTGATGATAAATTACAATTTAAAAGTGGATTGTTTTGTGCATATTTTTCCATCGCTAGCAGATGAAAATCCTGTTTAAGCCCTATAGTCTAATAGGGGCCCTGTGCCATGGGTTCCTGGCTTAGAAAAAGATATGCACTAAAACAGATTGTGTGTAGTATAGCTTAATTTTGCGCCGATTTTTTCAATTGTTTATGTTGCCCCCCCAAACATGATATCCTGGTAACCCCTCTGTATATATATATTCATAGTTTTTCTATGGCTATAAGCGACATGACAGTGCAGCTATCTACTTTAAAGGACAAAAACAAAAATCTTCAAAATGGTTGGTCAAGATTACCATCAGAAAACATATTTTAAACACTTCCAGTCATGTTTGTTAACATATGTGCTGGGGCTCCTAGAATGCAGGGCACCAAATTCCTTGGTGTTCACCTGGCGGAGAACCTCACCTGGTCCCTCAACACCAGCTCTATCACCAAGAAAGCCCAGCAGCGTCTCTACTTTCTTCGAAGGCTGAGCAAAGCACATCTCCCAACCCCCATCCTCACTACATTCTATAGAGAGACTATTGAGAGCATCCTGAGCAGCTGCATCACTGCCTGGTTTGGGACTTGCACCGTTTCGGACCGCAAAGCCCTGCAGAGGATAGTGAGGACAGCTGAGAAGATCATTGGGGTATCTCTTCACTCCATCAAAGACATTTACAAAAAACACTGTATCCGCAAAGCAACCAGCATTGTGGACGACCCCACACACCCCTCACACAAACTCTTTACCCTCCTGCCCTCTGGCAAGAGGTACCGAAGCATTCGGGCCCTCACGGCCAGACTGTGTAACAGCTTCTTCCCCCAAGCCATCAGACTTCTCAATACTCAGAGACTGGTTTGACACACACGCATACACACGTGTCCTGAGTTGCACTTTAATAACTGTCACTTTATAACTGTCTGCTACCTCAATAACTGCTATGTGCATAGAACATTATCTCATAGTATGTTATGTTTACATTTTTAGAAACTGTCATCTTTTTGCACTACTGAGTACTGGTCGGCGCTGCACTGTCTATTGTCCTGTTCATTGTCAGTAATTTGTTGTACTGTCTCAGATTCTTTTGCACATGTTTGCACGTGCACTTTATATAGGTATATATAGGTAGTTTATATATGTATTTTATTTCGTTGTGTAGTCTCATGTGGTCCTATGTTGGTCCTTTGTTGTTTTTATGTAGCACCATGGTCCTGGAGGAACGTTGTCTCGTTTTGCTGTGTACTGTACTAACTGTATATGGTTGAAACGACAATAAAAACCACTTGACTTGATGTGTCACTGCTTGAGTTTGTTGAGTGATGGCCAGTTTTTATCTGTAGTAATTTTCAAGATTCAATATCTAATATTTTTAGAGGCTGTTCAGATTTTAAAAGTCATATAGTCTAATCCAGCCTAAAGTTATTTTGAATGAAAGCATCTGATAAGTCAATAAATGTTGTCTAAATGCAAATGTGGAAGAAAATAAACACTGTACCTTGGAAAAGTAAAGGAAGTACCAGATGTCCTTTCATACTCGCAGGTCAAAACAGCTGCTATATAAAAAAACAAAAAAATAGTACTAATTTAATTATATTTCAAAACACAGGCAGTACTATGTTATATCTAGCACTTCCTAATAATGGAAATTTCCACTCTGGTACACCACGTAGATTTCAGTGTTTTGTAGGGTAGACACGTGTTACACTTGTAACACTTTTTGCTATACTGCACAAATACTAACCAGAGTAAATATACATTTTTTTACATGATGCATTTATCTGTCTACCAAAAAAATAAATGTCAAAAACCTTCATATACATTGTTCAAATTTTCCACATTTATGGCATACAAATATTGTTTTCTTTCTTTCTAGCTATCATCTATCTATCTATCGTTCGTTTATTTTGCCACTTTTACACGTGTCTAATCTGTCCATCTTGCATGTTTGCCTGATTTTCTCAGTGATCTCGCATGCTAGCAAGTCCTAATATGTGTACATTTTTTACAGAGACAAATCAATAATTCCAATAAGTGAAGTACTAATTTATTCACAATGAAAAATGTACCCCAAAATACAGGTTGTCTTTAGCTTTTTACTACCCGAAAACATCACATTGCTAATTATTCTTACCTTCTCAGTAGACTTCCCTGCGCAAACAACTGGGATTGGATGAGGACCTGTTTACCAAGTCTAGCAAAACAGAAAATGAAAGAATTTAACAAATGCGCAAGCTTGGTTCAGAGGATGTCTACTATTGGTGTGCAGCCACTATATTTATTTGTAACTGTATCTGTTCGTATGACAAAATAATCTGTATTCGGATAAAATCTGGTGTGGGCGGGGCTTAACACGAAATGGGTCAAAACTAAAATAAACGCCCATTTTTAAATTACATTTATAGTTTCTATTCATAAAATATGCCTTGTATATGCCTTTTCATATAATATAATATAATAATAATAATAATAATAATAATCGTAAACATTATAATAATAACAACAATATACAAATGTTTTAAAGAAAATATTATTTTAGTCTTTTTTTCTAACCAGATGAAGCTGAATTTGTAGCCTACATCAACTGTGGAATATGTTGTGGTTTCTCCTGGTATTTTAGATAGAATATTTTTGGATATTTTGATATCAAATTACGCTTTATCCTTGTTATTTTTGGATAAACAGTCAAAATAATCAATATATATATTTTATATTATTCTGATTAATCCATTATTCATTTTGAAGTCATTATCCTTGCCTTTCGTCTTTAGGCACATCCTCAATGTCTATGTCCAACAAGTTGCAAAAAATCTTCTTGATCTTGCCAAGTTTCTGAGCTGAGAAGTTGCTCACCCATGCAAGAAACATGTTTGTATTTTGTTGTTTCTTTTGTGAAACCAAGTGAATATACAATTAAAATATATAATTATTTAATGTATACTATATTCTGGCAATCTTGTTATTTTGTGTTGTTTTCTCCTGCTTTTGTGCTCTCTGCCCTGCTTGTATGCTATCTATCCTTGTCGTTCACTCATCCTTTTTTTTCCTCACTTCCCCTCATTGTTTGCATCATTTCTCCCTCTCTATATTCCCCTTGTGTACTCTTTTATCTGATGAATTCTTCCTCTTGGTTCCTACTCTCCTCTTTTGCGTTTTCCTATTGGTCTCGTATTTTAATTTTGCAGTTTTCAGGTTTTTTTTTCTCAGATTTTTGGTCCTGTTTTTTCTGTTTGTTCTCTTGTTTTGCTTTTGGTCTTGTCCTCTCATGGGAGTTTTAGCTTCCTGCCATGTTGGGCAACAGTCAGGGGCGAACATTTCAGCAAAATGTTGGGGGGGGCAATAAACATAACAATTCTCAAGAGCAATTTTTGAAGGGGACACCAAGGTTTTTTTTTGTTGTTGCCCCATTTGCATTTGTATTATTTTATTTCTTAAACAATTATTTTAAGAATATATCATTATATTATTTACAATACACATATTTTAATGATATTTTAGGGGGGGACAACCCTCATATAGGGGGGGTCCTGACCCCCGACCCCCCTGCCTATGGCAACAGTGTGGGCCTTTTTTTGAACTCGTTTAGCATGAGCGCATGTTGCCGTTGTCTCTGGCGATATGCGCTTATGTCAATATCATAAATAAGACCTGTTTTCCTTAAATTGAAGTTTCCATTAATATCATTAGTAAGCAACAATAAATATCCTATCAACAAGAGTGAGATAGTACAATATAAGACTTTTACAAACACATTTTTGAAGGATGCAAAGTATCATCTATTATCATTATCGACAAAATCCCAGAAAATATCGAGATATAATTTTTTGAAAGAATTCCACACCCCTACTCTGAACACTGAATGTTTGGACTTATTGTGGAGTGGTGAACCACATTTGCCTTGGAGACACCTCCACAGTTCCTGGTTCAGCGGCAGTCAACAACCCATTCGCTTCTCCAGAGGACGCCAGTAGTCTTGTCCTCTCTCCAGTGGCGGCAGCCAACACTGTCCTCTCCCCATGTCCCCTGCCAACCGGGTCCTCATCTCTCCTCTGGAGCGGCCTGATCTTATCACCGCTCTGGAGCTGCCTGACCTCGTCTCCACTCTAGGGCTCCCTAACCTCGTCTTCTGCTCTAGAACCACCTTACCCTACACTTTTCCTTGAGCAACCCTTCCTGCCACCTAATGCCTCTCCCTTCCTGAAGCCCCCTCTTGTGTCTGCCAGATCCAGGCTCCACCTTAAATCCAGCCACATGGTCTCAAGTGGTCACTCCCTGGTTCACTCTGCTAGACTCCCCCTAGTCTGTCCTGCAGGCCTCCTCTTGGTCCACACCCTGCCTTTCTGCAAACATCCTTTTGTGATATGTTTTCTGGTAAGGTTGTTGAAGTAATATTAATTAATTCATATTGCTGCAGTTTCAAGATGACTGTGTGTTTGTGTGCCGCTATTTTCTAATTTCTTCAACTCATTTTCTTTAATGTGCATTCACAGAAATGCACATTTGCTATCTGTTTAAACAAAGTGAACAATTTAAAATTGCATCTAAAAGCTGCTATAGGTATAAGGTGGTTGGTCATGAATGTATGCTAATCTCAAGTTGTTTATAATGTACTGGATTCACAGCACAGTAATGTCATTTTAATCTGTTGTTGAGTAACCATCACTCTATTATAACTTGCAAAAAACAATTAAGGAAATTGTTTATTATTGTTATTCTAATATTGCGTATTTCTGCATAATATTTTCCTCGTCTGAACACTTGATTAGGGTTTTTATACAGTCTTAATCTTTGCAGTGCATAGACATACTATTGAAGTATTATAATTGAAATGCATTGTCCACTTAGGCTGTAGATTTTAGTATAAAAATAAGTATCTTCAACTCGTATCAGCCATTTCATGAGTTTCACCTCTTGTACAGTACAAACATTAATGTGAAGTGGATAAAACACTTTTATTAAAATTAATATAAAAAATATAAATATGCGTATTGTTTATCTTCCTCAAAGCAAGTAATATTTTGGTTATAAATGTTTAAACATATACAATTATACCATGAAAATAGCAAGTCATGACTCCATCTCTGCTGGTGAAAATCACAGGCAAAGCAGGTCATTTCAAACAATGAGATTAGCCTTGGGCTCTTTCATTCACAACCTGACAAAACCACCACAACTCAAAAAATCACAGATATTCATCTTTAACACAGGACACAGAATTGAATTAGACAAGATCTTGAAAAAGTGAAATACAAATGAAAAATAGGGTTACATAATAATGTTAAATGTATAAAAGCATGTGTTATTTTGTATAAAGCCTCTTTATTGCATTTTCCCAAAAAATCATCAAGGTTCTGGACTGGATTGCATAGCCCTTTAAGAGTCAATATAATGGTAGCGTGCAGGACATAGTAACGGCACCGCACAGCAAAAAAAAATAAAAATAAAAATCTACACAAACAACTCAAAAGTAGACCAAGTAATTATGTTTATTGAAATAAAAACACCTATTTAACCCATAAATCCTGAGGCCTGTTGCTGAAGCTTAAAAGGATAGGGAATGGGTCAAACTTGACTCAAACTCATGTAACATGAGTGCCATGTATTTGACCGCTAAGTGCTAGGCCATGGTTTCAACGACATGCAACATTTTGCGTCAGACATTTCCATATATGTTGAGGTCAGCTGATTTGTTGTATTCATCATCATAATCATGACCCTAAATGTAATTTTTCAAAAGAAGAAATAAAGAGGTCAGAGGTGCCAATAACGTACAGTATTTCACATTCAGACAGCATGTGAAGCCATAAAAACTGAGCATGTTTTCCAATACGTAACAATGATAGAGATAAATGATACTCACAGAATATGATTTTGGCTGACTGAGATGCAAGGAAAAAAGAAGAAACGTCACATAAAATTGTTGCAATGCAAGATGGGAAAAAGAGATATATCTCCCAGATAGCAAATGAAAAATTTCATTAAGCAGATGTGTTTGTTATTTTATTTAAATAAAACAACCAAATATATTTTAGTAAACATTGTTTAACTCTGTTATAACTTTATTATAACTAATCTCTGAACATGCTTTTTATTCTTTTCTGAGTATCATTCAGTTCAGTAACTACGACAAATTGAGACAAATATGTGTTTAAATGTGTTATACCTTTTTGGTGATGGTATACGAGGTTTGGAGAAAGGCTCTTTTCCTGGCATGTTACAAACCTTGTTTTTCCTGTGAATTGAGAAGTAATAATATTTTTTAACATTTAATTTACTGCATTATCACAACAGCTTGTTCTAGTAACCAAAGAGTGCATAAGATAACATAACAAATAACCAGGGTTGGAGAGTAACTGTATGCATGTAACAGGCTCACGTTTTTTTTAAATATTGATAACTGTATTCCACTTCGGTTACAATTTAAATAGTTGGTAATGAAAATACAGTTACACTCAAAACTTATTTTGATTACTGAAGAGATTACTTCTGTCAGGGTTATGAAGGGACGAGGCAAGAGAGTGAGGATTAACAAACAGAAGGAGTAAAATCAAAGTCAAATCAAACTCAACAGCAGTATGCTGGCAAATATCGCATAACACACAAACATGAACCGACAAAAGAACAAGGAAAAAGAGGGCATTTATATACAAAAGGATAACACGATAAACGGAGAACACCTGGGATATATTCAAGGAAGAAACTGAAGACAGACAATGGAGGGAAACAAATTAACTTTCAAAATAAGAGTCTTAACAGGAGTCCATTACATGACAATTTTGCATTTTATTGTTATTTGTTTCATTTAATATTTAGTCTATTCAGTTGGAAAACGTTTATCTGTATAAATGATGCGATCAAAGAAATGTTTGATAGAGGTGAAATACTTTCTTATACTGTGTTACATTCATGCGCGCAGACAGAGGGTGCTTTTATTCTGTTACTAGTCAAAAGGTGGATATATGATGTCAGTGAGGATAAAAGATGTGGTTGTGTACACTCTTTGGGATTTTGAAGTACGTTTGGAGCAGTCGAAATAGTTAAACTTGTGTAAATTGTAATGTGAACATTTTGTTCAATGTACAAATGTATTCTTGATGAGAATTTGAATTATGAGAATTGTTGTTTTCCTAAAAGAAAGAAAATATTTCATAAAATATTTAGGCTTTTTGTTTTTTAGAAAATGTTTAATATAAGAGTATTTTTTGTCGTACTGACAGTGCTAAAGTACTAATCCAAGGTATTTATAATACAATACTAGCATTGTGTAATCTAAGGGAATATGTAAACAAATTAGATTTTATAGCACGTATTCTGTAATCTGTAGTTGAATACATTTTAAAAGTAACCCTCCCAAACCAAATAACATACTTTAAATTATAACAATGTAAATACTGGTAAATTGTTATTAGCACATAACTATTCAATCCTTACAATAATGTCATTATTGTACAATTATGTCATCTAAAGCTATCTAGCTTTAAAGGTATCTTCCTTCTCTGCTAATGTCACCACTGCTAAACATGCTACTATCAAACCAAAATCAATAGCACTTCTGACACTTTCACCCTCTTCAAAATATTCACCTCTCTCCTCTGTCCTTCTCCTTGCCCTCCCACATACTCTCTAATAGCTGATGACTTTGCCACTTTTTTCAGAGACAAAATAACAATCATCAGCAGTCAATTCTCCACACCACAAACACCCACCACCATTACACAATCCCCTGCTCCCCTCTTTTTCTCCCCTCTCTGAGGCTGAATTCTTCAAACTTTCTCTCAAGCCATCCTATTACCTGCCATCTCCCCCATTCAATCCTTCCTGCACTCACACACTATTATTATTATTACTATTATTATCTATTTAAACATTATATTGTTTCAAATGAAAGAGTTTAAATTACATTTTACCAGTTATCAATTAATAACCGTTTATCTTTTACGAATCAATATGCATTTGCAAATGCATTTATTCCTGTTCTGTGAAAATAGTCCTAATTGCCACTTCAGATTCAGCTTCTGTGCCACCTTTGCTGTGGAAAGATGGCTTTTGCAATGGGCATTACATTTCGTAAACTCCCATCCTCCACAATATTAATCTGCTGGTAGACTGTGACTATCCGCTTTCCTATAGCAATCGTGAAGCTGCATTCATGAGTCGCATCAGAGAGTCAATTCCAGTGTCCAGCGGCACTTTGAACTCCACGGGAAAATCAGAGTGATAGTTAAGACTTGGTGTGCTTCAGTGGTAATTCAAATGTGCCTTACGAATTACATAGACCATATGGGCTTGTTTTATACATCAAATAATAGCGCTAAGAGATAATTTCTCCATCATTTTATCACTGACAGGGAAGCGCTGTTGTGGTGTGTGCAACAGTGTAATGACTTCGGGTGGACACATTACAAAGGTGGTCAAATTTTATGATAAAATGATCTCTGCTGCAGTACATTGTAGGGTAAGCAGTTCTGTTTTCAAATGGGGGATTGTCCCTGTATTAAGTGCACTGAAAGTTTTGGATAAAAACGTGTCTGCCAAATGCATAAATAAATTCACCAAAAAAAATAATATTCTCCAAACTAACTGGGATTCAATACAATGTCTTTAATCCCTACTGGAAATATGAACAAAACTATATCTCTGAACCTACTGTAACTGCATCATGTCCAAACAAATCGGTTTTGTGGTTTCTCACAGAAAAGCGCATAATAAGACTTACCTCTGGTCTCTCCTAACTTGTTCACCGCTGTTTCTACCTGAACGAAATCTGGAACAAACACAGAATCAAAGTAAGAAATTAAGAGGTTAAATTAATTCAGTATCTGCTTAATAAGTGGTTGGTGCAACTGTTTAAGTTACAGACATTTACTATTTACCTGCGAGACATTCTTGATAGTCGACTCCACATTCTAAAAAAAGAAAAGAATGTATAGTATTATTATTCTTAATAAATCTATTTCCAAATAAAAATGGACCCTATTACAGTAATTTTCTTAATATTCCAATGTTTTGTGCATGTTATTGTAAAGGAAAAAATGCTTGACTTTTTCTTGTTCCTTTCAAATGTAATAACTTGCTCTGCCTCTGAAAGGACTTTCCATTTCGGCTGACATCACCAAGGCAACACAGGCGGAGAAAGTAATGTTAACCAACAGCCAAATAGCTATTTAGGCATTGTTTTAGCCTACTGTTGTAATGCAGCCTTTCTAAAATGTTCAACCCCGTCTCATGAAAAGTCATAATAAGAGGATTGCGAACTTGTCAGAAAACTCTCACTTTAGCTGGCTCGCATGAAGACGTGTGACTTTTAGTCCCATAGATAAAAATAAACTACCCAAAGAATGCAAACACACTGCAGATACCTAAAACAGAAAAGAGAAAAAAAGGGGGGGTTCATGCTGAATAAATCTACAGTGGCAAGAAAAAGTATGTGAACCCTTTGGAATTAGCTGGTTTTCTGCATTAAAACGCAATCTTATCCTCCTCAAAGTCACAAATATTGACAAAACACAATGTTTAGGCTTAGGCTAACAACACATAAACAATTATAATCTTTATTTATAATCTTTATTGAACACATTAAACATTCACAGTGCTTTTGAAAAAGTGAATCCTTGGATATAATAACTGGTCGATCATCGTTTGGCAGCAATAACCTCAACCAAGCGTTTTCTGTAGCTGTGGATTACACCTGCGCAACATTCAGAGGGAATTTTGGACCATTCATCATTCAGAACAGGTTTAGCTCAGCCATATTCTTGGATGTCAGGTGTGATCGGTTCTCTTGAGGTCATTCTACAGCATCTCTATTGAGTTAAGCTCTGGACTCTGACTGGGTTCATTCCAAAATGTGGCGTTTCTTTTTTAAAGCCATTCTGTAGTGGATTTACTTTGATGTTGAGGATAATTGTCCTGCTGCATCACCCAACTTCTACTGAGCTTCAGCTGGCACACAGCCACCCTGATATTATCCTGTAGGATATCTCGATAAACTTGGGAATTCATTTTTCCCTTGATGATGGCAAGCGGTAAAGCAACAATGTTTTTGTTGGAAATCAGCAGCTTCCTTTGTGGTTTCCTGTTTAATGTTTTCAATATAGTAGACTCATGAATAGAGATGTTAACCAGTTCCAATGATTCCTGTAGAGTCACTCTAGGGTCTTTTTTACCTCATTGAACATTCTGTGGTGTGCCCTTTGAGACATCTTGGCTGGACATCCACGTATAGGGAGAGTAGCCACAGTACTAAATCATCTCCATTTAGTAGACAAAACTGTTGACAGATGAATATCTAAGCCCTTCAAGATAACTTTGTAACCCTTTATGCAAAGCAATCAGTCTTGATCATAGGTCTTCTGAGATCTATTTTTTGTGAGGTATGGTCCATGTCAGCCAATGCTTCATGTGAAAAGCAAACTCCAAATGTTTGAGTGTTTTTTATTAGTCAAAGTAGCTCTAAGCAACACCTCCATGAACATCTCCTTCATTAAATTGATGCCAGGTTTACCAACTCCTGACTCTAATTAGCTTTTTTTACATTATTAGCCTAGGGGATTCACTTACTTTTCCACAGCACTGTGAATGTTTAATGGGATGTGTTCAGTAAAGACAAAAAAGTAATCTGCAGCTACCGGAAATGCTTGGTTGAGGTTATTGCTGCTACAGGAGGATCAACCAGTTATTAAATCCAAGTGTTAATGTTTTATGTCTCAATAAATACATGAAAGAGTATAATTGTTTGTGTGTTGTTAGCTTAAGCACATTGTTGTTTGTCTATAATTGTGATTTTGATGAAATCACATTTTATGACCAAGTGATGCAGAAAAGAGTACACATACTTTTTCTTGCCACTGTATATCTGATTTTCTTTCAATTATAGACTGTGAAAGACAAAAAAACATCCTTGATAGGTACTGAATTATTATTGTTGTTCTTATTATTTTACAATCTTAATAACAGAAATATTTTTAAATACAATTTACTACCCCTCATCACACCAATCACATTTCAAAATAAGTTATATTTATATTATCATTCTCTCTCTCTCTCTCTCTCTCTCTCAATGTTTTCCTATATTTAGAACATAGGAATCATTTTGTAAATCATTGTTTTTCTTGAGGTTAACATACTTTCTGATTTAATATGTATTTTTTAATTCAACAGAGGCAAAAATAAGTGCTCATATGCAACATAAATTGAGTTTTGGATTAATGTTTCCTGAATTCTGCACCCTGCTGGCTTAATATTAATACTCACCCGTTGTCATTTCTGGACTGGAGTTCTTGAATGCGTTTCCTGGGAAAGATTTGAGCAATTTCAAATAAAATATGATGTAATGAACAAAATCCATATTACAAATTTTCAAAGATACAGTAAGTGTTGTATCGTAAATTAAATAACCTTTTCATCAAATTAAGTGGATTCTTCATTTTTTCAGTACAATGGATATCAAAAATATTTCTCTTGGTCAGTATGTAAAGTATTGATTCAGACTCACTTATATCTCTTGACCACGAAGAAACACATCCCTGCAAACAAAACCGAGACTCCAAGCCCAGTGATGGATGGAATGAGGATGTGGTTGAGAGTTACTTGTTCTGACAAAATCATAAATAACATGAAGTCTAAATCGACCCCATTCCTGCTGACATCTCAAATCTGTCTAAAAAAAGGGGGGTTGTACTTGGTTGTTTGGATTAAAAATTAAATCAGGTGTCTACGGCCCTGTGATCAAATCAATGACTGAACAATAATATCAAGTCGTACCATAACTTTTTTTTTCCTCTTTGAATATGTAGAAAAACAAACATTGTAAAGAGTGCTAACTTCAAAAGCAGAATTTCAATTGTTATTTCTTTCTGTTAATTTAAACTTCACCAGAAACAAATTTGAGGTAATATGTTGATTTGAAAATTGACCTTTAGTTTTTAGAAAGGTTTTATTTAACTAAACATATCATAATTACTATTATTATCATGATTAACAACTCTTAACTCTTACCAGTCACATAAGAGGTTTCAGTTACCAAGCAAAAGCCATGCCAGGCTACATGCACATGACAGACTTTTATAGTAGCTCTTGGCAAAATAATCTAGACCTACCTTTCACAAAAATACTGACTGTAGTTGAGGCTTCCAGGCCTCCATGGTATCTGACTGTGCATGTTATTGCACTGTGATCATCCTCTTTTTTGGGGGTGATGGTCAGGATAGACTCCACTTCCCATGTTCCATGAGTCATGTACTTGTAGCTGACCAGGACATTTTTTTCTGTATGGTTCCAGGTGAGAGTGGGATGATGGGAAGGGCAGGTGTGGGAGACGTAGCATTTGTAGACTGCGGGAACACCCTCCTCCACAGACTGCTTATAATGTAGCTTTGGTTTTAATATATCTTCATTTTTGCCTTGAATGACAAATTAAATATTTCACAATACATATACAGCATTAGCATATTAAAGATGAAATAAGGTTCCTAAGAAATGGAAACTGGGTGATTTAAAAAACAAGCAAACAACATAACCAGCCATATTGTATCAGTCAGTTGTGGCCATGTAATTAAACAAAAGAATGAATTTAATATTAGTTTGTATTTAAAGAAAATTGCTATCAGTCTTAAGACATTATTTGTCTAAGGACACTTGATAATTATCAGTTGCTTAACTCCCAATGTCTCAATTTGTTATTTTGTGCTACAGTATATTTTATTCATATATTTCATAAAAAATGTTTTAGCAGAGCTTGAAGGCTATAATGCACACTTACCAATCAATTTAACTGAAACACAATTGTCCACAAATGAAAATTTGTCTTTATCATCTCTCTCTAATTCAACCCTGAAACAAAATGGGCCGTTGTCATGGCTTTTGACGGCATCGATCTCCAAAGAGCAGTTGAGTTTGTCCATATTACCAACCAGTTTTGTGCGAGACTTGAAATCATCAAGAATCTTCAAAGAATCTTCATGATAAATGAACTCGGTTTTTTTGTTTTCTTTGTGCCAAATTCCCCTCATACGTGCGGATGGTTGATGTTGTCCAGGGTATTTGAATGTACAGGGCAACACAACACAAGATGACACAACAGCATCCATATTAGGCTCTAATTGTGCCTTCCACACATCCGCAAGCACAAGAGCACACATAACTGCAATAAAAAAACACATTTAACAAATATTAGCTTAAATGTGATGTTCACCTAAAATGATTAAACATGTCATAATTTATACACCCTTATGCTGTTTCATACATGACTTTCTTTCTACCATGGAAGTATGTATGAAAATGGATGCAATGGAAGTGAATGGTGACTGAGACTATCATAATGCCTAGCATCTTTTTTTGTTTCATGGGAAAAAGTCATACAGATTTGGAACAAAATTACAATTTTTATTTTTGGGTGAACAATCCCTTTAAAATGTAAAGTAGGTTTCACAAAAATTAACCATACAAAATGTAACAGTAATTTGTTTAGTGTATGGTAAAAACACAATTGAGTCCTACCATGAAGCCAGTAGAGCAGAACTACTACCTGCACAACCATCCTGGACTGACAAACTGAGTGGGGCAAAAAAGCTTAATTGGTCAAAACAACCAGAAATAAAAAATTAATTCATTTCATGTTTTCTATTCTATAGAAATAATACATTACTTGTTTGCAGTAATAAATATGGTCTTTGGCAGTTATACAGGGCCATTCAAGATGAAACTTCTAGCTAGATTATTATTTTAATTATTATTGTTTATTGAATTGCAACAGTAATCTTGCATACATAAATAGGTACATTTTTGTTTTAATGATGATAGTAATAATAGGAAGACAAAGAGAGCATACCTTATTTTTCAGCAGGATTGGGACTGATGTGTCTTTGCTGACCGAAGGTAAATTATAATTTAAAGCGGATATAGAAACACAGACTATTCTGAGAACTCATTTGAACAAGAAGTAGATTTTTCAGTTCTGTTTTATCCCCTGGATCCCTTGAGGATGCTGTGTTAGAGCTATAGAGCAAATGCCAAACTTAAAATTAAATGAATGTTTAATAAATCATAAAGAGAAACTCAGCATGCTTCTTATGGGTGGGTTGACCAATAATAAGTTCAGCTAATCAAGGCATAACTTGGTAGGAGACAAGCAAGGTTGGGCAGATTACTTTTAAAAAGTATTCCGCTACAGATTAAAGAACGCATGCTGTAAAATGTAATTTGTAACATATTCCATTAAAAGTCAGTAACATAATCTAAATACTTTGGATTACTTCTTCAGTACTGGCAAATTATTCACTTGTTTTGACTATAAACAAGTATATACATGTACATTGAAAAGAAATAAAAGAAAGAGAATTCAAAAGAAAATTCACTTAAATGTATCTTTGCTTAAGGTTTTTTTAAAATATATTTTTACAGAAAAAAACATTCTTATTAAGAATAAGATTTTTGCAGTACACCTTTGCTCTCACTAGAGAAAAAAGTAATGCTCCAACCAGAGTGCGAATTACCCCACCATAATTGGGGGGTACTGCTCCTTCCAGCCAGGTTTCTTAAGCAACCAAATTGGTCCGGTTGCTAGGGAGGGTACAGCCACATGGGGTAATCTCCTCGTGGTCACGATTAGTGGTTCTCACTCTTTTGGGGCGAGTGGTAAATTGTGCATGGATCGCGGAGAATAGCATGAGCCTCCACATGCTGTGAGTCTCCGTGGTGTCATGCGCCTCACGGATTGAGGTGAGTAGCCTCGCCACCACGAGGACCTACTAAGTAGTGGGAACTGGGTATTCCAAATTGGTAGAAAAAGGGATAAAAAAAGTTATATAATAGGTGTGGGTGAGAGACAGATCAACATTTAAGTCCTTTTTTACTATAAATCTCCACTTTCACTTTTTTCTTCTTTTGTTTTTGCCGATTCAAATTCTTCATGCATAATGCCACCTACTGGCCAGGGAGGATATTTATAGTAAAAAGCAACTGCAATATTGATCTGTTTCTCACGTACACCTTTCATATCGTATGGATTACTATTATGCTACCTTTTTTGCTTTATTGAGCTTCAACTTTTTGGTACCAATTCATTTGCATTGTATGGACCTACAGAGCTGTGCATGTACATGACTTTCTTCTGTTGAGCTCAAATGAAGATTTTCCTTCAAAGTGAGTGAGTAAATGATGTGAGAATTGTAATTTTTGGGTGAACTATTCCTTTAAGGACATTTATATTTGCTCAGTCAACACATGGAGGTTATTCTTTACATGTTCTGTTTTAATATGGACAATGACCGAGGGTCTTATTCATGGTAACATTGTTATGAGTTTACCTCAATATGCCAGCCCTTACATTCCAACTGATTTGTTATGTGCGCTTTGAGCATAAAAAAGGTCAAGAGAATTTTTTTTTGAGTGGAAACATACCTGAAGAGAGAAAACCACAACATAGTTCTCCACAATCAGATGATGCAAGCAGAAATATGGGCGATGACTCGTTTTGTTGTTGGGTGAGCAAAGTAAACTGTTGTTGTTTCCAGTAAGATGTGTCACTAAAGGTTAAAAGCAGGGCATGTCAACAAGGCCAACGTGTAACCATATGTAGTCAATACATTTTATAGTGGTTTATAGTGAAACCGGTAATCGTCCCATCCCTACAGGTAAGTAGCCGGTAATTCAATGTATGAAGACGTGACATGAGCTATGAAAGAACAAAACACGTTAATAAATGAAGGTTGTAAAATCAACAAGCTAGACGTCAGCTAGCAACTTATAATTATCCATGCACGTCAGCAGCAAACCGTTCTCTATCTCCATTGCTTCTAGCCGCCACGGTGGTTAAAAATGGTACGGTCCACTATAGGGGTGTCTGAAATCGCTTTACATTAAAATGTTCCTACAGTGAAAATAGGAGTTGACTTATATTGTAACCGTAAATATATTTTTTCACAATATCAGAAAAATTATCTGACCCCCCCCAATACTGATATTTCTGTCCCTTTGGGGGGTACTGGGTCTTCATTGGGGGGTATAGTACCCCCCAGTACCCCCTGTAATTCGAACTATGGCTCCAACGTGCAACAAAGCTCTACTGGTTCACAGACCCCCCCCCATTACTCATACCACTTTTTTTTTCTTTCTCGAAAGCCTACTGCGTGCAAGAAGTGTGCAAAACAATGCACTATACAAACTCGCCTTGCTTAATCCACTATTCCTACACTGTAGCAAGTACTGGGAAAGGTAAGCATGTAGAGATATTAATCTTTATGAAAACATTTAAGTATCTTCAACATACTGTACATGAACATTCTCAACATGTTATACAGCATAACATGCATACACTGTATATGCAAATAAACTGGAGAAAACTTTCTTGTACATTTGCATTCTTCTATATTACACATTACACATCAGGAAAACCTCTGTCAAGTAAGTCTATTCCATTGTCCAAACGGCCTCAAACGAAATGGCTTTAGATGAAAAGGTCTTCGAATGAGCAGAGAGTTGGTTGCTAGGTAAGCATTGGTTGCTAGGCAGAGTTGGTAGCTGAACTGGCTGAGTTTGGTTGCAATCTTGCAGAACTAGCTGAGCTATTTCTAAGTTTATAAGTGCAGAAGTGTCGTTTCTATAAATGTATAACTAGCAAGCTAACATAATTGGTATTAAACTGACGTTTGAAACTCATTAAGTTAAGTCATTAAGCCAAACTATAGTCTTTTTTAGTCGCTAGCTAATTAGCACACAGCAGCCATAGTTACTGCCATAGTTACTGTGTCCTAAACTAGCGCTAGCGAATTCAATTATTAATTTCATATCCAAAAGATTGATTCATTGTATCATACACAATCAAAGACATTCCATCGACTTGACAGAGGTTTTCCTGAGACTTGAAGCTTTTTCATCTGATGTCTGAGACCTGAATCTGACGGCTGAAAATGTAGTTTGTTTATCAAGTCTTACCTCCCTCAAACTCATCTCTCCTAAAAAAAATTCTGATGTCCATCTACAGGAGCCATTAATGTTTGAGTCAAAATAAGTTAATCGTAATTATTTAGAAATGTACTTTAGTTTCATTATGTTTTCATAGCCTACCTCAATTCTGACACCTGGGTAGGGTTGCACAAGCTGTGCGTAAGTTCTCACGTAAGTTAGGATGTAAAGTTCACACTAAGGGCTTACTAGTTAGTTTGTAACTTAAGTCAGCGCTTAATTTGGTTGCACCACCTGTTCTTAAGGCAAGACTTAACTAGTAGGTGGTAAACATTCCATAAAGTAATGTGTAGTCGCAAACTAGTGACAACCCTGGTTGTAGCTTTCTATATGATGTTGAAGGCTACACTGGTTAGCATTTCTTGTAAAAATACCCTAACCTCATAAAAAACATTGGCAAGTTGTGTAATCGTGTATTTATTGGATTAATGTGTCATCTGTCAAAGTGTTTCTAACAGTTTCCTTGTAAAGCTATAGAAACGTGATGTAGCTTCTCTATTAAGCTCCCAAGGGATAAATTCCTAAATGACGTCATATTCACCTTTTCACTCACAACAGTATGAACTTGTATGAATGTAACACATCATAAAAAAGTGTTTCACTGTTGTTCGAAAGCTCCTCAGATTGCATCATTTATATGGATAAATGTTTTCCAACTGAATAGTCTAAACATTAAATTAAACAAATGACAAATGACTAAATTAAACCAAAAACTTTTTGGATGCAACTGTATTCTGATTACCGATTATTTAAACTGTAACTGTAGTGGAATACTGTTACTAAAATTTTGTATTTTAAAAACGTAATCCTGTTACATGTATTCCGTTACTCCCCAGCCCTGGAGACAAGTAATAGTAGTGCAACCATTTAACTCCATTTATTATTTATTATACCGTGGTCTGTTCTAATACTAGATTTTGATTGGCTGGAAGGCATGCAGTTCAAACCATTGAATGCACATGAAGTCAGTAATGCTATGTTTGTAACAATAGAAACATAACAGTACAGAGCAAGCAGAGTGAACTATTATTAAAATAAGCCATTGCTTACCTGCTTCCTGTAACAATTCTCCTGACATGACCGCCTTTCCGGCATTCGGCCCCGCCCATTGCCCACAAACAAGACCCAGGCAGTTGGATCATCGGATGCAACTTCGCTGCAAACCATTCGCCTTCATCAGAACAGCTATCTCGTTATTCAACAGAATCTGCCACAGTGGCTTACAATTTTTAAACATCATAATATGGCGGCTGCCACAGTTGGCGTTTTTTCCCCTTTCCTTTCCTTTCCTTTCCTTTCCTTTCCTTTCCTTTCCTTTCCTTTCCTTTCCTTTCCTTTCTTCCCTTCTAAACATTACTTGCTGAAGCAGAACCAATTGCATCGAGGCTGCCTCTGCAAGCCCGGCTACTGCTTCACCTTATACCAGTGCTTCCATTTCATAAGGCTGTGCTCTGGTCCTTTCATCATAATTGTCCCTGTTCATTCCCACGTGCCTGATTGTTTCATTCCCGTTCTGGCACACAGGTGTTTCCTCTATATTTAATTGGGGCACTCCAGCTGTTTCTCTTCGCACTCTCTCGCAACTCCTGAGAAAACTCCTCATTCACATTTAAATTTATATTTGTTTTCTCTACTCTCTAAACTCATGTCCCAGAAAAGTCGACTGCATGCTTTCCCCTATAATAATCATTAGCAGTCTAGATGTTTTCCGCTCAAATAAGCATTAGCAGTCTGAGGTACCCCTTTGCAAGTGCAGCCCACACTCCAGTGGCCATGAATCTAATTTTCCTACAGATTTCTAAGGGTTTTGAAATGTGTATAAATCTCACCTAAATATGAATATTTTGTTGTTTCTACAGAAACATCTGAACTTGCACCATCAACAAGGGTTTCACCAATATTACTTCCTGCAGGTCTCTTCGAGATCCCGTCTAAAATTCCTTCCACAGGATTGTTAACAGCTTTTCCTCCTGCTTTCACTATCTAGGTATCATTCCAAGTCTTCACTGTTACCTTCCAAGGAGCCAAAGACGGCAAACATTTAATTTGCTAGAAAGCACAACTGCGATGGTCCTACCATTGGATCAAATCATATCTAAGCAGCACAAATAGGCTGTCCATGTGCAAACCGCAATGTATTTCGGGCCATACGACAATTTCCCAAACAATTGCAGTGTCATTCCTGCAAACGGTGCAAATGCACCGTGCAAGCACGCATTCATGGGCTTGTTTACCTCTTATCAAAGTCTGGGGGCATAGCTGATAAATATATATACACATCGCAAATCACAACTCTGCAAAGTTCTCTACTCTGCACACTTGACATTCAAATGCAGCGTGGGCTCTTCTGTTTGGACGCAATGTGAACCTTAGCAATTTGGGCCAGAGGTTCTCCCGTCCTAATGCAGTATGAGCTCTCCTGTTTGAGTGCAGTGGTGGTGCAATAATCTTAAGAGACTTTTAGCTTTCCCTATTAACCTTCGCAATAGCATTTCCTTTGTTCATGGTTGAAACGAGCCCGACGCACAATAAGTTGTGCCTACATTTAATAAAACCATGTGCAGCTGCAGTGCCCCACCAGATAATGTGCTGCAGCACCCACCCACACTCAATACTGCTGCAGCATTACCCGCATATTCTGGATAATGCCACAGCAGCACCCCTTTTGCATTTTGATACTGCGGCAGCAGTGCCCTGCCAATACAAACGTAATAAAGTTGTTTTCTTAACTGACGTTTTTGCTTTCCTTAAAGCTGCATAGAAACATAATAGACATGTTTTCCATAACTAACCATTGACTTCCCTCACAGATGTGTATTAAAGGTAATACATTTATGTATTCCTAACTTACCATTTACTCCCCCCACTGGTAAGTACAAACTAACCATTGCTTCCCTTACTGGTGTTGATTAATGTATAAAGTCATTTGTACCCTACTTGATACCGTTGCAACAGTGCCCCATCTTACACTGCTGCAGCAGTGCCTCGCCAAGCCAAATGTAATTAAGTCATGTATTCCTATCTAACCACTTGCTTCCCTGTGTACAAACGTAATCATCATGTTTATCTTAACTAACCTTTGGCTTCCCTTGCAGGTATCAAAACAGAGTTATTTATATTTTCTCCAATTTTTAAGTTCCATGAAATTATAGATGTGCATCTACAGCAATGGAAACACAGCAGTGCTTCCACAGCAGCCCCCTTTACCATGCCACCAAATACTCAAGCCTTTTGTCTTTGCTTCTAAGCAGCTGCAATGAGCATTATATATCCTGTTCTTTTCAAGCACCATATTCAGCATGGGGTATGCGTTCACAGTATTCCTGGGAAAACTTTGAGTGAGGCTACCTCAGCAAGCCAGCCAATCTGACAGTATACCTATGATAAATGTACAAATACCAGTGGTACAGCCCCCTATACCCGCATTAAGGTCTTCCGTCCAAACCTTCCACCCAGAGAAGGTCCTCGTGTGAGGCTGCCTCCGAAAGCCGGCTGTTCCAATGCAGTTTTACCACAATCTAGCACTTCTGTCAGCCTTCGATTTGGCGTTTTCCTTCACCAAATTTTGGGGGTTATATATTGCGCTTAATAATGGTTCTACTACAGCATATTATCCATTTCACCATTAATTTAATTCCTAAACCATTTTAATGGCATTTAACCAGATACCACCAAAGGCTGTCTGAGCAGCATCACATTTCATGAATCAACATTCATCAAGTCCGCCCAGCAATCAATGACCCCCTAATATCTCTGCTCATTAAACGCTCAGGTATCAGAGTGCCTCTAACCACACAGATTGCATGCACAATGTTATGTTTATCCTTGCCTTTTTCGTCTTTCTGTTTTGCTTAGAAATCACAATACGATCCCATTCCACCCTATTAGACCCAAAGCACCTCAGATCAGTTCAGAGCAGCGGCAATCAATTCATGTACTACTGTCAAGATGGCTAGCGTTCAGAGCAACTCAATTGTCTCTTTGAAAGAAGTTCCTTTTAGTCGGCGAACGAATCAAGATAAATTGTTGACGCAACAATTAGGACCTCCCAGACCAAATTGAATCATTCAACAGGTTTCTACTAAAGGGGGAAATTCCTACACCTTAGGATTTTCCAAAAATTGGTACGAACGAAAAACCTGGCTAGCAGGCTGCGACGTAGCCAATGCAGTCTTCTGCTACCCCTGCCTACTCTTTCACCCTGAAGGCAGCACGGCAGACAGCACTGCTTGGACAGCGACTGGTGTAACAGACATGTACCATCTTTCAGAAAAGATAAAGAAACATGAGCTGTCAAAGACCCACATGGATAGCTGTTTGAGATTGTCTGCTTTGGGGAGAGTGAACATCCACTCAACTGGATGAGGGATACAGGCTAGCTGTCCGTCGCCACAACGAAGACGTTAGCAAAATCCAGTGTGTGAAGTTTTGCGGAGTGTTTGAGTTAGCTTTGCGAGGCAAAGATGAAACTGAGGGCTCCACCAACCCTGGTATTTTTCTTGGACTGGTCAACTTTGTTGCACAGTTAGATGAGGTGTTTGATGAGCATCTAAAAACTGCTAAAGTTTTCAAGGGCACATCAAAGACAATTCAAAACTAGCTACTGGAATGTATGCTAGCGGTCATGAGGGAACATATTGTGGAGGAGGTGAAGTCGGCGAACTTCGTAGCCATCCAAGCTGACGAGACCACAGACGTTTCTACACAGACACAGCTGGTGCTTGTGCTGAGGTACATCGATAGCAACCATAAAGTGCAGGAACGCTTTTTTGAGTTTCTTCCCATCTCGGAATCAACCTCAATCTCAATTGCCAGTGTGATTTTGGAGAGACTGAACGGTCTTATTGCCGACGACGAGAAAGTCAAACTCATTGCGCAAGCTTACGATGGAGCCAGTGTGATGATGAGGGGAGAGAAGGCTGGAGTGCAGCAAAAGGTGCGTGAGCATTTCAAGAATGCCCATTATGTGCATTGCTATGCGCATCAGCTGAATTTGATCATGCAGTAAGCTACTTCTCGCATCAAAAAAGTGAATATTTTCTTTTCCGATCTGAGCGGGATTGCAACTTTTTTTTTCCCGGTCACCCAAACGGACCAGCATTCTTGACCAGACTGTTGCATGAAGACTGCCCAGAGCTTCATCCACACAGTGGAACTTCAACAGCAGAGTCGTGAACACTGTCTACGAGAATCGCGACAACCTCATTCAATGTTTTGAAGCCATCAGGACGGGTTCATTTGACCAGCCCACCATGAGAGAGGCATCTGGCTATGTGAGGATGCTACATGATGAAGATTTCATTTTTTTTCCTGTGGCTTTTTCACAAAATCATGCCCCACATCGATACTCTGAACCAGAAGCTCCAGAAGAAGGACATTGATGCTGTCTTCATCAAACTTGCCCTCAACAGCTTCACAAGCAGTGTGCAGGCCATAAGGTAATTCGATCATTCGATCATTTTCTAAGCAGAGCTTTGTCATTTGAAAATGTATGCATGAAAGGTGACTGCATGTGTGTTATAAATTACATTATTATACTGTGTATACTGTGCTGAACATAAAGGTTAGATGAGACACAAAGGCTAACTTAACACTAAAGAATTTATGCATCCCTGCCCATTTTAAGTGGAATGAAATCTTTGTACTATACGTGGATAAATTGCATATACCTGTGTATCACATAGACTACAGTACTGTACATAGCCTAATAAACACATTGGTCTGTTTGCCTTCAGGGACTCCTCCCAACAGCAGCTGCAAGTAGCAACAGGAGCCAAAAGACCCAGAACGGCTTTGAGAGAAGAGGAGAAGCAGAGGCTGTCTGAAGAGGTCTGCGACACAATCCTGGATCACACCAAAGCAAGGTTCTCTTTCACTGGCCACCTTGTGAGTGCTAGCTCACTGCAAGCAGATATGTTTGAAAGGTACTGCCATTCATTTCCTGATGAGGTTCTGAATGCCACTGTAAACGCATATCCCATGCTGAACAAGGCAAAGCTCAAGACAGAACTCTCTCTGATCTATGAGAATCCTGAATTCTCATATCCTGAATCCTGAAGGACATCACTGGATCCTTTTGGATCCCCTGCAATTTGCTTATAGAGCAAACAGGTCTGTGGATGATGCAGTCAACATGGGTTTGCATCATATCCTGCAACATCTGGACAGTGCAGGGACATATGTAAGGTGCTCAAGAAACGTAATCACCATAATGATTGTCAGAGTAAAAAATGAGAATATCTTTTGTCAAAAAGAGAAGCAGAAAGAATCACAAACATCATTCTTAATTTAGTCTAACTGTGTTTCAGTTCCTCATCCAGTTTAACATGACACCACCCAACATCACTGATAAGCATTCATTTATATAACCACAAGCTGAATAAATGGTTGTTACAAAGTTTCACATACATTTAAAAAAAAGCCTTTCTGCTGTGTTGAGGCAAATTAACAAAACCTAAAGACTCTTAAAATATCTTAAAAATGAACTGTGCACTTTTTCAATAAGTAAATACAGATTAATCGCAAAAGCTTTTGACTTTAGAGTAAGACTAATGTTTCTACTGTTATTTTGAGTTGTAAAATCCAATGATCAATTTATCTTTTAACGCAGTGTAGCAGAGCGCAAGCAGTTGTTTACAAATGTTTGAACAGTTTCAAGCTTTGAAATAGCACATAATGCATACTACTCTCTTCCTGTAACTGTATCCATTATAAACACTTGATGTAAGCACATTTTATACACATCCACCAAACTCATTTCCTTTGTTTTGGTTTCACCCAGTCTATTACAGATTTCACCAAAATCTGGTGATTTCCAATGCAAACAAAGAATCACAGTGCGTTACACATTTTTTAATCCAATAAACGGTTTAAAAAGTTGTTGATTTTAAAAAACATTTTAAAAGTTTGGCATTCCTCCTCACCTAGCCAATTCTGCATTCTAAACATATTAATGAGCAATAAATATTAGTCTCATTAAATCAAGTTGCAGTTCAGTTTCTTCATGCTGTACATTTTTCTAATAGCCCAACTGGAAATAATTCTCACCCGTTGTCCAATTCTGTACTGGAGATCTTGAATGGGCCTCCTGAAAGTAATTTAAGGGTTAAAAAAAGACACATAAATTGTTTTTATTTTCAGTGACACATTAAACTCCCTTACATCCCCCCCTTGAAATAACGCCCCTGAAGTAAATGATAATAGAATGTTATTTTGGGGAGAGCTATCCCTTTAAATCACACAAATTTAACAGTGTTTCATGTTATAACTACTTTTCACAAAAATGTGGCCTGTAGTTGAGGCATCAAGGCCTTTATGGTTACCTACTGTGCATGTGATATTGGTGTGATCATCCTCTTCTGATGGAATGATATTCAGAAGAGACACCACGTCCCAGGTTCCATGACTAATGTCCTTGTAGCTCACAAGGATGTCTTTTCAGGGCAGCCCCAAGTGAGACTGGGATGATGGGAAGGACAGGTGTTGACTACACACTCTCATGGGCTTTTTTATATTTGGCTAATTCTAATGATATCGTATGATGACACTCATATGAATTTGTACGACTTTCACTACAACCAATGACATCACTGGACATCGTTTCCATCTAATACGCTACAATTACTTGCTTCTGTTACACACAACATCTTCCTATCATGTTTACACACTCTACTGAGTGGTTGAGTTTAGATAAGGGGTTTGGGTAAGGTCATAACATTAATAAGCATGTCCTTAACGCCTCGTGCATTCGCATTAGACATCTGGGCATTTGCATGTGATGAAATCATGCAAATTTATATGAACAAACATGTAGAAAACATTCGAAATAGCCAACTTAAAAAACTTTTACGAATTACCAGTTGACATTTATTTCAACTATGTTTGTCCAAATATTAGTTCCACTGTTAATATTTTAATTTGCTTAAAGGAGTCAAGATATGAGCAATACATTAACCTTTTGACATTGTAACCGGGTAAGGGATGGACAAGGAGAGTGTGTCCTCATGGCCTGGTCCCGCCCTCCTCCTCATCACAGACATATTAGATTTCATTGTTTAATCAAAACATTCTGTCATGTTTGGAAGTCAAAAGTTTTGCTTGTGACCCTTTCAAGAATGACTGTAGAATCTTCATGATAGATGATCTCATCTATTTCCTTTGTGTGCCAGATACAGCTCATACGTGTGGTTGGCTGTGACATCCAGGCTATTTGAAGAAATAAGTCAATACAACAAAAGATGAAACTAAAGTCTTCATTGTGGGTTCTACTTGTGCCTTCCAAACATCAGCCAGCACAAAGGCACTGTGTACCTGTGGCACATATAATCTAATTTTAAAAGAGTGCTAATTAAAATATATAAAATATTAAGTGTCCACACATTGCTAAAATGTAGTACAGTCTTACCATCAAGACAAAGCCAGTGGAACAGTACTATTGCTAGTGCACTCATGCTGTATGGAGGACAACATTATTGATTTAAATATATGCCAGACAACCTGTATAACAAAACATTTAAAACTACTACATGCAGAGTAAATTCATTATAAGTTGTGTGCTATCTCTTATTCATAATATGGATTAATATGAAAAAAAGATAAATTACAGCAAACAATTTATAATCTATTTACGATATTATCAGATACATTGTAAATGTTCGTAAATGAATCTACCTATTTAGCAAAATTGCATTTTATTATATTATGTTAAATAATACCTATTTTAACACAAAATACATAAAATAACTATATGCTGTATAAAGATCCCTAAAAAATGCAAATGTGATTAACTAGTACAACTACATTTACATTTACATATATGCATTTGGCAGACGCTTTTATCCAAAGTGACTTACAGTGGACAATCCCCCCGGAGCAACCTGGAGTTATGTGCCTTGCTCAAGGACACAATGGTGGTGGCTGTGGGGATCGAACCTACAACCTTCTGCTTACCAGTTCAGTGCTTTAGCCCACTACTCCACCACAACTAGTAATAGTTACATTAGACACAGTCCAGGGAACGAAAGCAAATAACATATCTTCCATTATGCAAAGGGAAGGCGAGTGATGATCCTCTACTGAATGACTAGTTTTGAGTATGACGAGCAGAAAGCTGAAATATAAATGGAATATGTCTATTCTACATCCTTCAAGTTTCTTTTTCAGAAATGATCAGACTGAAGTTCCGAATTTGGGTGTTAAAATGTTTATCAAGATAGGCATGGTAAATTCATATTTTCTTGAGATAGACATGAGCCAGTGGAGCATACGATCTGGCACTGTAAACTAACAGGCCTGAGAAATAACAGCGGTTATAATCAAATAATACACAAGCAGTTATTGACAAAAGGACAATTTTAGGTAATACTTTATAAAAACGTTAACTGATAGCATTAGCAAATTAGTTAGCATAAAATAGCTATTATTGATATTTTGATTCATTTTTTAAATATTCATATTTGATTTGGCCTACTGAAATATTAAGCAGTAGTGTACATCATTAGCTTATATGATGTTGGTATATGTAATATAATTGTACAGCGGGGGTGTGGTCGAGCATTTGTCTGGAGACAGAAAGTGGTATGGTGTGTGTACCATACCACTAGAGAACTATAATGCCTAACACCTGTTTTTGATTGCAGGAAGTACTGGGGAGAGTGATGTAAGGAGGGACCACGCCAGAGACAAAGGGGAGAGAGACAGACACCCGTACGCAGAGACAGTGGTGTTTCATGTTATAAATAACTAAATATTCCTTTTGAGTTGAATGACCCTGAGACTCACTTCCTCCTTCCATAAGACATGAACTTTGTTACATGTTTCTCAAATACTTGGGTAACACTTTACAATAAGGTTCCATTTGTTAACATTAGTTAATAAATGCATTGGTAGTTTATACATGGTAATGCATTTACTAATGTTAACAAATGGAACATTACTACAAGTGTTGCCAATACTTATTATTAAAAATTATTATATATATATATATGTATATATATATATATATATATATATATATATATATATATATATATATATATATATATATATATATATATATATATATATATATATATATATATATATATATATATATTCACCAAATTGTGTTATTTGTGCTTTTGAAATTTGCACTTCATAAACACTTCAGTCAGGGCCGGTCAACCCATTAGGTGACATAGGTGAGTGCCTAGTGTGGCATCTCTTCAGCCGTGCCGATCTACTGAGCCAATATATATGTGTTCAATCTGTGTCTAACAAAATGCACCATGTGTGTTCTGATGGCATGCTGTGGCGCCCCCATGGTACAAATAGGCCGTGTACTAAGTGCCTTACTACTATACTACTCTTACTGTTTCTGTTATACCTGTGTTTTGCAAAAACAAATGAGAGTAGTATGGATTGCGAACACTGATACAAACTCACGAGGGTGGGGCTCTTGAATCGAGGTGATACCCAAATGTGTGAATTAATCAGTCTTTTGAGTCGGTTCTTCTAAATGAATTTGTCTAACATGTGGGCTGAATCATTTGATGCTCTTTGTCATGCAGTAAAATAGTAACGGGATGCTTTGAAATGCAGAATACAAAAACAATGCTCTCCTAGGGTGTCAAAAGGGGCAGGACTGGCACTGATTTCAGTCAAACAGCTGCCTCATTGAATCATGATCAATTTCACTGGTTTCTAACGGGGGTTGGAAAAATCATGTTTAATCACTGATTGATTGATTGTAAGAGACCAGGTGATCAATTGTGATTTATAATCCTATTGTTTCCCATAATCCAGTCAAAGAACAATCATCTAACACAAAACTGTTAATTCAATTAACTGAGAGGTGATACAGAAAGTTCAGTACAAACTGGGGGCTACCATCACTATTTAAATCAGAATCCAGTTGCATGCCAGGAGAGACCTCCATTCAAAATCTTCTCAGGTAAAGTCCACGACAACTTTTGCTTATTTATTTTTAGGCATTTATGTAATTTTTTTGTTGCTTGTTTGACCATTACAGGGATGAAAATTACCTCACAATGTAACTTGACATTTGCTAGGACACCCTTACTAGTCTCATTATTCAAATGGATTAAAAAAGCCTACTAAATAATGTAAACATGCAAGTATTTGTTATTTTTACAATGCGTCATGTAGAAAACCTTGTCGTTGTGTGTGTGTGTGTGTGTGTGTGTGTGTGTGTGTGTGTGTGTGTGTGTGTGAGGGTGCATGTTTATCCTACATTGTCCCCACAAGGATAGTAAAACCTGAGATCACCTACCTTCTGGGGCCGAGCAAGCGGTTTCCAAGAGGGAAATGGCTTAGTAAACATACTAAACAATTTTTTTTTTTAAATGTAAAAAATGCAAAAAGGTTCTGTGAGGGTTGTGTTTAGGGATATAAATAATTGTTAGATCTGAATAAAATCCATAGAATTCTATGGAAAGTCTCCACGATGATGTAAAACAAAATGTGTGTGTGTGTGTGTGCGTGCGTGCGTGTATTTGTGTGTTTATGTGCATGTGTGTGCGTGTCTGTGTGTGTGTTTGTGTGTGTGTTTGAGTGTGGTCATGTTGAATGGAGAAAACACAAATGTGTTTTCTAAGGCAAACTTAGGGTTAGGTCTATGCAACAAAGCCCTAACCTTGAGTACTAAAATACGGCACATAACACATGCTGCAAAACATATAGTTTGTGCTAATACAGTACCTAAAATTAAATAATAATAATAATAATAATCATTAATAAAATGTATTATTAAAACAGTACCTGTTAAATCATGTGGTGTATTGAGGAGATGTGTGCTATTACTTTTCTAAGAGATCAGACTTACAATTGGACTTAGCCCCTTTCATACATAAAGCCTTTTCCAGAAAACTTACTGCATTTATCAGGGTAGACATTGTGTGTGAACACAGTTTTTTGAAAATACTGGTAAACTTTGCTCTGGCAATTTCCCTTGAGAAGTTGTATCATACAATTCCATATTGATGGTATGTGTGAACAACACATGTGGTGCATTTACCAGTAAAGGCACCTAACAATTATCCTGTAATTTACCAGCTTGCATGTGTGAAAGGGACTACTGAAAGATCTGAGTCATGTCTATGGGACCAGAACATCATAGAGAATTGGAGGTGGGCTCTTTTGACTTAAAGTAACCAAACAGCAACCACCCACGACACCTTAGCACAAGCAAACACTGCTCACATTTTCTTTAAAAATGGACATTCTATTATATATGATTGTTACATTGGTTTCTGTTAATCCCCTTTTATTATTCATTTCTTTATTACAGAACATTACATCTCCCTCCACCAGTCTCACAGTGTATCATGGGTAATGGCACATCAAACCATCTAATGAGCCAGGGTCCCGGAAAAAATATTCAAAGAAGAGAAAAGCTCACAAAGCATGTTCCAGAAGATAAAGCCCCTTTGGATGACTGCCTGCGTAAACACAAACGTTGGAATGTACAATCAAAGAAAGACTGTCGTGTGGCTAAACTAAAGATCATAAGAGGTAGTCGCATCCCTTACTGCCATCTGCCACAAATACTAGAGTCTGAGCAGGCACAATCTTCAAGACAGAACTGGGAACTGTGCAACCCTGCCTTCACAGCGGAGCAGAAATAGAGTATGCTGACCTCTTGTGAACCAAAAAAGAATGTCAGGACATCTTTAAGCGCTCTAGATTTATGCAGACAAGATACATATCAAGTCTGTTTAGGAAAAAGATATTCTTCTGAGGTCATATAAAAATATTTCCTGCACAGTTCCTCTTTATCTATAAAATGAAAATGAATGTTCCTCTTTTTCTATGTTTTTTTTTGGAGTTGCCAGGGGCAACTGGAAATTTTAATGAATGGCATTTCTGCAAACCATTTCCGTTACTGGCCCAATGAATCATTTCAAACATGCTTTCATTGGATGTGGAGAATAAACCTATATATTCAAAGTCATTCGGCAAGGATACTATTGTGATTTAAATTTCTTAATGAAGTTCAAATATACAGTGGCTCCATACGTTTTTGGAAACTTAAAAATGTTGGAATGTCATTAGTAAAAAATAAAAATGAAAATAAATAGCAGGCCACATTGCATCTGCAAACAAATTAATCTAGAAATTTTTACTGAACATACTTTACTTTTGTTAGCTGTTTCTGAAATTACCAAGTTGATTTTAAGTGAGTGTACAATATGAAGTCAGTTCCTTTTAAGTACAATAAGAAATAAACTGAAAAAATAAATAAATACATTTTGGTAAATTTCACTTGTTAATAAAATGAACTTGCTTGGTTTCACAAGTATATTTACACCATTTTTAATGTTCAGTTTCCTGTTACGTTTGGTAACTTACTATTTTGTGAAGTCTGAAGTTATTTTTCATGACCAAATAAATTCTGTTAATTGTTATCATCATCTTGTTTTGTCCGTTTTGATCTCTTTGCCAGTAATGCAAGCCAAGTGATGGTGTTTAATATCATACATAGCTTGCATGGAGTTTTCCTGTGGAAAGCTTCCATATGTCATGCGGTACATTATTATGAGTTAATACTGAAAGTTCAAAATGTGGAATTTTGTAGTAAAATGTTCAATTTAAGCTTATGCAAATACTTAATCGTATACATCAAATTTCCAAGTAAAATATATTTAAATGTTTAAATTAAGTTTACTCTCCCACTTCAATAAAAACATTTGTCATGAAATTAAGTATTTTACTTAATTCCATACTATTAAAATGTACTTAAAAAAAAACCTTATAGTATTCTCAAAATTAAGTATATTTTACTCTTATTTTTTTAGTGCATACAGTAGGTGGAGTTCATCACATTAACTATGTTCCACTATTGTTTGATAACCAGAAAATGTCCAAATACCTTTTAAAACATCTTTTTCCAATGTTTTATGATTATTTGTAATGCAATTGCATTTGTAATTCCAAATACGCAAATACATTTGCATACCAAATATGTTTTGGGGAACTGTAACTGAATTTGAAGAAAGATTTAGAAAGATCATGGGGTACTGTAGACACCAGCATCCTAAAACAAATATTGTGAGTTTTTGAAGACACTACTCGGTCACCACTTGCAGTTGCATTTGTTTTTGCAGCATATATCTTTTGCATGAAGTGTCATCTCTTGAGCAAATAAGTGAAAGTGAATTGATGATAATGACACTTGAAGTTCATGAGATGAAAAAGTGAAGTTCATGACCACACGGTGACCACAGTCAGACCACTGAGCTGTGTAAAAGCCTCAGAATTCATTCTTGGGGTTGTAATAGTTTGATTTATTGTGATCACTTTTTTTTATTATAGATTTTTTTTACAACTATTACTTTATGTATCTTTAGTTTAAAAAAACTTCTAGTTGCAAGGTTATCAGTTGTTGTAGTGGTTTTCTAGTGCTCTGATTCTAATGCTAATGCGTTTGGCTTTAAATAAGTAAAAACTTAAGAGCCTATGATTGGATCATTATTGCAATGATTAAAATGTTTCAGCTGGCAACAATTCTTTTAACCTTAACTGATGCAGTGTGTAGCTTCTATTTCTTAAACAACCATGTCGGAAGATGTATCCTGTGGTCGTGTAAAATATGTTTTCGACTGCAGTCCAACCAATTGGCCAGGGTCTAAAAGATTGTTAAAAGTGTTATGTGTGGATGGGTCCTGCAATTGGTGTGTGTCATGTGACACGATGGCTGGGGAGGCGGAGCCGGGCCGTCCACATCTGCTCGGAGTAAGAATGATGCAGGAGGGGAATCCTCCAGTATTCCCGTCCTTAGGGATTTCCCAGAGGGGGATTTCCCGCTAGAGCAGTCTGAGGAAACCCTTAGGTACACCTTTGACCAAGTGAGAGTAATCAATGACCAGCAGCTCCAGCCTGACATTGCTCACACATATCCAGATTTTTTCATTATTAGGGACCGGTTGTATCGAGTGACACAGGACACTCAAACCCATGAAAATACAGCCCAGTTGTTAGTCCCGAGGAGCCGTCGGGAAACACTTTTCCAGGCGGCTCACCACAATCCTATGGTGACTCACTTAGGACAGGAAAGAACCCTGCACCATTTAATGGCCCGCTTTTATTGGCCGGGCATTTGCGAGGATATTCGCAGGTGGAAAGAATTGCTGGGGATTAATCTATTCACACCAGCGTTTATCACCCGCAAACTGATGGGCTGGTGGAACGATTTAATCGAACCCTGAAAAATCTGATTCGCAAGTTTGTGCACAAGGACTCTAGGAATTGAGACAGGTCGCTGAACCCCTATTATTTGCAATCAGGGAGGTCCCGCAAGCCTCCAAGGGGTTTTCCCCCTTCAAGCTCCTGTATGGTCGTCATCCCCGTGGGATGCTTGACGTCATATGGGAGGCGTGGGAGGACAGACCTTCCCAAAGCAAAAATGTAATTCAGTATGTCCTTGATCTTCTAGCAAAGCTACACACACAGAGTCAATTGTCACGACAAAATTTGCTCCAAGCTCAAGAGACACAAAGCTGGCTTTATAATAGGGGTACCCAGCTATGGGAAATTGCACCGGGAGACAAATTACCTGTATTAATCCCCACATCGAGCTCAAAATTACTCGCCAAGTGGCAAGGACCTTTGAGGTTACACGACGAGTCGGGATCTTGATTATGAGGTTAGACCAAGAGCACGTCAAATGTACCACATCAAGGAGAGAGGCGGTCAATGTGTCAATGGCAACGGTAGGTTCGGAGAGGGCGGAGCTCGGTCCGGATGTGAAGTTCAAAGCTGATCCATTCACCCCTTGTGGAGACCACCTTTCACCGTCCCAGCTCACGAAGGTGGCCAAGTTGCTAAACGAATTTGCGGACATGTTCTCTCCTCTTCCCAGTCCTACTAACCGGACGTTGCGGCATTGAGTCGGGCAGTGGGGGTATGTGGGGCGGCATGTGGTCATGTGTCTTTCACTGGGGAGAGAGGAAGCAGTAAAGGCCATCACCTGGTGATTGGTAACACAAAACACATGCGTCTCATTACAGTGACGACGGAGGCGAGTTTGAAAAGGCTGCTGAGAATGCCGGAGAGACCGAGAGAATCAGGGACAAAGAGACCTGAAGTTGAAGCTATAGTGAATACTCTGTTGTGAAGTCAAAGTGAATACTGTCGTGCACAGATATTTTGGGGGGCAGGGACTCGAAAAAGTCTCCTCTCCCGACCTGATATTTTGAATTTTTATTTAATAAATGTATTTGTTTTACAGGGAAGCTATGCACACAGGAATATATATATACATATATACATTAATGTACTTACACTGCAACCCCGACTCCTGCTCCCTTATTACTGGAACCTCTACACCTACCCAGATGTTTAAAGGCAAAATGGGCTTGCAACAGAGAAAAACTTGTGTGATATAGTATGAAAACTATGTTTGAATAACATGCATTAGAGACAGAGAGCGCTACTGGGAGACGAGGGCTGGTTGACACACTTTACTTGTGAATATTTAACGTTTATTTTTGGAAGTCAATAGCAAGTATAGAAAGTCCTGGCTACAAAAAAACAAAAACAAAAAACTACTTAACAAAGATACTGTTTATTTAATTAATGTCAAACTCATGATAGCAATGTATCATTGCTTTGGCCAAAAATGGAGGCCAAAACATTTTTATTTTGGTTTTCCTTTGTTTACCCAACATTTTTTAGAATACAGGATTGACAAAAATGATTCTAAATGAAAGGAGGGGTTTGAACTAGGTGTTTGAAAGCAACAAATAAATCCACTAGAGAAAATATGAATCAATCTTCCTGAGATGTAGCTCTTATGACAACTTCACTGTATGACAACTAACCTCAGGCTTCCCTATAAAAGGTATATTGTTATAGAGAATTTAAAGACAAAATATGTGTATATTCAAATGATATGTAATGCTTTTGAGTTTGTCATTCCAAGGCATCAAATAGGCTTGAGAAAAAAAACCTTTATATGATTACAATAAAGTATCCAAATTAGTATGTTTAATGCTAATACATTTTAATTGCTACGGAATGGTAAAGATTTTGTTAATTGTTAGTTCATGTTAACTAATATTGTTAATTAATGTAAACAAATGGAAACTTATTGTAAAATGTAAACAAATAACAAGAAAATGAACTACACATTGTGTAGCAGGCATAAAAATGAAAAAAAAAAAAATAATTTACATAGCATAACCTATAATACAGTAAACCTTTATTTTTTTGTGCATGTATGTATTTTGTGTATGTACTTTCAAATGATTATTTATGCAATGTAATGCTTTTCATTGTGCTGATAAAGCTTGTGGATTCTTGAATCGGTTCTCCAGAAATGAAAGTGAAAAGAATAGGCACACTATTAATAGAATATTGCCACAAAAAGTCAACTGATGCCAGCTGACAATTGATTCAATTCTGTTGTGAAACTAAGATTTTATAAACACTTAAACAAACAAATACAAAAATGTGGAAATCGTGGGACAGAACTATTATAGAAAGTATCTTTCTTGACTTTCCAGAGTGATTTTGATTTAGGTACTGTATAAAGCACTATGTTTCGTGTGACTAATATTGTGTGATTTTTCGTAAACTGGAATAGACAGGAATCTTACTAAGGTCTTCGCTGCCGTGACTGCATGTAGTGAGGTCAGCTATGGCTCCACATGTCAAAATATTTCAAAGTAAGATGCAAAACAGGAAAAGGGCACACCTTACATACTGAATCAGTGCATGGGTCAACTTTATCTAAGTCATTCAATGTAAAGGACTTTATTCACTCATTTAATCTTCACTCATTTAATCTACTAATGAAAAGAACTTCAGAATGCTATATCTTGTTACATACCATAGTTGCAAAATCCTTTATGTGCAAAAGTTTTGCTATGTTGAAATATTTATATTTATATAATCATAAGAATCATCTTTGAAATAAAGGCATATAGAGAGAGAGAGAGAGAGAGAGAGAGAGAGAGAGAGAGAGAGAGAGAGAGAGAGAGAGAGAGAGAGAGAGAATAATTGACTCAAGGGGATCAGGTATAAGAATAAAGTAAACCTCAATGGTGCCATCTAGTGAATCATTGTCCAAATTAATCAAATTAATCTAACTCAAAAATGTATGTTTCTATAAACGTGTGGTTAAAACCGTAAAACCTTCAATTGTATTCTGAAATTGAGAAATATTTCACATGCTTTTAATTTCTTGTGCAGCATTCTTTAATTCACCATTCATAATCTGCTGTCCATAAATATTTAATATACGTTAGAATATATATTCTCCGTTTGATTTACATCCTCAACAGATTCAGACTGTCAGGAAAAAACAAAAGCTTAGTGAAACGATTAGATGATTAGATCAGATGATTAAAAGTAACTGTAGAAAGTAGAAATAAAATCCAATCGTACCATATAAATATGGTAGGTGGATTAATTTACACTTAAAAAATTACTTTAATACGAATAACTTTTTAATTAATTACATGCTTGCGTATTGATATGAATGACTTCATTATCTGTTCACAGTGATTCTTGATGATTATTTTCTTGAATTTTCACAATCTGTAAAAGTTAGTCTCACACAACCAAAATCATCAAATGCCTTTTCATCCAAATTGTCTTTTGAACTATTAAAAGGTTTACTACAACATTTTTCAAACTACTTTATTTTTTTGCATGAATAGTATAGTACTATAGTGCCTTCTGCAAAATATTTAATATGTGGTTTTGCGTGATGCTTCACCAATAAATACATGCAAATAATTGCATAAATAATTTCTATATAGCCAGTTTATTCAGGACAGTAAAGCCTGACCTATATTCTGTTATCTCTCAATTTATCTGAAAGTTGGCATGCATTTTTCATCTTGCAAAGTATGAATATATGTATATATAGAGAGGTAAGTTTGAAGTAAGTTTGGAGCAGAAGAAATAGAAATAAACCTTGTGTAAATTGTCAGCTTTACTAATATAAAATGCTATTTCTAGCCATGTTACCAGGCACGATCATATTTTGTTATCAAGAAAATTCACGTTGGATCATAATAAATTTTTTTCTAGTAAGACCTTTGATATTAGAGCAAAATAATTTTGCATTGTTTTCCTTTAAAAATATCTAAAAATCCTTAAAACAAGATCAATTTTAGATTTTGTTTTGTTTTAGAAACAACACTGCATAAGATATTTAGGTTTTTCAGAGAATGTATTCTTAACATGTGTATTTTGTCTAACTGCACTGACAGAGTTTTTATATTCAAAACAAGTGAAAAAAAATCTACCAGTGCTGAAGAAATAATCCAAAGTATTTAGAATACATTACTGACCTTGAGTAATCTAACAGAATACGTTACATATTACATTTTACAGCATGTATTCTGTAATCTGTCGTGGAATACATTTCAAAAGTAACTCCCAACCACAATGTATTTGTGAATAATGTATATTTGTTTGTTTTTACATATTTTTTGTGGGTCAGATGAGGGGACTGTTTTAAAGAAATTGAAAATGGAAGGGGATGTTTGTATTGTTTTATTGTGCTGTTTTATATCTCTTAAAATACAAGCTTTTAAAGTAACCCCTGCACGCTGGCTATTCTACCTGTTGTTCTTTACATCGCTAGTAGCCTACATTGTGATAGTCCCATTCAGGGCTGGACTGGTAATATGGCATACTGGGCATTTTTCCGTTGGGCCGACACACTTTGGGGCCAATCAGGGGAGGACTGGCCATCGGGAGAACCGAGCAGGCCGATGGGTCAGCCGTGAAATGGGCCGAATGGCTGCCATTAGTTAAAATGAGCCACCGCGTTATGCAGAACGGACCACAAAACGGCACCACGATATGCAGAAAAGGAGAGCGAACCCCCCCTGCTCAACAACTTTTGGCCCGGTTGCTATGTAAATCAGATTTCTCTTCCCAGTCCAGCGCTGGTCCCATTTAGAGCACCGGTAATCTGGATTTGGTGATCTTGAATAGTTTGTATCTGGATCAGGGTGATCCAATCCAATGTTGCTTTGAAAAACCATCTGAAAAGTAAAATGGATTATCTGATCCTGGATAGAAAAACATGGGATTTCCAAATCCAGATAATTTTGATCCAGATTAAACTTTTTGAACAACTTGGCCTAGCAGTACAGACCAGGCAATTAGAATCATCATGGCCATGGAAATCATTTGCATCATTGCTCAGGAAACCTGTGGATGTAGATCTTAAAGTATACAAAGTACATAAATTCTAAACAGCCTTAAAAACTTAAAGACTTTTAAAACTTTCAGATAGTTCTGAACATTATGGATATCACCGCACTCTAACAAATATATTAAGTTTTTTTTAAGTGTGAAATAAATAGCAGAATGCATTAATGATTTAATTGATCTGTTTTGGAGATACTTCTGAATCTGACTGGCATGAGAAAAAACTAAATGCAAAAGAAAACCACTGGTTTCCATACCATTTCTTCTCTTGAATTCCAAAAACACCATCTCATATACAGTCAGGTCCATAAATATTGGGACATCTACACAATTCTAATCTTTTTGGCTCTATACACCACCACAATGGATTTGAAATGAAACGAACAAGATGTGCTTTAACTGCAGACTTTCAGCTTTAATTTGAGGGTATTTACATCCAAATCAGGTGTACGGTGTAGGAATTACAACAGTTTGTATATGTGCCTCCCACTTTTTAAGGGACCAAAAGTAATGGGACAATTGGCTGCTCAGCTGTTCCATGCCCAGGTGTGTGTTATTCCCTCATTATCCCATTTACAAGGAGCAGATAAAAGGTCCAGAGTTCATGTCAAGTGTGCTATTTGCATTTGGAATCTGTTGCTGTCAACTCTCAATATGAGATCCAAAGTGCTGTCACTATCAGTGAAGCAAGCCATCATTAGGCTGAAAAATCTAAACAAACCCATCAGATAGCAAAAACATTTGGTGTGGCCAAAATCAACTGTTTGGAACATTCTTAAAAAGAAAGAACGCACCGGTGAGCTCAGCAACACCAAAAGACCCGGAAGACCACGGAAAACAACTGTGGTGGATGACCGAAGAATTCTTTCCCTGGTGAAGAAAACACCCGTCACAACAGTTGGCCAGATCAAGAACACTCTCCAGGAGGTAGGTGTATGTGTGTCAAAGTCAATCAAGAGAAGACGTCACCAGAGTGAATACAGAGGGTTCACCACAAGATGTAAACCATTGGTGAGCCTCAAAAACAGGAAGGCCAGATTAGAGTTTGCCAAACAACATCTAAAAAGCCTTCACAGTTCTGGAACAACATCCTATGGACAGATGAGACAAAGATCAACTTGTACCAGAGTGATGGGAAGAGAAGAGTATGGAGAAGGAAAGGAACTGCTCATGATCCAAAGCATACCACCTCATCAGTGAAGCATGGTGGTGGTAGTGTCATGGCGTGGGCATGTATGGCTGTCAATGGAACTGGTTCTCTTGTATTTATTGATGATGTGACTGCTGACAAAAGCAGCAGGATGAATTCTGAAGTGTTTCGGGCAATAATATCTGCTCATATTCAGCCAAATGCTTCAGAACTCATTGGACGGCGCTTCACAGTACAGATGGACAATGACCCGAAGCATACTGCGAAAGCATTCAAAGAGTTTTTTAAGGGAAAGAAGTGGAATGTTATGCAATGGCCAAGTCAATCACCTGACCTGAATCCGACTGAGCATGCATTTCACTTGCTGAAGACAAAACAGAAGGGAAAATGCCCCAAGAACAAGCAGGAACTGAAGACAGTTGCAGTAGAGGCCTGGCAGAGAATCACCAGGGATTAAACCCAGCGTCTGGTGATGTCTATGCGTTCCAGACTTCAGGCTGTAATTGACTCCAAAGGATTTGCAACTAAGTATAAAAAGTTAAACTTTGATTTATGATTGTTCATCTGTCCCATTACTTTTGGTCCCTTAAAAAGTGGGAGGCACATATACAAACTGTTGTAATTCCTACACCATTCACCTGATTTGGATGTAAATACCCTCAAATTTATTTAAAATCCATTGTGGTGGTGTATAGAGCCAAAAAGATTAGAATTGTGTCGATGTCCCAATATTTATGGAACTGAATGTATACAGTAACCCTGCCTATAGTCTTGGTGAGCAGAAGAGACTTCTTTTAGCAGTAGTGTAGGTCTAAAATTAAGTAAAGTCTTATGTAAAGAAAATGTATAGTCAGATTTCTTCTTTTAACTTAAAACTTGATTTTGATCATTACGTCTCCTCACATTCATTCTCTATCCCTCAATGATAGGCCCAGGGGAGGATCTTTTGTCTCTCAGGTGTGAATTACAACCCATATTCATGATCATTCACGCCTCCTTGCATATTACATTTCAACACTAAAATTGTCTTACAAAAGTTAAATTACTGTATTGTTTTATATGAATGAGTGATCAGGATGATTTTAACATCATTTTGTAGAAAAACTCTAGGCTACAAGACCCAATTCTCAAAAGTCTTGTGAACAAATGTTTAGTATCTGTTATATGGCCTTATTTCAGTGACTTAAAATGTTAGTTTTTTCAAAAACCATGCATAAACGTTATTTTCTAAAAAATACAAACTTTACACACATGTTGCTCACATATTATTTTAGCCCAGTTTGTGCTGAATACAGTGTAATTAGACTTTAGCCATTAATATGTTTTTTAAGCAACTGAAAAAAGAGCCCAAAATACCCTCAGACATCAGAGGGTTAACTGCACTGTACTATTCTGAATGTTTCAAAGAAAGGCAAGTCATTGGCACATCATAGACTTCCTGTTAACACATACGTTGTCAATAAATTCAAAAAGGCACTTTATTATTTTCATTCTGTCTGCAAAAGCATTGTTTCAAAGCTATGGCCAACATACACACTTTGCAAGGGACATAATTGATTCTTTGCTTAGAGTGTATAAACTATTAAAACCGACATTGCTGTAAAATTGTCTGTTTTGTAACTAACAGGTAAAATTAGCATAATATTTTTCACTGAATACAGGAAGTGTGACTGTGATAGATGTGTGAAAGCCCCCCTCGCAGACTGAATTGAGCATATGAAGAAGAATATTTGCACATCATAGGAAGCCCCCTATTTCTGAGAAGCACAGAGGTAAGTCAAACAACAACAACAAAACCAAATGTTTCATGATTTATTTCAAAAGGTATCAGAGATCGGACCAAACAAGATGGTATATAAAGATCGGCAGTGTCCATAGCTGGGTAAATGGTTTTTCAGAAGATATAATGGTAAATGTTCTGTACTAAATGTTATGATTTCAGTTTTATGACAAGACATACTTGCTGTTGTATTTGGTATTGTTTGTACTGGAAGCTCCTGTCACCAAGAAAAATTCCTTGTATGTGTAAGCATACTTGGCAATAAAGCTGATTCTGATTCTGATTAACAAGATTGTTAGAAACTGTTCTAAAAGGTGGGATTTATGTGGGTTTATTTAGTGAGCATCTGTAACACAAGATCTGTGATTTATTTTTCCTGCATACAGAGAAAGATATGCTATTCCGTGATGTTGTGATGTTATTTGCCCTTTGTCTCTCAGGTAAAACACATTTCTCCTTTTGTCTCAGAATGTTCTTCTGTTTTAATCACATTTTTAGCTTTATTATTTATTGAATGACTTCCATTCCATATAATGGAGCTTTCTTGTCCTTTGTCACAGGTAATGCCTGCACTCAAAATTCGGTAAAGCAGTGGCCAGGTGATGTGCATGCTTCACCTGGAGAAAACATCACCATGCACTGTCAGATTAATGTGGAAATACAGGGGTCAGTTTCCAAGTGCTTTATTGAGTGGTACACCAAAAACGAAGATGGGACATATCCCACAGTCGACAAGCTTCCTCAATTTAGTGGGAGACACAGTGAGCACAGAAATGAAAGCAACTGGAGCACAAGCCTTGCCCTGAGCTCCCTGGAGCTGAACGACACTGGCATGTTCTACTGTAATTACTTCTGCAATATTAATGGCACATATTGCCAGAACTATGGAACCGGGACTCGACTTTTTGTGCATTTAGGAACTTATGAAGAAACTGTCACTCTGGACCACCAAATTTGTACATCCAATATTACAGGTAAGGAGATCAGAGCATTTCAATTACTGTGCATATAAAATGGTTATAATAGTTAATAAAAGATAAACAAGTTAATTAAGATAACAAGCTTACTTGAGAAAAGACTGTTTGAACTAATGCATCACCTGTAGTTATTCTTGCATTTTCCGAATACATTTAGTAGTTATCAAAACTACAAACTGGCATTTTATAGACACATCTTTGGATGATACAGACAGTTTTTATCTCTAGTCTCACGTTCTGCATCTTTTGCTTATTTTCAGATGGAGTGGATGTTGAATACAGAGTTTACTTGCTTTACTGTTTTCTTGTTTTTACTGTTTTATTGTCCAAAACCGTGATATTTATATTTATGTGTTCTGTTGCACTTTTTTCTCCACTTTAAATGGCACTTTCCTGTGAACCCTAAATCAACTAATTTTGTTGCCACGTCATACTGAATACAAGCAATTGTTCTGTTATGACAATAGAAGTGTTTAGTCATTTGGTGGGCCTATTGTCGTTGCTCACACATGCAAGGTGTTAAACAGTCCTTACATTAATTTCACTAGAACTGTTGTTTTTTCCATCAAGTTGGTCCAGTGACGACAGCAACATAAGACTTTGTGTTCCACTGTGAATTCTACCACCTTCAAAAATTGTTTCATCTTCCTACTGTTAGAATGCATGTTGGTCCACCGTTCAGTGTGTGAGAATGCAACTCTTTAAGCCTTGCTTTGTGTTTGAATAAACATTAGCCAAATGGTGTTAGCTGGCCAAGTTCCAAAATCACAGAGGGTGCTTCTGAAAATAGTGGGGATGCTCTGCATAAAATAGAGCAATGCTTTGGGGATGATGCACCAAAGTGTAGCACATTCAATTAATCACTTAAATCACATAATCTGCTTCAGTAGCTACTCTTTAAAGTTTATTTATAAAACACATTTCATACACAGGGCTCAATTTTCATGAGTGTTGCAGCGCAACACGCTTCGACCGTGTGCAATGTCTAATCCAACATTCGTGAGAGCGCTAATTCTAAGTGCAATTTTGGTGCCAGTGCAAAGCACTAATGGGCGTGGGTAGGAGTGTTTGCGCTACTGTTGGTGTACACACAAACTGTGGGTCTATTGTATTTAAATGAATGGTGCAAAGCGCAATTTCGTTTCTCGTAATTATGTCTAAGCATCCGATAATTATGACTTTTTGTCTCATAATGATTTATCTCATAATTTTGACATTTTATCTTAAAATTCTGACTTTGTATCTCATAATTTTGAGTTTTAATTTCAACATAATGACTTATTATCTTTTAATTAGCAATTTTTTCTCGTAATTATGATTAAGCATCTGATAATTATAACACCCTTTTACCTCATAGTGACCTATCTCATAATTATGACTTAGTATCTCATAATTTTCTCATAATATAGGCAACTAGACTTCTGATAATTATTACTTTTTATTGTAATCTCATAATTATGACTTTGTATCTCATAATTCCTGACTATTTATTTCAACATGACTTTTATCATAATTGTACATTTTGATTTCAACATTTTCATTTTTTAATATCACAATTATGGTTTAGTATCTCATAATTTTGACTAAGCGTCTGATAATTATGACATTTTATCTAAACAATTATTACTGTATTTTATAATTTGACTTTTTATTTCAACATTTTGACTCTTTAATCTCATAATTATGATTTAGCATCTCATAATTTTGACAATTTATCATAATTTAGATTTTTTTTTCCTCCTAATTATGTCTTAGCATCTGATAATTATGACATTTTATCTCATAATTATGACATTTTCTCTCGTAATATGACTAGGCATCAGATAATTATGACTTTTTACTGCAATCTCATAATTATGACTTTTTATCTCATAATTTTGACTTTTTAATCAAAAACAGTGTGACATTGTATCTCATAATTCTGACTTTATTTCAAGATAATTACTTTTTATCTCATAATTTTTTATTTTGATTTTTGAATTTCACAATTATGATTTAGTAGGCTCATAATTTTGTCTTTTTTTTCTCATAATTATGACTAAGCTTTTGATAATTTACTTTATCTCATTATGACTTATCTCATCATTTTTATTTAAAAAATTATGACTATTTTATAATTTGACTTTTTATTTCAACATTTTGACTTTTTAATCTCATTAAATATGATTTAGTAGCTCATATTATTATTTTATTTTTTTTCTGGTAATTAATCATAATTTTGCCTTTTTTTCCCCCTCCTAATTATGACCAAGCATCTCATGATTATGACTTTTTATCTCATAGTTTGGACTTTGTCCAAGGCAGGATTATTATTATTTCTTTTATGTGGCGGAAATGGGCTTCCATTAATTTACAGAATTAAAAGATGCAATCAGAAGTGACTGACCAAATATATTTTGTGAACTGATTCAGAAGACTCGGCTCACTGAGCTAGATCAAGATCCAATAATACATCGTCTCGCGCCCTCTTGTTCCAGCGTTCAAACTGGAAGGTCAATGGCAGCGTCCCACCACAGGGGTCAGACATTTTAGCATTTATTTCAGCACTTTCGGCTCTAAGGCTTTAAAACCCTGGTGTCATAAGAGAGCATTCAAGTGAGTCATATGACAAGTGGAGGGGGTGTGCTCACCTCATATATTACGTTATCGTCCAAACATATCAAATGGGCTTTCCAAAAGACTGCCGACAGTGCCAAGGACTTTTACCTGTTGACTCCATCTCCTATGACCTCAAAACAACTTTAATGTTTGGGAGAAAGAGTCTAAGGAGGAATTAAGCATCACCAACGCGATGATCGCATCTTGCGATGATTCACGCGTGGAAGAGAACGATAAAAACTATCTGGAATGTAATGGAAACTTTGGGAAAGTAAGGGGAATGAACTGCAGTCTTTCTGCGGGGAACAAGAGCATCGGTCGGTCGGTCGCAACGGTGATAGCACATGAGTCTACCTGTCAGCGCATCTCTCTGCCAGGTGTGATGGACGCGGAAGGCAGAGTGGACGAGTCCAGACTCAGGATGTTTATATATAAAAACGGTAATTAAATGGTGATCTTGAACTGGCACCTTGGTCATCATGCATATAGGAACTTATATATTGTATATTAACTATATCATGATAATTGGGCAAACAGATTGAGATTTGTTTTTATTAATTCCCATCATAAATTGGATGGAATCTGGGATTAAAAACAAACCCTCTAAGAATAAAATCATTTCTTACTGGATAAACTGAAGTTATGACAAATAAAATAGAAACCGTAATGTCAGTTTATGCAGTAGGATAGTTTTGGTCCATATATCCTAAAAGGATTGCTTCCAAATTATAATACACAAAATTACATGCTTTTTATGGATTTATGGATTATGACAAGGTAAAGGTTGAACATACATTTTTAAGTTATTTAATCACTTTCATCATTCTGTCTCACACTATCTCTCTGCCACATATAGCCTGATCTAAATCCCTTTTTTATTGTATTCAAATGGAAGCAATTTACCTATAAATGCCTAGTGTAATACACTATACAATCCTGAATGACTGTCTTGAATCAGTGGCATACCCAAAGTTACTCTTCCTGTCAAGTGCTAGTCAAGTGATATATTGCCCAACAAAGTGATGAAAACGTTTCTGTGCCGTGTAGAACTACAGTTATAAGATTCCTGTTAAATGCATTTGCCATACTTTAGATGTGTCACTAGAAAGCATGGTTGAATTAAATTCACTTAAGTGCTCCTTTAGAAAGTACGGTAGTAGTCAAACAAGCCAGCAAAACGCTTATAAAGTTACACTTCATCTTGGTTTTACAGAAGAGTTGGAGGTCATGCCTGTCAGTAGGTATGATGTTCATTGTTCTCTAGCGGATCTGTTTAGTTTTAGTATCAGTAACTGAAAACTACTGTAACCATGTCAACCATATGGAGCTACCAGACAAGGAACAACCCAGCAAGAAACGGAGATAGGCCTACGTGTTTCAAACAAACAATGTTATTGGGTAAACCATATTGATACTTTGATCTTTCAGTTAAACAACCACTCATGCTACTGTTAGGATACATTGTGTTGGGTGTATTAACATTCTTTAATCTGTCCTTTAGAATCAGAATCTTAAATATGCCTTCTTAATTTTAAGATATATTCCGGGTTCAATACATATATTAAGCTCAATCGACAGCATTTGTGGCATAATGTTGATACCCACAAAATTTATATTGACTCGTCCATCCTTCATAAAAACAAAGAAATATATAAATACAAAATCTGGGTTCCATTTAGGCACTTAGAGTGGAAGTGAATGGGGCCAATCCTTAAACGTTAGAATACTCACTGTATCAAAATTATAGGTACAAGATGCGAACAATGTTTTAACATGATTTTAGTGCAATAAAATCACTTTCTAAGCTTTTCTGTGTAAAGTTATATCCAATTTTACAACTTCATTACCAGAATGATGTAATGATGTAAACCCTGTTATCTTGTAAAGATGATTTAAACCACTTTACATCTCAAATAATACATGAGCTTTAACACATCAATTAATGTTAGTGCTTTTATAAACCTATAAGCTTCACATTTTTGCCTTTTAGACCCTCCAAAAATTGGCCCTATTTACTTCTGTTTTGTGCAGTTCTGTTTTTTTAACGAAAAGGAGACTTTTTGAGGTAACATTATTCCACAAATGCTGTTGATTGAGCTTAAAGGAATAGTTCACCCAAATATGAAAATTCTCTCATTATTCACTTATGCAGAGTTTACACTACACACTTTTAAGCCTGATTTTTGCTCGCCGACAGTTTTAGTATCCGATTTGCCTAAATCATAGGCAAATCGGAGCTCGCTTCCATGAGGGACGATCGCAAAGTATGAACTATCAAAGACGCGATTTGAGAGAAGTGCCGACACGTCAACAATGTCAGCGAGATATCAAGAATGTTAAATATCTGGACCTGTCTGCGACTCCAAATCACGCAAAATTAAATATGTTTTGACTGACTACAACTGCAGCGTTGAGCTACAGCCAATGAGAGAGCAAGAAACGGGGTGGGAAGTTTCAGTGGGAGTCCTCATGTACCTGCAACAGAACATCTACTATCATGGCTGCGGTATCAAGAAAGTCTCATTGGACCGAAGAAATGGAAGAAAAATTTGTGGAACATTGGCAGGAGCACCAGTGCCTATTTGATGTTTCATCTGAACTGTACCACAACCGGGTGGAGAAAGCAAATTCTTTTGGACAGTGAGATAAGCAAATAGGTCGATTTTTTTCAGTTTAATATCATAACCAATAAGATTAAAAACCATACACATCATATTCTTGAATGCATAACATATGATCGTGCATTTGTTTCGTATCACTTCACGAGTGTACTCCGTTGTGAAACCTAATTTGGAGTCCAGGCAGAGTCGCCGGGGATTCGTCAATAGTGAAATGTTTTGTAATGTGTTCACCCCGTCACCGATTCATCGTGTAATTTGAAAACGTTACAACTTCCATGACAAGACAGAGAGATGTGTAATATGAACGGTCCACGAACCGACGTCTTTGAAAGTCGTCAAAAGAGGCATTACCCTGATGCCATCCCAGATGTGTATGACTGTTTTTCTTCAGCAGAACACAAATTAAGATTTTTAGAATAAGATAGAGCTTTTTCAGGTCTTTAGAATGGATGTACATGGGTGCCAGCACTTTGATGGTCCAGAAGGCATATTTAGGCAGCATAAAAGTAATCCACATGACTGCAGTTGATCAGTGAAAGTCTTCTGAAGCAAATCAATACGTTTGTGTGAAAAATAAATAGATAATTAAAATAAAAACATATTCCTCTTATTCGGTGACGTGAGATTTTGCAAAGCGTGATCAAGTTACATAATCAGAATCAGCTTTATTGCCAAGTATGCTTACACATACAAGGAATTTGTCTTGGTGACAGAAGCTTCCAGTGCACAACAATACAATACAGCAACAAGACAGAGATAATAATAAAAAAATTAATAAAAATAGAATGAAATAAAAATTATACAAAACATATAAAAAACACATACACATATATATACATGTGTGTGTACGTAGTGCAAATTTAAATACAAATCTGTTATATACAGTGGAAGGGAATGTAATGGGTCCTCCCAAGCTCAAGCAATGTTTTTGTCATATGCAGACCCTCAAACTCTCCGCTCCAACCGGACATGCACATTGTGAAATTCTGAATTAATCTTGCCTCTGTGGAGCTAATGAGATTTGGTATGTTCCCTTTGGTGCAATACATTCCTTTAAAGTGATGCAATCAAATAGTGAAGCCCTTATCTTACTGTGACAGTAAGGATGCCTTGTCATTTTTTTTATACTGTCTCAGGAAATGAGTTTAAACTCTTTACTGTTACTGAATCATTGCCATACTAATCAATTGTATCTGTTGACACTTATCAGTTAGTTGACGACTTTAAAAGATCCAAATGATGTAATTAAGGTTTATTTTTTTTTTTTGGAATGCAGTAGGCCTATAGAGCAGTTTAAGGGGTTAATATCTTACATTATTCTTTTATGAATTGAAATATGAATTATTTATTGACATTTCTTGCATTTTTCATTCTCCGATTTTGACTATTCCAAATGTTCCATACAATATCCCAGGCAATATTTTCATATTATACTTGCAAATCATTTGTTAATGCATGTTCTGTTTGGGTGTGTCAGGTGGTGTGTCTCCTGAGGACCGGGGTCAGGTATGGCGCTTTTTATTCGGGATGTATGCCTGCAGCTCTACGACTCTGGAGCGCCCCCTATTGCTAGAGCAGATGGCAATGCGCTATCAGGTCATGAAGAGGAAATGGCAACAGCTGCTTCCTGGAGCCGTTCGTCTGCGTCTCAATGGCATGGACGGTAAATGATATTCTTGGGCAGAACTAATGCATTCTCAGATGGAACAATGAACCCTTAAAATTAGAACTGATTGATATGATATTTGAAGTGTTTTGTTACATTCCGTTTGATACGTTGTGGCATTGTGAAATAATTTTTCTATACCGTTTCTTTTTTCCCTAGCGGAACTGTTGGCAGCTGTGAAATATTTTGACCAGAGGCAGGACAGTGAGTACAATCAGCAGCAGTACCGGTCAGAAGAGGTCAAAGAGCGGTTGTCTTTTTTGGAGCTGCAGGCTCAGGTAAAACATGCTCAACTTCCTTTCTTACATTAAAAGTTGAACTCCTAAGGACAAGAATTTTCATTTTGCAATATATGTTGGAAATTATCCCCACTCACATTAAAATGAAGACTCCAGTCATATCAGTCACCTTATAAAAGCAGTTTTTTTCACAAGGAGAAGTCCACATGGGGGCTGTCCTGTTAGAATCACACGACCAGCCGAATACTACTCGCTTAAACTCAGTAACCGATTTGATACATATCTCGGACCACTTTTTAAAAGTTAAGTTACAACTCTAAAGAGGAGAAGCTCTCTGTCATTCAGCTGCTGCCTCACGTTCTTTCGACCATCTGGGCTATTATTAGTTGTTGGTGTATGAAAACATGATGGAATGATACTGGAAACAGGATTTGGGTGTGTCTTCAGCATATTTTAGAGTGGATTATATGTTCGGGTCATATCATACCAGTAATTATACGATTCAAGCTTTGCAAAGGAAACATTATTTAAGGATGGGGCAGTTAAAACACATGGACGTGATCGCAAAAACCATCAGTAAACAGGATCATTCATGAATATTTCATATGTCATGACTGTGTGGAAGTTTATGGTGTTGACACTCTGTTTACACCGGGCACGTCCATTGACGCAAAGTGATGCAACGGCTTGAGACTGTCTACACTGGGCACGTGGAAATAAACTTTCTATACCATTCAGTGTTGGTGGCAGTAGCGCCACCCCGTGCAGCATTAAATGGAATAGGACATCTGTTTACTGTCGGCACAACGTGACACACCGCAACGGACTCTTCCATGGAAGACAGCATCATTGATTATAATGGGTTCTATTGCTTTTGAAACGACTCTCACATCCGGTGTAAACAGGGTGTGAGAGTTAACAGCTGTGCTTGAGATAAACAGTTTAATATATTCGGATGCAATGTGTTGGATGTGCGTTATGTGTAAACCCGGACATTTAGTTTTATAATGTTGTTGAGCTGGTTCATTCTCTTCCAAATGAGTTTAAAAAATGGCTGTATTCGAGGGATTGCACAATGTTAGCCAATCAGAACAGTGGGCATTTACGCTGAAGTTTTAAGGAGGCGCTTAGACCAAAACTAAGTGTTTCAGACAGAGGGCCAGAGACAGTGTGCAAAATTATCATATATTACTAAATTATGACTGTTTTAATGCAAAAAACTTTACTAAAATTATCAGTGGACCTCGGGGAATATAATAAACCTATAAAAAAAGGAGCTTTTTCATAATTGTGTCATCATTTACTCACAATCACATACATTTCTAATATTTTATTTACTTTTGGAATAACATTCACAATAAGACCAGGAAGCTGTATTTAAAAAGTAAATTAGGAAAGTTTTGATTTCATGTTGACTTTAATGTGCAGGTGCTGTTCGAACGGGTACAGTTTGACCTGGAAGAGCTTGAGGAGGCCATACGCATTATTGACAAGGATGTCCCCCGAACAGACAGAGATCTGCCCTACTACCAGTGAGAACTACCTATTTTTTTAAAAGGGTGTTCACCTAAAATTGAAAACTGTCTCATTATTTATTTGTGTATGACTTTCTTTCTTTTTCTGAACACAAACAAAGAATTTTAGAAGAAAATCTCAGCTCTGTAGATCCATACAATGCAAGTGAATGGGTTCAAAACTTTGAAGGTCCATAAAGGACATAACAGCAGCATAAAAGTAATCTATGTGACTCCAGTGGTTAAATCCATGTCTTCAGAACGGATGTTATAGTTATGGGTGAAAAACAGATGATTAATATGCAAGGCCTTTTTTACTATGAATCTTCACTTTCACATTCTTCTTCTGTTTTTTACGATTCACATTCTTTGTGCATAACACCACCTATGGGTGGTGTTAAATATTGATGTGTTTCTCACCCACACCTATCATATCTCTTCTGAAGACATGGATTAAACTGGAGTTTAATGGATTGCTTTTATACTGCCTTAATGTGCTTTTTGGAGCTTCAAAATGTTGGTACCCATTCACTTACATTCTGAGGACCTACAAAGCTGAGATATTCTTCTTAAAATCTTAATTTGTGTTCTGCAAATAAAAGAAAGTTTTACACATATGGGATTGCATAAGGGGGAGTAAATCATGAGAGAATTTTCATTTTTGGGTGAACTATCCCTTTAATATGCCAAATAAAGAAAATGCTTTATGTGGAACTTGTTTACATCTTGTACAGGCTCTTTGAAGCTCAATACAACAGGGAGAGACATTCACTTTGCATGTCTAATTATTATATAGATCACTTCCTTAAATACTCCTTTGTTCAGATGATTGATTTTCTTTAGTTCATATTTATGGCTTTACCTTTGTTGAAATTGGAAACGGTCATTAACACTACCATTTCAGGGATAGTGTACATTTTTAAAAAGTTATAATGTAAAGTTTGATGGTTGTTGGGTTATGCATGATGTTACATTTGTCAAACAACACAGTTCCTCAGTATTCTTCAAAGTAAATTATTCCATGCTCAAGTTTAAACAAACAACAAGGTGTGTGGAACAGATGGCTCATTTTGCATAACATATGTTGGTTGCCAGTGCAAAGCAAACATTTGATTGCCACACCAGTTTATCAAACAACCTTGGAACTCAACGCAACTAACACTCAGCCCTTATATCAGATTTGGAGAGAGGTCTACCACACCATGTTACTGTGGTTAAACAGTAACTAGCTTATTATTTAAATAATGTCAGCTCAGCTCACTTGGTAGCTTATAGAACATGTACAATTTACAATAATGCCAGTTTAGTAACAGTAGAAATGTGTAACTCTTTCCTCAATTCTCTGAGGCCTTAGGTTTTATATTAATATGTAAATATAGACATGAAGAATCACTCTTATAAAACAAAAGAACATTTTAGTCAGGAATTAGTAATGAAAAAAAAAAGACACGTGACAACCTGCCCCGATAAATATATGACAACATGCCTGACTTTCACAATAAATACTTTTGTCATAAGAACACATTTAAACCTTTCTGTAAAAAATCTGCCATCATAATATACAGTAGTTATGCTAGTGTGGATTGTTTATGTTCGCTGGTTTACCCAGGAGCAAGGGGTGGACTGGCCATAGGGAGAACCGGGACTTTTCCTGGTGGGCTGGCTGTGAAACAAGGCCGAACGGGCGGCGATAAGCTGAAACGGGCCACCGCGTTATGCCGAATGGGCCGTGACTGTCTGAAGAGGGCCGCAAAACGGAGCCGCGATATGCCGAAGAGGGTCGTGATATACTTAGAAAAGGACAGCAATAAACTGGGCCAATTTCTCTTCCAAGTCCGCCCCCTGCCCGGATCTATAACAGAAATATAATGTTAGTGAAAATGTACATTGGAAGGCAGAATTTACAAATTATTCTAATTTAGCAGGACTTTCAAGTAGGTTTTTAAAACCAACATACAAAACACACATTTGCATAGTTGGAGTTTTGACAGATCTTAGCGTGACTGAGATATACTTGCCCCCTACACATTAACATTTTTATATGCAAGCATCAAAAGTCCTGTCACTCATTGTTTTTCTTTTTACTTAATTAAAATAATTGCTTTTTTTTGTCACAGGAATGAAGGCTTGGGTAACCTGCTTGTGTTAAGAGATATCCTGATCACGTTTGCTGCTTTTCACCCAGGTATTTGGTTCTAAACATATTTGAACTTTCTTATAGTATTTATTTATTTATTTTTTATTAATTTATTTTTTTTTTCTTTTTTGCTCAGATGTTTTTGTTTACATTAAAGGAATAGTTCACCCCAAAATTTTATTCTTCTTTTATAAGAATATCTCAGCTCTGTAGGTCCATACGATGCTAGTCGACAGGGTCCAAAACTTTCAAGTTCCAAAAAGCATATTAAGGCAGCATTAAAGTAAACAATACGACTCTAGTGGTCAAATATATGTCTTCAGAAGTGATATGATGGGTGTGGGTGAGATACAGATCATTATAGAACTACTTTTTTACTAAAAACAAAAGAAGAATGTGAAAGTGAAAGTGCAGATTGACAGTTAAAAATGACTTAAATAATGATCTGTTTCTCACACACACCTATCATATTGCATCTGAAGATATAGATTTAACCACTAGAGTCATATGGATTACTTTTATGCTGCCTTTATGTCTTTTTGGAGCTTCAAAGTTTTGGTACTTGTTCACTTGCATTGTGAGGACCTAACAGAGCTGAAATATTCTTAATATTCTTAGTTTGTGTTCTGCAGAAGAAAGTCATACACATCTGGAATGACATGAGGGTTAGTAAATGATGACAGAATGTTCATTTTTGGGAACTAATCCTTTAAACCTACAAGGGAAGAGGGTGACATCTGGTGGTTGAATTGAGAAGTCTTGTGTTTATTTTATGTTATGGTGTGTATAGATTTCTTGCTGTATCATCAATTTCCTCCACTCATTTTCTTTCTCTACAGAAGTGAGTTATGCACAGGGTATGAATGACCTGTGCAGCCGCTTTCTGGAGGTACTAGACTCCGAAGTAGACACTTTCTGGAGCTTCACCTGCTACATGGAGAAGTTTTCCAAAGACTTCCGTGCTGATGGAATGTATCGCAAAATGGGTTGGTTTCCTTTACGGTTTTCCAAGTATTCAAGATCTGTTATTATCAATATAGATTCTATCGTTTATCATGAGTGTTGCAACACTTTTAATTTTAAGTAGGGGTCCATAATTGTTCTTATTAAAGCATTGGTACAGATAGTAAAATGCTATTTCTGCTGTGATATTTTTAGAGTTGGAGGCTGCTTTACTAAAAGAACTGGATCCTCAGCTACATTCTCATCTGGTCACAGAAAGGATGGACAGACTCACATTTTGTCACAGGTAGGGGTGTGTGTGTGTGTGTGTGTGTGTGTGTGTGTGTGTGTGTGTGTGTGTGTGTGTGTGTGTGTGTGTGTGTGTTTGGGTGGTTTATGAGGACATTTTTTAGGTTACAAACTTGTAATTACAAGGGTATTATGCAATAAATGTGGTTTATGTGGACATTTCTAATGTCCCCATAATTCTAATCGCTTAAAATACATACTAAAAGATGTTTTTTTGAAAATGTAAAAATGCAGAAAGTTTTTGCGAGTGTTAGGTTTGGGAGTAGGGTTAGGGGATAGAATCTATAGTTCATGCAGTATAAAAATCATTATGTCTATGGAGAGTACTCATAAGGATAGCCACACCAACGTGTGCGTGTGTGTGCATGTGTGTGCGTGTGTGTGCATGTGTACAGGGTGAATTCAAGTAAATTGGGCCACATTTTAAAATCTAAATAATTGTCAAAAAGTGTCCCACTTTACTTGAAATCACCCGGCCTGCTCTCCTTTACTCCTAGCCTAACCCTTTTTGATTTTATTGTCTCCCATGCTTTCTTCACATACCTTCCCTTTCCTTTTTCTTAAAGTCGTCAGTTGGTAATTATTGTAAAATGGCACCCAAACCTCCCATCGTTATCTTATAGGTGGCTGCTGTTGGGTTTCCAGCGTGAATTTGAACACAGTGATGCTTTGCGTCTGTTTGAGATTCTCAGCTGTGATCACCTGGGGCTCATCTCACAGCAGGTGGATCAAGCTCGATATCAGGAGAGACTGACACGCAAACAAAGCCTGGGTACGAGTCAAAGTATTGGGTTTGATTCCCAGGGAATTCATGGATGGATAAAATGTATAGCCTGAAGGCACTGTAAATCACTTGGAATGAAAGCAACGGCCAGATGTATACATTTAAATGTTTTTTTTTATATATATATAATTTCTGCTTTTAATAAGACTTTCTTTCTTTCTTCTTTTTACTTTCTAATTTTTGAATAACTTAAAAAAACAAAAACAAAGGAGCTTCACATCATTGACCCTCAAGCGTAATAATTTTAATGTGATATTCTTAACACTGATTTGATTTGTGATTGTGTGATCTCTAGAGGATGAACCTGTGACAGAGGCTCAGGCCATCAATACAAACTTCACCTTTGAACTCTTCATGTGTGCCACCATTCTGCTGGAGAACAGAGGAACTCTACTGAGCTGCAGGAACGAGGTGCAACTCATCCAGTTTGCAAGCAGGTGTGTGTGTGTGGGCATGGGTTTTAAAGAAATGTTCCAGGTTCAATTCAAGTTGAGCATAATCAACTGCATTTGTGACATAATGTTGATTACCACAAAAATGTAGTTTCGTTCCTCCTTTTCTTTAAAAAAAAAAAAGCAGAAATCTAAAGTGAGGCACAATGGAAATACATGGGGACAATAAAAGTGAACGTGGCCAATTTCTGGAGGGTTTAAACACAGAAATGTGAAGCTTATAACTTTATAAAAGCACTTGCATTAATAATGTAATTGTAATTTTACAGTCGTTTTAGGGTTTGTTGACATTACATCATCATGGTAAAGTTGTAAAATTGGCAATAATTTTACAGAGAAAAGGTTAATAAGTGATTATCACACCAGAACAATTTTTACACACATATCATTTTGGTCTTGTGGTTATACTTTTGAAAAAGTGAGTATTTTAATGGAAAAATATTATTCACTTCCAATGTAAGTGCCTCACTGTAACCTCGATTTTTGCTTCTTTTTTTAAGAAAATAAGGAACGAGTTGAAATGAGTTTTTGTGGTAATCACTATTATCCCACAAATGCTTTCGATTGAGCATAACTTGTTTTGAACCAGGAACACTCTTTTAAGATTAGTACAATTCAATTGAAGGAATGTAGAATTAACTCTTAATTTATATGTTGATGTGTGATGTAAGGTTCACACAGGTCCTAGCAGAGTTACCTAGTATAGTCCATACATGTTCCACTAACCTCTCTCAAAGTGTCTAAACATCTTTTGTTTTCATTTTAAACTGTATATTTATTGTTTTATCATTTTAAATCCTGACAAATGTCTTTTCGTGAAATATTTTGCTTATAAATATGCTATATAATTGCCAAATGGTTTGATATTTTTGTTATGTAATGCAATGACATTCTTATATAAATTGTAGCTTAAAGGAATATTCCAGGTTCAGTAAAGTTTAGCTAAATCAACAGCTTTTATGGCATTATATTGATTGCCACAACAACAACAACAAAAAATTATTGGACATAAACTTAAAAAAATGCATTGTTTCAGGGGGCCTGGGTAGCTCAGCGAGTATTGACGCTGACTATCACCCATGGAGTCGCGAGTTCGAATCCGGGGTGTGCTCCAGTCAGGTCTCCTAAACAACCAAATTGGCCCGGTTGCTAGGGAGGGTAGAGTCACATGGGGTAACTTCCTCATGGTCATGATTAAGTGGTTCTCGTGGTAAATTGTGAGTGGATCACAGAGAGTAGCATGAATCTCCACATACTGTGAGTCTCCGCAGTGTCATGCACAACGAGTCACGTGATAAGATGAGCGGATTGACTGTCTCAGAAGCGGAGGCAACTAAGACTTGTCCTCCACCACCCGGATTGAAGGGAGGAAACGCACCACCACGAGGATTGGTGAAAAAAGGGAATAAATTTAAAAAAAATTAAATACACATTGTTTCAAAAGTATAGCTACAAGAAGTAAACATGATTTTAGTCTGATAAAATCACTTAGTAATCATATCATTGTACTTCTATCCAAAATTATATCCACTGGTAAAACCTGTGAGTGATTTTATCTCACTAAAATCATGTAGAACAGAGATTTTATCATACTAATTATATTATAACATGTATAATGTCTTGAGGCTATACTTTTGAAATGCTGTGTATTTTAAAGTTTAAGGACTGATCCCATTCACTTCCATTGTAAACGTCTTTTACAAACTGCTTTTTTCAAATTAACAAGGGATGAGTCGAATATATTCTCTGTGGTAATCAACATAATGCTACAAATGCTGTCGATTGAGCTTAACTTGTTTTGAACCTGGAATATTCCTCTTATATGTCCAAATACAATTTGGGGCCACTGTATAACTGAATGTCTTCATGTTTCTCATGGAGCACAAGAAGTAGCAACAAATCTAACAATGCTGTCACTGGTCAGTCTGCAGGGCAAGCTGGACCTGAACAGCACCTTACAAAAAGCTGAGGAACATATTTATAACTACTGCAAACGCTCAGCTCGGGCCTATTTGAGTGGTCGCTATTGCCTCCGCAAAAGCAAAGAGGACAACTTCTTATATCAACTCCGTAAACTTTTCTCGTGAGATCAAAAGGTTTGCATGGAATTTTCCTAGAAGAGGTCTTGTTGACCTATACACATGAGACTCTGAGTCTTGGGCTTGGTGCTCCCATGGGACTATTTTATTTTATTCTGAAGAATGATGCTGCTTTTAGCCAGGGACTGGTTACGGATCAAGGACAACGAATTGTCCATTTCAAATAATTCCAGTTCCTTCTAAGATAATTGTTGGATCTCCGTTTATGAGCCTTCTGTTATAGTGTCAGGATTTAGCTCTCACCCTCATGTTTTCTAAACCTGGATGCTGTTTTTTTTTTTAATTCCTCTTTTTGTTGTGTTCCAAATAACAGCATACAGGATTAAACGACTTGAGGGTGAATAAATAATGACAGAATGTGCATTTTAGCTTGAACATTCCTTTGAAAAAATAAAATAAGACAAGTATGCTAAACATTTTAATATTACCACCAAAGTTTTAATTTCCTTTTACCCTGACTGTACATATATGTAGCATTTGGGAATTTCAAAATAAGTGATTTTTATTGTTTTATTGTATTTAATTTTTTTTTCTTTTGGTATCACTCAAGACTTGATTAAGCCCATTGACTGTAGATATGCTTCATTTTTTACAGTGATGCATGCAACATCGAATTTGGCCACATTTTGAACAGGATTTTTAGCTAGTAATCTAGTCTATGTGCTAGGAAAACACAGGTAACAGAAATCCTGATTGCTTAACTAAGCAGGACCTGGCCTGTGAGTATTATTTAATCCCAGAAGTATCAAGTGCTCGCTTATGTGTAGGCCACATTAGAGCACAATATAATAATAGAAACACTTGCTGTACAGATGAAGTTCTAAGAAGCTCTAGAAGAGCCTCTGTGGCGTTCCATGTCCAAACGTAAAGTGTTCTCAAGTATCAACTCATCAGAAATAGCTCATTGGGTGATGGGGGAGACACAAGGATTGCCATGTTTAAATAATTTCTAATCTGTATATTTGGTTATTTATTACGAACTGACACAATGTGACACTACACATTCAAAGAGGGATTTCTATTCTACCAATAGAATTTAAAAGACAAACAGAGTTCTAAATATTTAATAGAACTGTAAAAAAGATTGGTTTAAACAAAATCAGGGTTGTGAATATTGATGTATGCAGTCTCTATATTGTCCATTACATATTATGTATATGTTTTTTTTTTTTTGCTTTGTTTTTCTTTTTATTTGTTTTCATCTGTTGTTTCCTGTTTTTTTTTTTTTTTTTTTGTTTGTTTTTTACTAAAAGCCTAACCAGGGAAAGATGTTGTAAATGAGGTATTAGCTTCAGAGCATCTGCTGCTTGAACATATGTAGCAGAGTTATTCTGTGTTAAATAAACCAATAAATAAAGTACAATGTAATACTTTTATAGTGCTTTTCCTAATTATTAAGAGCTTGGCCGCCCTTGATCCCCATCCACTTTCATTGTATCGAAGTAAGCAGCTTGGACATTCTGCTAATCTACACTTGTTATGTTCCACTAAAAAAAGAAAAGCATGTGGATTTGGAAGGACATGAGTGTGAGTAAATGATTACAGAATTTTCATATTTGGGTGAACTACTCCTTTGTGTTTTAATTCTTAAAACTGTCTGACAAACATATCTTATGAGAGCATATGTTTATCTACATGTTGCACACTACAGCACTATCAGTCATTTTATGGCAAAAAGCACCAGAAAAACAAATCTAAACATACTTAAATCTGTCAAAAATTAAGGGAACTCAATTGAAAGATTTTGTGCTACACTTAACGGAGACAGAAAATCAACTTGAATGCAAACAAGTGCCTTCTGTGTTTCTTTGTCCCCCTGGCACAGCACTGAATGGCAGAGATTAGGCTGGCGAGCCCACAATACATGAGAGCTGCAGCCTGGAACTTTCTCGCTGCTCTCGGTCAGGTGACTGCACACTGAAATCTCTCTGGCTGGCATGGCTATATACATATTAGAGCCCAGGGCTTCTGTCTCTGAATCCAGCAGTGCAGGAGTGCGAGCTTTGACCAAAAACGAAGAGAAAGGACACACATTTCCACTCATTTATCTCTCAAATACAACTTTGCCAATAAGGTAAAAGTTTTCTTTGAAGTGTTGCAAAAAGCCTGCAAAGATTTGACTTGGTGCTCTGTTCTGTCCGCTTGAGTCCGTTTCAGGTTTGAATAGATTTGATAGCATTTTTTTCTGCTTTACTGTGCTTTTTGTTCATTTTGTGGCATTTGCTATGGGCTCCTATTAAACAGCTGCCCATAAAAAGGTGTTTATGTCCAGTCTGGACTAGCTGTGCTTCAATGCTTCATGGCCCACAATAAACTTTTGGCATGTGAGAAGTATAAAATGGCACCAGAAGTATTTTTACATTTATTAAAAAAAATATTGCAAAAGTATATATCTGTAACTAACTACACTTTTGAACATTGAACAACACTGATTCAGTGAGTTCAGTAAATATTGTCACATGCTTGTCCTTCAGACAAGTAAATTGTTTATTCACTTGTCCGAGTAAAAAAGTTGCTTGTGTGTTATATTATGACACATTATCACACACTAGCTAATTATACAGTTATGAACTCTGGGTTATTATTAAGAATGTTAACTTTGTAATAAATGGCACAGGCCTAGACAACATCACAAATATAGCCTGTTATTTTTTGTTATTGAAATTCTAATCAGGCTATTTGTCCGGCCGAAATAAAAAACCTGCGTTAATGTCGAGCCTATTTACAAATGTATTATAACTAATAACAACAACCCTATTATTATTATTATTATTATTATTATTATTATTATTATTATACAAGTAATATTCTCTAATAATTTCATAATTTGTACATGGCATTGCTATGGGATCTGGTTAAAAAAAACAAAAAAAAAGTAATATCCACTTCTGTCCACATAAAAATTATTATGAGATTTTCGATTTGTAATTGTATAGTAACTTGAAGTGGCAGTTAATTGAATTCTGTGCATGAGATGAGATTCATAGAGGAAGACAGACAGAACCACCTCACGTGCGCACAGAACAGAGCTCCGCAGAGCAGCGCGTGCAGACTGTTTGCTTGATTATATCAGCAAATATACATATTATATTATTAATTAATTTTATTTAAATGGCTTGTTCAGCCATACACAATGCAATAGAAAGACGTGTTGTTTTTGCGTTATTTTGCTAAATTCTCTTGCCGTGGTGCTGGAGATTCAGTAGCGGGAAACACTGGTGCATACAAAGTGTGCTGTTATTCTGTATCTGATGAACGTGACACCCTCAATTCATAGTCAACATACTCCTTCTACACTGTGCATACTTCTCTTAAGTCCCAGAGAATGCAGACGCAGCAAATCTTGTGGATTGTGCAGACCACATGACCCCTGTTTCAATAAGTTCTTTGTATTTCTCAGCTGCCTCAATGTGCTCCTATCAGATTGGCTGTATGAAGCAAAATTGCAGCAAATATTTTCTGGCAAAACAATTGCATTTGATTTTATGTACTGTGTGAACCAAATATAAAAATACATTTTAGCCCAAATATTTGTTTTACCAAAATTTGGCACATTCAAAAAATTCTTTCAGAAATCAGAATTTGTGCTTTTCTTTTTTTTTTACACATTTATAAATATATATTTTATGTCAAAGAATAATCCTAAAAAGGTCTAATTTAGGCGGGCCACCCTTGGCAATGTCACTGATAAACAATCATACTGATGTAGGTAAAATTGCACCAGCTCGCACTCTACACGCCGGTGTGTTCTTGTTGACTGGTTTTGACTGACTGAACAATATAAACAGAAATGAATAAGCTGTCTGCGTCAAGGTAGGTGGAGCTCCAGGTCACACCTAATGATGACATAGACCAATGGCAGTAAGAAGGTGTTAAACAGTCGGTTCTAAGTTTTCCTAAAAGTTCCCCCAGGCAAGCATTAACGAACCACCATACGTGTTTGAATGCAAAAACACCGTCTTTTGGGCCAGACTTTGTTCTAAATGATGTCACACCCATTCATTATTCGATTTCGTATGAAGTATATTTGGATCTTTAGTCATGGCATCCTACCAAGCAGGCAGTCCAGGGCTTTCTACAGCTGCTGACAACATGGGACAGCATGACTACATTGCACAACGAATGTGGTTGCAGCTAGAAAGGTGCCAGTCTGTATACATTACACATTTCATTAATAATAATTATGCACATTTTTAGATATAAACTGAAATATTTTTTTATTATAGATACATAGCCTACAGCTTATATATATATATACACACACATATTCAGAACAATTGTTTAGTTATTGTTTCGTTTCTGCTCTTTGACAATAATAAAAAAATGATCACTACTACAACAACAAAAACATAAAATCCCAACTGTATGACTTCACAGTTATGATACAGTTATACAGGATAACTGTAAAGTCTACAATGCTATGCGTTTCTGACTTAAGAATGAATGTACAGTATGTTACATAAAAGGTTGAGGATTTTATGCAAACAATAACCAACATTTAATAAGTTACTTACAAACAACATTGATTCCTGAGGAGCATTGCTGTTGTCGGAATATTCCGGGTTCAATACAAATTAAAATAAACCAAAAGCGTTTGTTGCATAATGCTGATTACAAAAAGTTACAGTGAGGCACTTACAATGGAAGTGAATGGGGCCCATTTTTGGAGGCAGAAATGTGAAACTTCTAATTTTATAAAAGGACTCAAGGATTAATTCTTCTGTTAAAACTTGTCTATTATTTGATAAGTTGTTAAATAATATTTTTTAGTCCTTTTTGTGTTTATTGACATTACATTATCATGGCAACAAAGTTGTAAAATTGGCTATAAGTTTACACAGAAAAGGTTAGGAAGCCTTTTTATCTGGATGGATGGATGGATGGATGGATGGATGATTGTCCTTCTTGATAGACCAATTAAGAAACATGTAAATATGGGTTGACACATACCCTAGGTGCAATTAAAAAGCATAAGTTTAAAAGAAAGTAAACATTTACCTATCATTCGTGATTAAAACGAAATCCCTTAATTGGAATACTTTTCGAAAATCTCTTTTGGTCATTTTATCTAGAAATCATGACAAAAGGTCCAGCCGTTGGAATTGATTTGGGCACCACCTACTCCTGTGTGGGCATCTTCCAACATGGGAAGGTAGAGATCATTGCCAATGACCAAGGGAACAGAACGACGCCCAGCTATGTCGCCTTCACAGACACAGAAAGACTGATCGGAGATGCAGCCAAGAACCAAGTAGCCATGAACCCCACCAACACAGTGTTCGGTAAGGAAGTCAATTCCAGAATTTGCATGCTCTAATTTAGATCTTCAAGACTATTTTCAAGCTGTAACATTTGAGGCACTCTATATGAATAGATAAAGACAACATGCAAGATAGAGACATGCATGCTCAATGAAGACTTATTTATAACTTGTAACAAGATATATTTTTTTATGTAATTGACTTGTGTTACTCTTCGCCATTAGATGGCATTACAGTTTATATAATGCTAATACTGTAATTCATTTGATACCTACTTAATGTAGGTTCAATTATTTTCTTGCAACTACCCGCCCCTTTGCCATCTTATTTGTTCAACAGATGCCAAACGTCTGATTGGTCGACGCTTTGATGACCCAGTGGTCCAGTCTGACATGAAGCATTGGCCCTTCAAAGTCATCAATGAGGGTAGCAAGCCCAAGGTGGAGGTGGAGTACAAAGGAGAGATTAAGACCTTCTACCCTGAGGAGGTGTCCTCTATGGTCCTCACTAAGATGAAGGACATTTCTGAGGCATATCTGGGCAAGGTGAGAAGGACTTGACATTAAGTTATTCAAGGACCAGCCAAAACATTTAGCACTCTAGCAAAGTTGCACATCTAAATACTTTCACTTGTCAAGACTTTTATCATAAGTCTGATCATTCATAAGTAGCACACCTCTCCTCTGCAAGTTCATTTAATTTATAATTCATGTCTGAAGCAATCACCACTTATCAGGAACTGGATGAACATGCCAAGGCGAAGATTACATTGTTGTTAGATTCATGAGAAAATATGTGCATGAAAATATGCATATGATGAAATGTGCACACACAAGGACAGTTCCTAAAATTCTAGGAACTGCTGTTATGAGGTTACATCCTTTGTTCTGAAATTGCCCTGCAGCCTTCAACACCATTATTATAGCGTTGCACACAAAATAGTCATAATAGACATAATAATTCTACAGTATATGCATGAAAAATGTATTTTTCTGTTTTTTATTTAATCTTTTTCTCTACTATGCCAAACTCAAAACAAAAGCAGAAAAAATATTGTGGTAATAAACATGTTGAAGAGCTGTTCTGTGAAAGTCACCACAGATGATGCTTCTCTGATGGTATATCTCATACAAAGGGAAGGTAAATATCTGCATTTTACATGCAGGATTAAACATTCAATTTGAATGTGTGGTTTGATGTGAAGATGAAGCCATTTGATAACACAGCAGAATAAAATATTACTTTGATTACAGGAAGAATGTGTGTAGTGAACTTGATAGCAATCAAATAGCTTGTTTTTGTGAAACTATTTTACTTTGCAAACATGCATATCTTGCTAGAATTGCAATAAAAGCTCCTGAAAATGTTTGAGGGCCAACGTTTCTTCATGAGAGTTGTCATGAAGTTGTCAATAGCGGTAGTGATGACAGCCGACTGTTAGCTAGATTTCACGCTCTTCACTTTCAAATTACAAATCACTCAAGGTCAGCTTGAAGGCCTCGACCGGATCCTAAAGATCACACCCACCAAGAACAAATAAATCAATCTGATTGGCCGATGAATCTGACAATCTGACTTTAGTTGCACAAAAAGGTGATTGAGAATGAAAGGATGAACAATATTTTTTTATTTGGCATGTTAGGCCAGCAGAGGTTTTGCTGTCCCTGAGAATTTGCCACTGGGTGTTCCCTTGGGAATCAAACTTACAATTACAGCATTGCTAGTGTGATGCTCTTTACCAGTTGAGCGACATGAACTCGTACAGTAGTCCAGTAATTGATAAATAAGTCAAGCTTAATGCTTGTTTCACAATGGATGCAGAACAAATTAAAATGAGCCTAAATCATGTGAACTATACTAATCAGGATTTCATATTTCAGACTGTATCAAATGCAGTCATTACTGTGCCAGCTTACTTCAATGACTCTCAGCGCCAAGCCACCAAGGATGCTGGAACCATTTCTGGCCTTAATATCCTGCGTATTATCAACGAACCAACAGCAGCTGCCATCGCATATGGATTAGACAAAAAGGTACACAGATATCCTGAGATATACTGACCAAGACTAGTACAGGGCTTTTATATATATGCCTAGTTTAAATGAATAATTCACCCAAAAATGTCAATTCTGTCATCATTTACTCACAGTCATTTAGCTCCAAACTAGTTTGTCTTTTTTTCCTTTTGTGGAACTCAAAGGGAGATTTTAGGCAGAATGTTCAGTCTCACCTTTCTCTTTCACTGTATGGCAACAAAATGTAATGAAAGAAAATTATGACTGAGGCTATCATTAGTCATTAAAACTTGTGTCTTCTGGCTATAGGTTGGTGGTGAACGCAATGTCCTCATCTTCGACCTGGGTGGTGGCACCTTTGACGTGTCCATTCTGACAATTGAGGATGGCATTTTTGAAGTTAAGTCCACTGCAGGTGACACCCACTTGGGTGGCGAAGACTTTGACAACCGAATGGTCAACCACTTCATTGGAGAGTTTAAGCGCAAGTTTAAGAAGGACATCACTGGCAATAAACGTGCAGTTCGTCGCCTACGAACAGCATGCGAGCGTGCCAAGCGTACCCTCTCCTCCAGCACACAGGCCAGCATTGAAATTGACTCTCTCTATGAAGGTGCTGACTTCTACACTTCCATCACTAGAGCGCGTTTTGAGGAACTCAATGCCGACCTGTTCCGTGGCACACTGGAGCCAGTGGAAAAGTCTCTGCGAGATGCCAAGATGGACAAGGCGCAGATCCATGACATTGTGTTGGTTGGTGGCTCTACTCGAATTCCCAAGATTCAAAAGCTGCTTCAAGACTTCTTCAATGGTCAGGATCTTAACAAGAGTATCAACCCAGATGAAGCAGTAGCCTATGGAGCTGGTAGGAGGATCTATTTCCGCTCTGCTGATAAAACAGCTTAAACTAGCCTAAGAGGTTTTGCTGTTCGTAGCTGGTCTCCTATCCCTGACAAACTGATCTGCTAGCTGTTTTTGAGCCATTTTTCAAAGCCAGCTAGACCAGATAAAGACCATTTTAGCCAAGATGGAGGCCAGCTAGACCAACTTGGCCAGGCTGGGAGACCAGCTAAACCATTTAAAGATCAGCTTGGCCAAGATGGAGGCCAGCTAGACCAGATAAAGTCTAGTTTGTCCATCTTAGAAGATCAGCTAGACCAGCTAATGATCAGCTTGTCCAAGATGGAGTCCAACAAGACCAACCAAAGATCATCTTGGCCATGATGGAATCCAGCTAGACCAGATAAATTCCAATTCGGCTAACATGGAGACAAGCTAGATCAATTTGGACAGGCTGTGAGATCAGCTATGCAATGTAAAGATCAGCTTGTCTAAGGTGGAGACCGGCTAGAGCAGATAAAGACCAGTTTGGCCAGGCTGTGAGGTCAGCTAAAGATCAAACTGGCCAAGATGGAGGCTAGCTAGACCAACTTAGCCAGGCTGGGAGACAAGCTAGACCAGCTAAAGATCAGCTTTGCCAAGATGGAGGCAAGCTAGACCAGCATGGCCAAGATGGAGGCCAGTTAGACCAGATAAAGACCAAAGCTTGGCAAGGCTGGGAAAGCAATTTAAACTAACTAAGACCAGCAAACCATCTTAGGCTGGATAAAACTGTTTTTAAGAGGGCATTAGGGTATTTTATTAGGGTAAAAGTTATCTTCATCTTTTGCTCCTCAAAATGTTTCCTTCTTCCTAGTGTTTACCATATTTGTGTTTCGGCATATTGCATGTGTTGATGATGTTCTAATCTTTCCCCAAAACATACCCAGCTGTCCAGGCAGCCATCTTAGCAGGTGATAAATCTGAGAATGTCCAAGACCTTTTGCTGCTGGATGTCATCCCACTCTCTCTGGGCATTGAGACAGCTGGTGGTGTCATGACGGTGTTAATTAAGAGGAACACCACCATTCCCACCAAGCAAACCCAAACTTTCACCACCTACTCAGACAACCAGCCTGGTGTACTGATCCAGGTAAATTAATGTGCTTGTTGTAAATCTGTACTTTAATTGTTCCTCCTGAAACCATTGAAGCTATAGAGGTGTTTGCATTAGTTTGTCCTGAAACCATTTAAGTGTTTGCACTTTGTGCTACACTTTGTAGTCCGTATTAGTGATTTTACCTTTCTTTTCATTAGGTATTTGAGGGAGAGAGAGCCATGACGAAGGACAACAACCTTCTTGGCAAATTTGAGTTAACGGGAATCCCTCCCGCCCCTCGTGGAGTGCCACAGATTGAAGTTACCTTCGACATTGATGCCAATGGCATTCTCAATGTATCAGCTGTGGACAAAAGCACGGGCAAAGAGAACAAAATAACTATCACAAATGACAAAGGTAAGGATAACTTACACAAGCCACTGAGACCTAGGCCAAACTCTCCATGAAGAGTTGACTTTATACAGATTTCACTTTAGCAAACTCCAAATATCCAAATATTATCTAATTTGTCTGCCTTAAATTTCTTTGTAATCTCATCTGCTTCTTTCAGGTCGTTTGAGCAAGGAAGACATTGAGCGTATGGTACAAGAAGCTGACAAGTACCGAGCAGAGGATGATGCTCAGAGGGAGAAAGTCACAGCCAAAAATGCATTGGAATCCCTGGCCTTTAACATGAAGAGCTCTGTGGAAGATGACAAGCTGAAGGAAAAGATCAGTGCAGATGACAAAAAAGCCATCACTGACAAATGCAATGAGGTCATTGCCTGGCTGGACAGGAACCAGGTAGGTAACTACATACACATTTGAACTGCACAAATGATATGCATATCTACAGGTTACACTTGTTCTCAGTCAAGATTATGTAATTAAAGGATGTTTGGAACAATGTGATGTTCCATTAGATTAACAATTAGACCTAGAGGAAGTGAAAGCCATTTGTGTAGCCACTAAGAACACTTTCCACAATAACACATCATTAATAATAATATCATTAACCAATAAGCCAACACAGAGAACAAAGAAATGTTTGTGTAATGATAATTTGTATTTCCAAACATTGAATCTATTCTTTCTTTAATTTCCTTATTCACACTTTACAATCAATGATAATTGTTTTTGTCCCACAGACTGCAGAAAAGGATGAGTACGAGCACCAACAGAAGGAGCTGGAAAAAGTTTGCAACCCCATTATTGCCAAGCTCTATCAGGGCACTGGGGGTATGCCAGGTGAAATGCCGGGTGGATTTCCTGGAGGGGCAGGACATGGTGCCTCCTCTGGCCCTACCATTGAAGAAGTTGACTAATCTCGACAGTATGAGATAAAGAGGAATCCAGGCTCATATGTAGTGCAATCAAACTGAAGAGTGATTTCCATCAGCATTTCTCAAACAAGCTTCTTATAATGAATTTGATAACATTTATATCACAGTGGTCAGTGCCGAATGAGACCAACTTATACCATGTGACCAAAGCAAGTTGCACACATTAGCTTATATTTCATAACAATATGTATGCACAGCTATAATATAATGGTTACAGGGTTACTAGATAAGTTGTTACACATAGCAATGAAAATACCTAACTGAAGTGGGTGGAGCCTTTTAATTATGATTCTACATGGATGGGTTTTTAATTGCACCACTGCTTTATGATTCATTTCAAGGAGTTTACATTAGGACTGAAGTAATTTTAAATAAATCATATTGGATCTTCCTCAAATCTTGTTCTGTGTTTTTTTCTAAAATGCCCATTCTCCAGGCCTGGAGCCATGTCTAACATAGAGCCAGGTCTAACATTATTTAGACCTGGCTCAGTACTCAGCCAGTACTTTTCCTCATATCAGAGATACATGGGAGAAATGCATGGAAGCAGAAGATTGCCCTTATTAATCCTGAGTGATACAAGTAGTGGTCAGCTGATATTGGTTTTTGCATTGGCCGATCTATACCAATAACTCAAGTGCTGGCCAATAACCAATATAATGCCAATAAATGAAATAGGCTGATAACATTTAATTAGAGCAAAAAAGATCTTTAAATGAAATACTGTACGCATACAAAATAGTGAAACAGAATTTTTACTTGAAATTCACTACGCTACATGAGAAACACTACATTAAGGTTCTATTTATTAACATTAATGCATTAGATATTACATCTTAAACTAACATTAAACAATGACTTTTTACAGCATTTATTAATCTTGCATACAGTATTGCATGAATTAGTATGAAAGTATACAACTTTCAATGTAGAACAATTATTAATACATGTAAAAAATAATATTAACCAAGATTAATAAATATTGTATTGTATATTGTCAATGTTAACTATAAGTATACATTTACTAATGTTAACAAATACAATGTTATTGTAAATTGTTACCAAGATATGAAACAGAAATTTTACAATGTTCATTGACAATGTAGACTTCATCCATGTGGACAAGGTTATCAGCCAATCCAATTACGCCTATCTCAAAATAGTGGGGTGACTTAGTTCGGGGGAGCAACCCCCTTTTGAGTAACCCTGCCTTCTTCTGGAGTAACCATGCCCTATTTTGGAGATTCTGACCCCATTTGAAGGTCTCTGGCCTGCAGCTGTACGTTGTCCCTGTTGCCCTCCTGGAGAAAGGAATTTAATTTGCATATATACATTTTTCCTGATGCTTTTTATCCACAGCATCAAAGCTATTAATATACAGTATGGTGAATAGCACAACACTGTCTGCATGTTTTTTTGTATTGTTGGTTTATGTTAACATATACAGCCATCTTTGGTTGTTGCGTCGTGCCTTTGTTACGCACGGCAGCGGATCATTCAGCAGGAGGGGGAGAGGGCCAAGTAAGTATAGCTACAGACCGGAGATCTCCAAATGTGGGTGGAATCTACAAAAGAGGACAGGGTTTCTCCAGAAGGGGGAGGGGTTACTCCTAAAGGGGGTGTCACTTCCGCACAAGGTAAGGGGTTGGGTTAGGGGCTCCCTATATCTTTGCTGGCAGTTTGGAGCTCGCACCCCCTTTTGGAGCTCTGCTTGGGTCCTATGCTTGACTGGGTTCAAATGCTTCAAAAACATGCATTAATTAGTTTTGCTTGTGTGGGTCCAAAAAATGTAAATGGTCATATCATATATCGTCTAACTTCACATCACTATCGTCTCTAAAAATCAATACGTTTCTTTAAATTTGTTATTTAAATCTAAATGTAGGCTGTCCAATGTTTAGAATTTAAATGATGAAGATAAAGTGAACCCTTGAACTGTTGTCGAACTGAATACTGTATGAAGCAATCTGTCTGCTATCTGTATCTTGAACCCATTTTGTTGTTGTACTGCTTTTCCCGTTCTGTTTCTAGAGCCAGATATTATATGCTCTCCTTATAATATAACATTGGGTCGAATTCTGAGCATCTGCTGATTATTCCCAGGGCATCAGCCTTCAAGTGTTTAGCCAGTGGCAGCTGGTGCCCAAATTTTCAGGTGGGGCTCTGAGCCAATGCGTGCACGGGGAAACATTTAGTGCACGCGCATGTTTTTTGTTATGGAGGCAGATGGTTTTACACTGAATTCTCTTTTATTCTTTATATTATTAATGCTAATATTAAACAAATGACAATTTTACAAATGTGGTTTGTGTGTGTGTGTGTGTGTGTGTGTGTGTGTGTGTGTGTGTGTGTGTGTGTGTGTGTGTGTGTGTGAGACAAACATCTTATTTGTATAGGAATTTTGCCCTTCTGTCCTTCTGAGTGGCAAACTTCTCAATGACCCTATTATTGGGGGCCCTGGGTAGCTCAGTGGTAAAAGACGCTGGCTACCACCCCTGGAGTTTGCTAGTTCACATCCCAGAGCATGCTGAGTGACTCCAGCCAGGTCTCCTAAGCAACCAAATTGGTCTGGATGCTAGACAGGATAGAGTCACATGGGGTAACCTCCTTGTGGTCACTATAATGTGGTTCGCTCTCAGTGGGGCGCGTGGTAAGTTGAGCGTGGATGCTGCGGTGGATGGCATGAAGCCTCCACATGTTATGTCTCCGTGGCAACACGCTCAACAAGCCACGTGATAAGATGCACGGGTTGACAGTCTCAGATGCGGAGGCAGCTTGGATTCGTCATCTGCCACCCGGATTGAGGCGAATCACTACGTGACCATGAGGACTTCAAAGCAGATTGGGAATTGGGCATGCCACATTGGGAGAAAAATTTGTTGTTTAAATAATAATAAATTACCCTATTATTTGAGTATGGGAGAAGCATCGTGTGTACGTTTTGCTCTTTTTGCTAGACTGTTGTTTGATGTTGATGTCAGGTTGATCTGGGCCAAGCTCTTTTACCCATAGTGTCTCCACCAAAGTTCTCCTCTCGGATGGATTTTGCTGAAGAGATCTTATTGAATTTGTGGGCAGACTGGGCAGCTAAGATCCTTCTCCTGTGTACGCATTCATCATTGCTATAGTATTACAATCTATTGGCAGAGACTGTCAGTCATCATATGAGACAATGGGGAGAGGGAACATCTGAGCTACTCTCAGCGCCCCTCAGCCCATAATATTGAGGCCGCTGATTAGCTAAATTTCTTTTGCACATTTGAATATCTTGTGTCAGCAATGGTTGACACTGCTCCACTGTGGGGCGCTGGAAAAAGTGCCCCAAGCATGCACAGTTGGTATGGTCGGGACTCTTGACAAGAGAAGGGATGAAAAGGAAGCTAATTGTCCCCCACATAATGATTGATATTTTATATATTACACGTTATTATGCATTTTATACACACACATACTTAAAATAAGGTTTCAAAAATTACTTTAAAAATGTTTATTAAAAAAAAACACACTTTCCACCAGGTAAGGCAGTGCCCCAGCAGCTGCAATGGACCAGCCGCCACTGTGATTAGCACAGGATGTTTTGTGCATTACCACAGCTCATAAACCACAGGGTTTTCAATTCCTTTCGCACTCTTAGTGTTGTTGCCCATTTAACACTATAATGTTAAATAATCACAGAACACATCCAGCACAAAAAACACTACATTTTCATAATTATCGGATGGTGAAGGAGACTAAAAAATTAATGCATATAATAATGCGTTTACCTCAGATAATTTAGCAAAGATGGAGAGGAAAACTTTTACATTTTAGCACAAATTGCATTAATGCATTAGGGAGACACTTTATTTAAAGCTACACACACTTTACAATAGGTTTGTTTTACTTTACATAATAAGTGCATTGGGCATCATAAACTAACAATGAACAAAATATTTTAACAGCATTTATTAATCATGGTTAATTTTAAAGAATGAAAATACAACTGTTCTTTTTTAGGTCGCATTAGTTCATAATGAATTAACCAATGTCAACACAAAACCTTTAGTTTTAAAAATGTGTAAGCACGTTCTGAAGTTAACATTAATTGAGTTTAACGTGCAGTAAAAATATTGTTCATTGTTAGTTCATGTTAACTGTTGTAAACTAATTTTAATAAATACAAACATATTGAAACAAATTCCAAAATCTTTCTATAATTAATGGATGAGCCTTTTTTTTATTACGCTATCAACCAAGGTTATCAGTATTATGAGATTTTTAAATAATATTTTATATTTTTTAGGTTTGTGATTTGCAGCACATCTGGTATTGGGTATATAAGAACTTTAGGTTCAATGTCAATTTCAAGATTTCCAAGTAAATAATTCCAAGTTATAAAATACAGGTTGAATGCATTCAATGAGAAGTACAGTAGTCAGCAAATACTTATAGTTCTTTATAGTAAATAGTTCTTTTTGGTTTAAAAAGTGTGGGTGCATTCCCTTTTGATTAGTTAACCCAACTGTTCAAGTCAGCATATTTCAACACACCTTTCGTCACACGACTATATGAACAAGATATGAACGTTCCCGAGTTATGAGATCCTTGCACCTGCTTGGAAGCACCTTGATGAATTCCCAGTTTTATCTGATGCTAGAGTGAATATAAAGCAGGAGAGAACAGGACATTAGGTGTTTGTCTTCACCATGATCTGGATCATTAGCTGTTTTGCCTTAGTGGCCTCCACTCTTGGTGAGTATATTTTGGTACAATTTGGAACAATGGGAGTAATTGGGGTCCATGAAAAAAACAAACATATAAAACGAATCAAATCAACCTGCATATCCTGGCCTAAAAGATACAGAATCTGAGCAATTAGCTTCTCATTATTTTAGGAATTTATCAGGTTCAAAGAATATTCTATCATACACAAATAAAATAAAACAAATTAAGAGCTTGTTTAATTGTATGTTTATGCATTTCTTTACTTGCCACAGGCTGTGGAGTGCCTTCAATTAAGCCAGTAATTAGTGGATACAACAAAATTGTGAATGGAGAGAATGCAGTACCTGGTTCTTGGCCCTGGCAGGTCTCTCTTCAGGTATAGTATTTCCATTTTTTTTTTTTGATGAAAAATGATTGATGAAATGGGTTGTGCTTGTGTACTTTGATATACAATGAACAGTTGATGAAACAGTTGTCCAGTAGTGTGCTTGATTCTGTTCTTAGTGTTAATTTAACATGTATCCCTGCTGAACAATCAGCTTAATCTAGCCTAAAGTGATTACATGGTCTCCCAGCCTGATCAAGTTGGTTAGGCTGGTCTTTTTAGATGGTTTTAAAAGGTTTGGGGCACCTGTCAGCTAAACAGACCAACTGGGACAACCAGTTAAACACCAGCTTGGTCAGGTTGGAAGACCATCTTGCCCAGAAAACCACCTTAGACTGGTTTAAGATGGGTTGTTTTCATGGTCATCCTTTATATTTTCTCATTTATGAACCAGCAATCCAATGGCTTCCATTTCTGTGGAGGATCTCTGATCAACCAGTATTGGGTTGTGACTGCTGCTCACTGTCGTGTTCAGTAAGAACTTTTGAATCTATTTAACTTCAACAGACTGCCTTTTCTTTTCTTTCTTTCTAATGCATCTATTTCCACCTTTTCATGCCTTTCCATCTTCTTGTCTTTCTAGGGCCGGATATCATTATGTTATCCTTGGAGAACATGACCGTGGCTCCACTGCTGAAGCTATTCAAGTCAAGAGTATTGTCAAGGTATCGGCTTTAATGTGATTGGCTCAACACCTCATTTGAGTCACGTTACTGTAATTGTATGATATCTTGGGCATTACCACAGAAACCATAGTGTTGTGACAACCTTCCATATTTTATTTAGTTGTTTCTCTGCTACTAAGGAATAGTGTGCATCAGATGTACATGTTTGGCCATAGCATCACATCTCTCAGCTTATTTTTTTGAATACCATGCACCAAATGTTTCTACTACCTGACAGATACCACTGAAATAGCTGTCCTGAAAGATCATACTTGTCTCCGTTACAGACATAGACTCTATAAATGGCAATTAGAGTCCGGGGGGTAGCCCACGTGTTTTTAGCCAATCAGAAACTCTCTCTGCATGCAAATCATTATGCATGTTGCCATCAGTTTGGCTGACTTGTCTTTGTAGGGCAAGGATTTGGAGAGAGGGTATGTGGTTAAAAGGATGGGGGTGGTCTAATTCAGCAAATGAAAACTCAAAAATGTGTCATTCCAAAATTCAATTTTTTATGTGGACTAAAAGACCTTAAGACAGTAAGGTCATTGAGTGGACTGAGAATCTTGTACTGACAGCCTCATTTGCAGCATTTGTGTCTAAATAATTATGGCATGTATTCTGACTAATGTTCAAAAAGGCTAGTTCACACTAGCGCTAAAAAACAGCAACATTTCATAGGTACTTACGTTGGCTGTTGGATTAAGAATGTTTGGGGAAATAATTGTAATTTTCACAGTATCCCAACAAACACCAACACTGTTATTGACACACTGAATTATTTCCTTCAAATCCTGTAGTCCATCACCCATCCTTACTACAACGGACAGAACTTCAACAATGACATCACACTGCTGAAATTGTCCTCTCCAGCCCAGATTACATCCCGTGTCTCTCCTGTATGTCTGGCTTCATCCTATGACAGCGTCCCCTCTGGCACCATTTGTGTCACCACTGGCTGGGGCAAAACTGGAACCACCTGTAAATTTCCCATTCTTATCACTTATGTCAAAACAATTCCTGTAACATTCAAAGTATGTCAAACACCCATGTATTTACCATGAGAAACAAAGCAGTTAGTCCTCTCTGAAGGCCATGATACCATAGGCCATATTCATTCATGTGCACCAGTGTTGGGGAAGCTACTTTGAAACTGTAGCTTGCAAAGCTACTCATTATTTAAAGTAGTTAATATGAATCCATGATACAATATAATAAAAGTAGTTTACGCTACACTACAAATGTGACTAACTTAAGCTTGACATTCTGCTTTTGCTTTGTCATTAGCAAGCCCTCGCCTCTTGCAGCAGACCGCCCTGCCCATGATGAGTCCTGCTCAGTGCATGCAGTACTGGGGTCAGAACAGAATCACTGATGCCATGATCTGTGCTGGAGCCTCTGGTGTCTCCTCTTGCCAGGTATATTAAGTTATGTATATGTACATTTAATGTGAAAATGTTACAGTGCATCAATCTCTGATGTGTCTTTGTGGGTTTGTGTCCCTATGTTAAATCCAGGGTGATTCTGGTGGTCCTTTGGTATGTGAGAGTTCAGGTGTTTGGTATCAGATGGGCATTGTGTCTTGGGGCACAACCGACTGCAATGTTCGCGCTCCAGCTGTTTATTCCCGTGTCTCTTATCTACGACAGTGGGTTGATCAGATTGTCGCCTCCAACTAGAGCACCATCCTGAGGATTTTCTCTCTAAAGTTGTCAAAAGAAGACTGTCCACTTAAATGTATCCAAACTGTTCACAGTGGCTGGTCCTTCTATGTCCTCAGAACATGATGCAAATAAAAGTAATAAAAGCACCATATGATGATGGTTTATGACTTAAGGAATTTACAGTAACTATACCAATCAAACATTTCCAACTCATCCAATTATATATATATATATATATATATATATATATATATATATATATATATATATATATATATATATATATACATAATTTTATTTATTTTTTGTAAACATTCATATAGGCTAAATATATGTTTTGTTTTCAAAGCTAATTTCAAGTATTACATCAAACGTTGTAATACGTTTGATGTATTTTTTTAGATCAAACGTTTTAAATATCATGAGAGGAATAAATTCTGTCAAGTGTCTGCAAACTTTTGACTGGTAGTGTAACATTACTAAGTTAAAAAGTAAAACAGCAGTAGTTCTTATTGACTTATATTGCTAAAATCACATCTGTTCTATCTGTCCCCCCATTTTTGAGGGGAAGTTTTTTTTATTTTTATGGCCCCAATGAATCTCACATAAGACAATATATTAGTCCTCAAAAATTCTGTTTCTTAGATCGGCCTTCTCTGTATTCACGAATGTGATTACACTCAGGGCTCCAGTTGAGGGGGTATGCAAGGGGACGCCATCCCCCTTGTTGCAAGAAATACCAAAAAGCATCCCCCTTGTAAAACCAGCATCCCCCCTTACCATCCCCTTTATATCAGTTGTGTCATGTATTTAATATTTAATTTTAATACGTTTGATAAATAATAGACTTTAAAAAAGGGTGATTAGCCAGTCAGAATTACATTTCGACAGATTTCTATAGGTGAACTCCCCCAATTACATCTGGACACTTATTCATTTTGGATATATGCTGCCAGGGTGAAGCTTTCGTCCTACAATCTGGCAACCTTTAGCATGCAAGCTCGCTCTCCACCAGGGATGGATTATGACTTGCAAAGGCCCTGGAGGCTAATTATCTCCATGGGCCCCCCTCCACCCAAAAGTTGTTCAGCGGGGTGGGGTGGGGGGTGTGTTGTTCATGCCCAAAAGGGTTTTGAAGCGGGGGGGATCACCAAACTAGATTATGCAGGCTTAAAGCCCAGGGCACCCCTGGGCAGTCAAGTACCCCTGGGCACTGGCCCCATTGGGCCCAGTCGGCAATCCGTCCCTGCTCTCCACTGTGAAAAAAGCAGGTTTTTGTTTTGTTTGCTTTATAAGACAAGATATCAAAAAAAATTGTATAAGGATAAATCATTCAACATTTCAAAACTGTCGAGGATAATATACACAAAAAAGCCAAAGGCTTATTTCCATTGTGGTCCTCGTGTTGATATGTTGGAGTTTACGATGGGTTGACTTGTCCTTCCTAATGTTCACATGAAATTTACACCACAGATTTTCAGCACTTTGGACAATGATTACATTTCTGAGAATATGACAAAAGTGTTTTAAACTAGATTTTTAAAAGGCTTCTCATTTAAATTTTTCAATGACCCATAAGTAATCCTTCAGTTTTTTGGCAATTTCAAGCATTGTCTAGCCTTCATTCCTCAAAACAATGATTGACTGACGAGTTTCTAGAGAAAGCTGTTTCTTTTTTGCCATTTTGACCTTAAAGAAATAGCTCACCCAGAAAATGTACTCACCCACAGGCCATACAAGATGTATCTGAGTTTCTTTCTTCATCAAAACAGAATTTAAGATTTTTAGGATTTCATTTCAGGCTCCTCCTTTAAACAATGCAAGTAAAACAAAATTGACAATCCAAAATGCATATTTAGGGTGCATCAAAATAATCCACATGACTCCAGTCGACAAATAAAGTTCTTCTGAACCCAAACGATAGATTTTTTTATAAACAAACATTACTTAAATACTTTTTAACTACAATTGTTCGCTTCTGTACATCTCTGTGAGGCACGCTCATGAGAGGGATGACGTAAGCTTGCTGTAAAGGTCACATGTGGAAATAGGAGGCAGGAAGCATGCCATTGTTTACAAGAGGAGCAGCGCAATACAAAAGTTGAATTGTCTTTGCTGTAGATTTGTATTTGTATAAGTGTATTGTTCATTGTGGTCATTTGGAGTGTGTATCCTGAATTATTCAATCTTCAGAAACCCCAATGAAAATGCATGCCAGGAAAAATATAAACTTTTCATTGATTGTCTATACATGATCATGAGCGATTTAAGCTCTGGCTTATCATGCTGTTTTTCCAGCAAATCCAGGCAATGAAACTCAGTCATTGTCACATCTCCCTCAGCGATCTTCTTCTTTCTTCTTCTTCTTCTTTTTGTTTTATGGCGGGTCGCTGAAATATAAGTACATTACCACCATCTCTCTATGGCCTTTTTTGCTAAAACATCAGACTCTTCATTACCTCTCACCCCAATATGAGCCGGTACCCACAAAAACTGTACCTTCAAATTTGGGTTTAAGCCACGTCTCTTGTATACAGATCAGGCTTAATTTCCATCTCATTAATAAAACTTTTAAATTCCAATCCATTAGCCACAAGACTTCTCGCATTCCATTGTAACATTAAAATCATCACTCCTATCCAAACAAAGCTTCCTGACTCGACTGTTTCTCATTCACCAGCCCATCCCTAATCATTACCCATGATATACCTTCTACTCCGAAGAATTTCTCTGCTGCCCTGACTATAATTTGAATCTTAATTGTCTTCTTTTCTGTTTGCGCAGTACAATTACTTAAGCTATGAACAGCAAGAAATGTACTTTATTCACAATCATCGTATCCTCCGTGATCCTATCCTCCATCTCTGAACTTAACTCATTCCTTCCCTCCATTTGCACATCTCTCTCTGTAACTTTCTCTTTATTCTTTGCATCAACTATTTTATCTGCTTCTGCATATGTAATGTTCATCTGAGCTCTCTAATTCTGCACTTCAATAGCTCTCTTCCTCACCAAACATCCCCCAAACGCAACACTATGTTCTCCTCCACAGTTACAACATTTAAGCCCAGCTCCTTCACATTTGCCATAATCATTGCCCCCCACATCTTGCACATCTTTTCTTAGATTACACACCAAAGCAACATGCCCATACTTTTGGTAATTATAGCATGGAAGGTCTCCCTGTGTAACTGATAAATCCAAGTTTGACCTTTTAATAACTCCAATCAAATCTAAGCTCTACTGAGAGACTCTCTATTCTATTCCCTTCTCTATTCATAAACAATCATCTGGCACCAACTATATACCCTCCATTTATGTTATTTTTAAGCTCTTCCATAGACACTCCTAATGGCACACTAGATATAACTTAATTTACCCACTTCCTTTGACCTACAAATTTGCTACCCACCACTTCCTGTTTACACAATACTTTGATTTTCTTCACTTTCCTTTTTTGTTCTTCATTGTTACATACTACCAGCAAATCTCCATTCTTTAACACTCTAGCAAGCTTAATCTCTCCAACTACTTTCCTCAACTCTTTCGTTAATGCAATTGGACTTACCTTTTGTAATCCATCTTCCTCTTCGAATTTCAGTATTACCTTCAAATCATCCACATTTTCACTCCTCGCTTCTTGTTCATTTCCACTCTCCCCAGAACTTCTTACCTCCCTTTCCTGTTGATTTTTCTTTCTTTTCTTTGATCCTGCATCTTCCTTCGTATCTCTGTTTCCCTCTATCCTACCAACATCCAATTGATCATCCTCCTCATCTGATTCATCAATACTGTCTAGTGTCTCTGGTCCATTTCCATTACGATTTTTCCTATATTTTGTCATAATTGACTTCGCTGCATTCGCCGCCATCAAACATGCCGCCGATCAAACCATCACTTCCACCTGACCGCGTGAGTCCGCTTCAGCCTGAATGGCTGTTGACCCCTCAGCGCGTTGCTCTTCATCACCCGATTTCTAATTCACTGCACCTGCACTCAATTCACTTGCTCATCACTGCCTGCATAAATAACTCACCTTCACGCCACTTCACTGTCATGTCTCACACAAGGACTTGCAGTGTTTATTTACCTGTCTGTATTTGCTCTGGATCTTCATCTATATCTGTTTAGTGTTTACCCTGTTGTTTCGCCTGTTACCTCTTGTTCAGTTTGTGAAGCTTCTCTTCTGTGTGACATCACCTGTACCATTGATCTCACTGTGTAAACCCTGTAAATCCTGTGAATCGCTCTCGCACTTGGTTTCACTAACTACAATTTGTGTGGCTTGAATTTCTGACAGTCATATAGCCTATATATTTCTTATAAAGAAAAAGCACAAGTAGATAACGCAACAGCATTGCTCCGAAAGAAAGGATAGTTATTTACTGTAGTAATGTTTTTTATTAGTTTTTTTTATTATTATTGTAATCTATGTTAAGCAGGTCGGGAGATGAGACTTTGTTGAGTTACGATGCCATCCCTCCCTCCCTCTCTCTCCCTCCTCGTCTCCGCGCAGCAGTGCAGCACACGTCGGCACATCAGACACACCGACACACAGACAGGCAGACAGCAGCCCTCCCAGCATTTATCCCAATTGTGTTTTTATTGGCTTATATGGAGGTGGGTGGTGATGAACAAAAGACTAAACTACCAGTGCCTCGACGTTACAGCTAATTAGCCAAAAGACAAATATAGTTGTAATACGTGTTGCTAACATCCCAGCAAACATGAGATATCTGCCATACATCCAGCAAATCTTTGGCAACAATAGACAATTTGCAGCAAGTTTTCCGCAAAGCTCATTTCCATGTTAAAATTATCAGTGGTGAAATTGCAGCAAGTTTGCAGCAAATTTGTCATGAACTCTTGGTTTTCTTAAGGGTTGTAGTAGTTTTTCAGGATGCAGACAGACCCTTCTACTGCAGTTGGATACTAATGTGGCAGTTCTTATACTTTCAGATGTCTTTAAATATGTGCAATGTTGCTCCCTTATCAGCCCTTTTCATCTCTGTCCTCTTTATCTGTTGCTTGTATTATGTTGTCTCTCTTTTTGCACCCACAAGATACAAGCTTTTGCAGTAGGTTCACCACTGTGTCTGCCTTTTGCGATGTTCATTCGGACATGCCCGGGCCTTATGTCCCTTTTGAACACAGTTGTAGCATGTTTTATCCAGGTCAACTTTTCACTCTCTACCCCTTGTTTTAAGGGCTGTGGCACTCGCTCTCATCACGTTATCATAATATGAACTGACATATAACCTGTGGTTTCCCAGGGCGGAGGGCGGGGCCGGGTTGTGATTCTACACACCCGGTACCTTATCAGGCTAATCAAGCCTCTGAGAGTGATAAAGGCCGACTGCGGAAGATGGTGCGGGAGCGAGAGAGATAGTTTACGGGCATGTCCGTCATGTGTGTGTGTTTGTGTCTTTTGTTTTAGTTTATCATTAAAATATTATTTATATTGCCAAGCCAGTTCTCCCCTCCTTCCCATCCATTGAACTGCATTACACTGGTGCCGAAATCTGGGAAGGTGGAGGGATGCCCGTCGTTGAGTCCTCGACACTGCCATCCACCCAGGGGAGTGCCGCTGCCATCCGCCGGGGGATGGAGTAGACCAACCGCCCGGATGCAATGAACGGCCGCCGTTCGCGAGGCGAATGGGGACTGGACTCCCCGATTCCCTGGAGCGATGGAGCCACTGCCAGGGGCGGAGGAGAGCCCTGCCATCCCCCAGAAACGTGAAGGGGTTGAAAGAAGACCGCCATCCGCGAGTGGAGGAGGGAAGTGACTCCCCGACCTCCTGGAGCGGTAGGGCCACTGCCAGGGGCGGAAGAGTTTCCCCACGAGTCTCGGAGGGGCGTTCTGTCTGGTCGTGGGTCTGACTCCGGTCCACCCGGAGAGAAGCGGCTGTCGTCTGCCTGAGAGGGTGGAGGAGTGCTCGAGGACCATGCGACGGTGTATCAGAGAACCGGAGATTAGGTGTTTTATTTTTTCGGTTTTTTTTTTCATCTCACTCTCCTCTCTCTCTCTCTCTCTCTCTCTCTCTCACTGCCGCTCTGCGTTGGCCTTTTCCCTCTCTTTTAAATTTTACTTTTTGAGGGGTACTACACCATTACAGGTAGTACCCACTATTTAATTATTTCTGTTTCCCTCCACTTGTCCAATCCTTCATCAGGGTTGATGGGAATGACCTGCCGGTAGATGGGGCGGAAGGCACGCCCCTCCCCAGGGAAGGGGGGGGGGGGGTGTACGTCATGCCGGGGGCTCCCCAGCCTGAGAGAATGAGGGAGGAATGTGGCAGGGCGGGGCCGGGTCGTGATTCTACACACCCGGTCCCTTATCATACTAATCATGCCTCCGAGAGGGATAAAGGCCAACTGTGGAAGATGGTGAGAGAGATAATTTATGGACATGTCTGTCATGTGTGTGTTTGTGTCTTTTGTTTCAGTTTATCATTAAAATATTATTTATATTGCCAAGCCAGTTCTCGCCTCCTCCTTTCCATTGTGTTACACTCACCTTTAAGCCATTCCAGATGTGTATGTCTTTCCTTTATCAGCAGAACCGAAATTAAGATTTTTATAAGCAGCTATGTATGTCCATATAATGAAAGTGAATGGGTGCCATGACACTGCTGGCTGATTGACGGTCCAAAAGGCACATTTAGGGAGCATGAAAGTAATCCACACAGCTCCAGTCAGTCAATGAATCAGTCTTCTGAAGCAAATCGATAGGTTTGTGTAGAAAATAAATACAATTTTATTCACTTCCAAAAAATGCTTCCTGCTTTCTGCCACCAGTCGACCCATCATGGAGCTGTTGCATGATGTACGCGCAATGGCTCATTCACACGAGAAGTCGGAACCGCGCTTTGTATACAACAGAGGCACGAACGTCATGCGAGTGTTAGGCCATTTCAAACAATAATACAGCAGTGGGTATAAGCAACGATTTAAAGTTTAAAACATTTTAATTATCGATTTGTTTCTTACACAAACCTAGCAATTTGCTTCATAAGACATTCATTGATCGACTGCAGTGTGGATTACTTTTGTGCTGCCTAAATATGCCTTTTGGACTGTCAGACTAACTGCCTCTGTCCTCCATATCCATTCTGCCGAAGGCTGTGTATGACCCACACTTTAATTAAAGACACATTGCTGCCTCCTATTGTTCTATTCTGCCAGCACCAACATCATCACCGGCTCTTGTAATGGGCCTCTCGACTTCAGTGTCTCCACCTGCTCTGGGTTGTGCCAAAGGCTTTGTGTACAAAGTAAACATTTCTACAGTTATTGTTTCTGTGCACCAAAAACATACCCTAATCTGGCTGTAGTGCTGTCAGTGCAGAAAATCCAGCGCCTTCTCAAATTAGGCTTAGTTTCATATATTTTATGGTCAATATAACAAAATAGCTAACTAATTTTTAAGCATTTTTAATTTAATAGATCTGGACAAAGAGTCACTTTATTGACCCTTAGGACACATGGCCATATTATTTACCCGTTACCCTCTTTAATTTTATTTTATGATGAATCTTGAAAAAATTATCCATGTTATGATCATGAATTGTGGGTATGCTTTTTGGTATTTCTTGCAACATGGGGGATGGCATCCCCTCGCATCCCCCCTCATCTCGAGCCCTGGCTTTGATACTAATTGATTATCACAGCAAGTGGCCCAAAGTGGCTTTCACTGCTTTCATCATGACCCGGAATGCCATAAGCTTCTTGACTGTCTTCAGTAGATTTGAAAATCTATGTTGCGTCGTGTCTGAAAGTGGATGCCAAGTTCAGGTCAGCGGAGTTCTCAACATTTCTGAAAGGCATTCAACAAATATGTACTTCTGTGTACCATCCTGCCCTGAACGGATCAATTGAGCAGTTCATTCGAGTGCTCAAAAGTTGCATTCAATCTGCTGTTGTAGATGGGAAGCCATGGAAAACCATAGTAATGGAATTTCTCCTAGTCTACAGTGCCACGCCGCATTCTGCCACGGGTCTCCCTTTGAGTTGCTGCTTATATGCACTTCCTTAATGTCCTCCCTCCTTTCGTCACTCGCATTGATGCTCATGCGCTTAGTCAGAGAGCAAAGGAAAATTAAAACATACACAGACTCTAAATATGGAGCTTGCTTTCCTGATTTAAAAAAACGGGGACTTTGTGCATTCCAACGCATGTTCTGAAATCACACCCAAGATTTTCCAAACCACTTCAAATCGTGTGCAAACTTGGTCCATGCACTTATCTGTTGTCCAACAGGAAGAAGTGGCATGCCTCTCACCTAACACGATCTATTGCATCTGTTGCAGATACAGCTGATATGGAACCTATGGACATCTCACATCTTCCATGTTTGAAAACACGCAGAACAGCATGTGTTTCTCCCAGACAGCAGCGGCAGGTGAATGAGACGCGTTCATACAAGTTGCGCTTGTACTGCTCTTAAAACGCTGCGCACATAGCTGATAAAGCATTGATAACACCCATATAGTCGACAATTAAATATGCAGCACAGATGGGTCCAAAAATGCTCCAGGATGCATTCAAAACAACAGAAAATAGCAATGGAGCTCTCCTTTTTAGAGTAATAACTTGATATAGCGTCTTTTTAAAATGGCACAAGATGCTTCATAACAGTCAAAGCTGTTCATCTAGTGTAGAAAAACATTTAAATCCAGATGATGAAGGTGTCCTGTGAAAGTCCACTTTGCTGTAGATGAATCTCCCATGACATGCCCTCTCATATGTTCACCTGTGACTGACTGTGAACACCAGTAGGCAGGGCCAAGGGTGCAGTGACAAAAAATAGGCATTGATGTCTTGCTGTAGATGTATTTGGTCCATGTGACATCACAAGTTCCACAAATTCCAAACGGACAGTTTCTAGAGCCTTGTTTAAATAAATGCTCTTTTTCTATTTAGACTATTTAGATAATGACCTCTTATGTGTCAAAAGATCAAGGAAAATTGTATTCCTCATGTTGTGGCCCCTTTAAGTAACAGGGGAATATGTTGTGTTCTTGCATGTATACTTACTTGCCAGTAGATGGTAGTGGATCATTGATGTGCAAGCCTGAGAACAGAAAAGCAGTTGAGGGAGAACAGCCTGTATTGCTACACATTGTGCACTGCTTATACACCTTGCTTTCAGTTATTAAAGTTCCTTATCTTACGAGAGCCTCTTCATTGCTTCCTACAGTCGAGGGTCTAGGCTCTATCGGCCCCAGCAAATGCAAGTGGCACAAAAAATGCTTTAGAAATGTAGCCTTAATTCTTTTATCTCTATTGAAACACACACTATTCCATCGGTTACCTGCTTCTCTCCTGGGCCCATAACCAGTTGGCGCAGACATTTTAGCATAGGGTAACCAATAAATTGTTCAGAATTGATAAAGGTAATGAAACAGATGCTCACACCATCTGTCTCCTTGAACCAGAAAATAATTACTTTTATGTGCAGCAAAGAGATAACATAACATACGGTTCAAGTAATAAGTAATTAATAATAATAGACTTATGAAATGTAGTAAATCACTGTTAGTGCCAGTCTTGCCATTTCCCATTAACTAACATACAATGTGTCAGAAAAGATTTAATTAGTCATTTGAAATTTATGCAAAATAAAATGTATGAACAGGAATGTTCATGAAAATGTTTTGTCTGCTTATTTGACCACATGTCAGTCATCAAAGTAAATCAAATTATGACATACAGCATATGCAATTTATTCGTCTAACAAACCCATGGACGAGAACTGCTGAACTTTCTGTGAATTGATTATTTTAATTGCTTGCCTTCACATTACTATTATTATCAGAAATGTGATATTTGAGACACGTTTTATCAGGAAATATAGAATTAAAGAAGGAAAAATTAAGTAATAAGTATTTGCTCCATACATTATGGTTAAAAACCTCTAGATTATACCCTCTGCAGTATTAAAACCCTCGACAAGATCCCTTGTTTATCTCTTTTGGCAATTCAAATTTGCATGTTTTGAATAATAGAAGTATGCCCGAAACATCAGTATCAAATGCAGAAATACACTGTAACCAGCTTTCTGAGTTTCATTTTTAACTGCTATTATAACATTCATTTTCTGACTATGTTTCTATAATGTAATTTATGTTTTTTTTTATATTTGGGGTTCCTATGGGAGTCCCTGTTTCTCCATTGAAAGTTGATATTCAAAATAGTTTCTACAGAAGCCTATTTCCCTTCTTGCATCATCACTCTCCAACCCACACACTCTCTTTCGTACAAGGGGAAACTCATGCTCATGTATAGACGTTGTGGACTTACACAGCTAACACCTAAAGAGAGAAGTAAAGAAAAGCAAGAATAACTGAAAATGGGTAAGAATCTATGCAGTATTCTAATGGATGACTATATTTAGTATGCTTTACAAACACATTTTATGATGCAGTAAACAAATGACTATTTAAGAGACAGTCAGTGCACATAAACAAAACTGCACCATTGGTGTAACTGGGGCATTTTTTTCAGTCAGTTGAACTGGGCAAAGATGTGTTTATCACTTAAGAAAAAGTCAGGAATTGATTCTTTCCACACCTCTTTATTCGTGTGTCATTATCTAGCCGTCTTCAGAATCTGAGCTTTGATCAAGATTATGCAGCATGACCACTAAGTTAAAAGCATGGTCTCTGATAGACATCCAATGGAAATTGTCAACTGTTACCTGCTGATGTTTCTCAGTGTAAACTGCTATTTAAAAACAAAATAACAACCAAATAAATAATTACACCATGTAACAATTGTTTTTATTTTTATGGTTCCTGAGTAGTAAGTGTTATTTCCTAATTGCTCATGCCTCAAAAGTATAGCAGATGGCTATTATTCCCCACAAACTTTGCTTTTGTGACCAGGACAGTGATATTTTGAAATGTACCTATTTTCCAGAACATTCCAGATTCAGTGCTGAGTAAACTTAGAGTAACTTCTTGAACTTTCTAGAACTTCCCAGTAATATAAATAGTAGTATAAATACATGGGTCTTAAGCCCACCAGTTCAGTTTAGTTCCAGCAGCCTAAGTGGATACATATCTGCATTTTTCTGTGATGGCATCAAGAGGCTGCAATCATCTGGCAGATGCATTTTGCTATGTCTGTGGCCAATTGATCAAGACGAGCATAAAAGTACTCAGTGGAAGCATCTGCTAAGATGTGTGGCATACAAGGCATATTTTGACATGTCTGTCGGGGATCAAGACAAACCCTGGGCACCTCATTTCACCTGCGAGCACTGCAAAAAAAACTCTGGAAGGTGAGATGGACAATTGTTGCTCAGATTTGTATGTTATAAAATGTGTTAATTTCTAAAATTGTTAAATTTTTTCATTTTAAAATGTTTTTGGGATGCCTTTGGGACAGCAGGGACACCAAGGCACACTACCACAGTTGGGACTGGCCACAGTGGACCAAGTTCTCTGTAGGGAGGAAAAACGTCAAGTGGGAGCCACTGGTGGACCCACGGAAGGTGCTGATACCACCAATGCACATCAAATTCGGCCTTATGAAACAATTTGTCAGAGCTCTAGATAAGGAGTCGGCAGCCTTCAAGTACCTTCAAGACTTCTTCCCTAAGCTGTCTGAGGCAAAGGTCAAAGCCGGTGTCTTCATCGGACCACAGATAAAGAAGATCCTGGAGTGCAATGAATTACCCAAGAAGCTCACTATTAAGGAGAAAGTGGCTTGGAACAGCTTTGTCGCAGTGGTTTGGGGCTTTCTGGGCAATCACAAGGCCGAAAACTATGTGGAACTGGTTGAGACTCTGGTGAAGAATTACAGCACAATGGGCGGTAGGATGTCCCTCAAAGTCCACATCTTTGATGCTCATCTTGATAAATACAAGGAGAACATGGGAGCGTACTCTGAGGAGCAAGACGAGTGTTTCCACCAGGATATACTGGACTTTGAACGCCACTACCAAGGATAGTATATCGAGAACATGATGGTAGACTACATTTGATTGCTGATTTGTGAAAGTGATTTAGAGTATAATTGTTAATCTCGAAAAGCTACTCCCTTCTAAATCTTTTATAGTCATTTTTGTATTACTTTAGTATAAATACATGTTAAGTTGATTCAATTTCATTTTCTCACTAGAAATAGGTACATTTCAAAACATCACTGTCCTGGCCACAAAAGCAAAGTTTGCAATTTCTATACTTTTGAGGCATAAGCAATTATGAAATAGCATTTACTACCCAGGAACAAAAATTGTGTTACAAACTGTTATCATGAGTCACAGCAGTGCCTGAACAAAAAGTTGCTCAATGTGTGGTTTGTGGTGGTTTGCAGACAATGCGTTGCACATTTTAGATTAGCTGACCTGATCGTTTTGACCCGAACTACAGTAGCAGTCACTTAAGCTGTAAACATAATTAGATGAATAGCAGTAATCTTACTTCTTACATTAGTTACAATGAGAAAAGAGATTTCACACTTTTGAAAGACTTTTATTTATATATTTAATAGTCCTTATAACTGTAACATTTTCAGTGTTATCTAGTCTACAGGTTTTCCCAACACACATGATATAATACAGTACATTCAAAATGTTGCACCTAGTATAGGGAAAGATGAAGCAAGTTGCCACCTGGTTTAATCAGGAAGTAATCAAGACTGCCCTTTAAATTGTCTTCAGGTCATAGATTGCATCACATCTCATCAAATTTGTTGGCTATGTTTGTTTCATCCCATACAGAAATTGAATATATGGCAGTATAGGAAAACACGCATATAAAAGATATGATCATATATGTTTTTCACTGAAGAAATCACATACTTGAACATATAATATATAATATATATATATATATATATAGGCAACATATATTTCAAAATACAAAAGACGTTTTCATATGTAAAACATATTTTTCCAAATACTGGTGGAATGCACTTGTTGCAGGGTGGAGGGCGGGGCCGGGTAGTGATTATACACACCCGGTCCCTTATCAGGCTAATCAAGCCTCCAAGAGGGATAAAGGCCGAATGTGGAGGATTGTGTGGAGAGAGAGAGATAGTTTACAGACATGTCCGTCATGTGTGTTTGTGTCTTCCACACAATCCTCCGCAGTCAGCCTTTATCCCGCCCTCCGCCATGCCACAGTAATGTAAATACATACATATACTGTATGCTCAAATGCACAAACTACAGTTTTATATATACGTATATACTGTATGTACAGTTGAAGTCAGAAGTTTAAATACACTTAGGTTGAAGTCATTAAAACTCATTTTTAACCACTCCACAGATTTCATATTTAGGACATCTACTTTGTGCATGACACGAGTAATTTTTCCCACAATTGATTACAGACAGACTGATTCCCTTTTAATTGGCTATATCATAATTCCAGTGGGTCAGAAGTTTACATACACAAGTTAACTGTGCCTTTAAGCAGCTTGGAAAATTCCAGAAGATTATGTGAAGCCTTTAGACAATTAGCTTCTTATAGGCCAATTGGATGTGTACCTGTGGATGTATTTTAAGGCCTATCTTTAAACTCAGTACCTCTTTGATTGACATCATGAGAAAATCAAAAGAAATCAGCCAAGACTTCAGAAAAAAAAATCGTGGACCTACATGAGTCTGGTTCATCCTTGGGAGCAATTTTCAAACACCTGAAGGTACCACGTTCATCTGTACAAACAATAGTACGCAAGTATAAACACCACAGGACCACGCAGCCATCATACCGCTCAGGAAGGAGACACATTCGGTCTCCTAATGTAGTTTGGTGTGAAAAGTGCTAATCAATCCTAGAACAGCAGCAAAGGACCTTGTGAAGATTATATAGACAATATAGACAATTATCTATATCCACAATAAAACAAATCCTATATCGACATAACCTGACAGGCTGCTCAGCAAGGAAGAAGCCACTGCTCCAAAACCACCATAAAAAGCCAGATTACAGTTTGCAAGTGCACATGGGGACAAAGATTGTGCTTTTTTGGAGAAACGTCCTCTGGTCTGATAAAACAAAATGGAACTGTTTGGCCATAATGGCCCTTGTTATGTTTGGAGGAAAAAGGGTGTGGCTTACAAGCCAAAGAACGCCATCCCAACCATGAAGCATGGGGGTGGCAGCATCATGTTGTGGGGGTGCTTTGCTGCTGGAGGGACTGGTGCACTTCACAAAATAGATGGCATCATGAGGAAGGAAAATGATGTGGTTATATTGAAGCAACATCTCAAGACATCAGCCATGAAGTGAAAGCTCGGTTGCAAATGGGTCTTTCAAATGGACGATGACCCCAAGCATACCTCCAAAGTTGTAGCAAAATGGCTTAAGTATAATAAAGTCAAGGTAATGGAGGGGCCATCACAATGTCCTGACCTCCATCTGACAGAAAATGTGGGCTGAACTGAAAAAGTGTGTGCGAGCAAGGAGGCCTACAAACCTGACTCAGTTACACCAGTTCTGTCTGGATGACTTGGAACAAAATTCCAGCAACTTATTGTGAGAAGCTTTTGGAAGGCTACCCAAAAAGTTTGAACCAAGTTAAACAATTAAAAAGCATTGCTACCAAATACTAACAAAGTGTATCTAAACTTCTGATCCACTGGGGATGTGATGAAAGAAATAAAAGCTGAAATAAATAATTCTCTCAACTATTATTTTGACATTTCACATTCTTAAAATAAAGTAGTGATCCTATCTGACCTATGACAGGGAATGTTTTCTACAATTAAATGTCAGGAATTGTGTGTGTATGTGTGTGTGTGTATATATATATATATATATATATATATATATATATATATATATATATATATATATATATATATATATACAGTATATATATATATATATACTGTATATAAACGTAGAAGGATGGAACTTAACAAATTTGCTTCCTAAAATAAAGTTTTCATAAAAATGTGTTCTTAAAATTATGAATTATGTAGTATTATGTAACCATTTTCTAAAAGCAATGAGGCACTCAAAGCCATGCTATATTGTGAATATGTACTCAACAACATCATTTAGTTGTGACAATGTTAACAATATCACATGGTCTCTCCTACCTTATTGTTCACCCAAAAATAAATATTCTGTTTAATTAATTACTCACCCTAATGTTGTTGCAAATCCATTTGAATTTCTTAAGTGGGATGCAAATGTAGATGTTAGGCAGAATGACAGCTTCAGTCACAATTCACTTCTTTTTTTTATTTTGGATGAACTGCCCCAAGTACAGATTGAGTGTATAGTAGTGCATCATCAAGCATTTTATTCTAATGGACTCAAGCATTAAATTATCTTGAGCATGATTTACAGTGGATTGGTAATTTGTACGGATGATTACTTTTTTTAACTATATATACATTTGTTTACATTTATCAAAAGGCTTTTTCTCTCTTTTTCCTTTGTGTAGTGGGCAACATTTCAGGACTTCAAAATGTGACCACAGTCACAGCTAACAATTACATGGATTATTCAAGCCTTGAAATCTTCATTATTTGCATGTATTTTGTTATCTTTGCTGTGGGTATCGTTGGAAATGGGCTCGTCATCTTTGTGACTGGCTACAAAATGAAGACGACGGTCAACTCCATTTGGTTTCTGAACTTGGCAGTTGCAGACTTCATCTTCATTTTATTCCTGATCCTCAACATCATTACTATCTTTAATAAGATGGCGTGGCATTTCGGTGACTTAATGTGCAAATTTGTCTCCCTCGTGGCAGTGCTAAACATGTTTGGAAGCATTTTTTTTCTGACAGCTATCAGCCTGGACCGATGCCTGTGCACATGGGTGATTGTATGGGCTCAGAATAAACGAACTCTTGTCAAAGCCAGAATCATCTGCACGTTTGTGTGGGTTTTATCTGTCAGCTGCAGCATTCCTTTCAGTTTACATCGCTCAGTTTCCGAAGACAACATTACTCAAATTAAATACTGCTTCTTTAAATCCAGCATTGATACTTTAAAGTCTCTGATCATATACAGGTTTATGGTGGGCTTCCTCATCCCCTTCCTGATCATTGCATCTTCATACATAGCTATTGGGGTGCGGGCAAAACGCCTCAAAAGAGGAAAGCAACTTAGACCCTTCCGGGTCATTATAGCTGTGATCATGGCCTTTTTCATATGCTGGTTTCCTTTCCATGTTCAACAAATGTGGTACATCATTGCAGTTACAAATAATTGGAATGCTGAGATAATTGCTGAGTCAGGAACTTATGTTACCTTCCTGGCTTATATAAACAGCTGTCTGAACCCCATTCTGTATGTGTTTATGTGTGAAGAGTTTAAGAGGAAGCTTAAACAGTCCCTGTTTGTGGTTCTCGAGTCAGCTTTTGCAGAAGAGTATCTGAGCTTCCGTTCAACTCGCTTCTCCACTTGTTCACGCCTCTCGGAGTCACAAGGTGCCAAGCAGGTAAATGACACCATGTCCTCCAATGCCAGTGGCCAGGACAAAACCAGCTTTTAAAACACCAGTCTCTGAGTGATTGGAAATATCAATTCTTCATGTTTTACTGTGGTGTCAGATCTAAAAAGCATTTCAACAAGCACTCCACTTTTGCTGCCTTGCTGGAACAGTGCGTCTCAGACTCATAGGCAATTGGCTTTAGACTTGACTTAGACTTCAATTTGAAAGTCACGAACAACACACACACACACGTCTTTATGTCTACAAGGAGTCAGATAATGATTAGATGCAAGGGATCGCCTCATGCACCCTTGGTTGATTATTCCTGTGAAAAGGAGGGGCCATTTGCTCACTTTTTCTAGGGAATCCCTTTGAAGGCCATGACTCAGCATATTCATTTGGAATAAGAGAAAGTATTCTACCATCAGATAAAGAATTACACTCATTACCATTACATTTTTATGAGTTTTTGTATTTTAATTTTTTTTGTCTTTCCTGGATTTTGTTTTCTCATTGACTTGTTTTATGCAACCACTTAGTGACTTTGTAAAACTGTCATTTCAGTGCTTATGTTACTGTCTCTTTTTTTTGTTATGTCTAATGTATCATCAAACTAAAAAAATAAAATAAAAAAAAATAACTTTTGAGGAACACTGTAGTCTTCCACAACTTTTTTATTATTATAAAAATATATATATATTTTTCTGCTGAATTCCATCTTTCCTTTATTTATCAAATCTACAGTTAATTATGGCAAATATATGTAGATGACCTACATGTTTCAGGTTCCACAACAAAACATAATAACTTCTTAGAAACATAATAAATGTAATATACATGTATAACATATTGCAGCTATGACACTGTTCTCATTTAATGGACTGAATACTGTTAGAACTTGTATTTAAGCAAGTTCCGAGAAATAAGCATGATTAAATAAAATAATTATATAATAATATATTATATTATTTGCTATTAAAATTGATTAAATATTTATTAGAATAGCACCTTATTTTAATAAAATCTTTATTTATTACAAAATGAGCACAGCCAGTGGAATTTGTTTCCTTGGCTTTTACATGATGTCAACATGAAGAGCACCATATAGCAGAAAATCCTCTGGAGCAACCTGGATTTGAATGCCTTACTCAAGAGCACGTCTTGAAGGGATTGAACCTGACTTGGGCCTAAACCACTACACTACCAAGTTTGAAGTGTTTGTATAATAAAATAAACACAGCATTATGCTGTAGCATTATTGATTTAAGTTAGGTCATTAAACTCTACGTCGTCAACTTGTTAGCCACTTGTTAACTCTGTTAAATCGACTCACAAGGTGCCAAGCAGACAAATTACACAACCTCCTCCAATGCCAGTGGCCAGGACAAAGCCAGCTTTTAAAAACACCCATCTCTGAGTGATTGGAAATATCAATTCTTCATGTTATACTTTGGCGTCAGATCTAAAAAGCATTTCAACAAGCACTCCACTTTTGCTGCCTTGTTGGAACAGTGAGTCTCAGACTAAATTGGCTTTAGACTTGACTTAGACTTCAATTTGAAAGTCACGAACAACACACACACACACGTCTTTATGTCTACAAGGAGTAAAATGTTCTCTAAATAGTCAGATACTGTTTAGATACAAGGGAACTTCTCATGCACCCTTTGTTGCTTATTCCTGCACCTTAGGTAATGATGTGCTGGCGCTGGCAATGACAAAGACGATGACCTGAAGATGAAGTGCCCAAGTGCAGTTTATTTACATCTGTGAAATCCAAAACACTAACTATAGACATGAACTAACCCTTACCAAAATAAAGTATACTAAGTAAACTTAATAAAATGATATACTGCTAGTTTACTAGTTATATACTTCTAGCCTAGTTTTTTAGTTTATGAAAGTACACTTTTAAGTATACTACTCAGCAAACAACTGGTTTAATATTTTTTATACTGCAAGTATACTTGTAAGTTTTCTTTAAGTGAACTTAACATCATACTTATAGTTTACTATTTATATATTATTTTTGCACTTTAAAGTATACTACTAGGTTTCTATTTTGGTATTAGTATTTATACTTTAACTGTACGATAACTCACGTTAACTCACATATACACTACCAGTGGACTATACATATAAATACTCACAAGACAAACTCAGGAGTGAAAATAGTTGTTTTCTTTATAAATCAAAGTTTTCAAACAAATATTGTTTTGGATGCCCAGTTCAAACAAAGGACAACACACAGTATGAACATAATATTTAGTGTAACTGGATTCCCACACACACAGGTTGTACATCTCTAGTTTCTGCCCTGTTAAATGGCAGAGGAACCACAAAACGAAATGTTCTTTTCATACGGCTTGGCTTGCTTGGCGTAGCTTTCGTTGTTGCCTTTTTTTCTTATGATGTGTCTCACATCTTGCATGCTGATGTTAGGAAACTTCGACAGAGCATGGCCTGTGAGTAAAAACACAAACACAAACAAATCAAAACATTGATTTATAATAGATTTTTCTATCACACCAAATTCACCATCCAGAATTAACACAATAAAACAGTCAAAGGTGCATGTATGGACATGCAATTCAACTTGAGCATGATTTTTATCAGATAAGTTTCTTAATATTAATGCAATCTGCAAAATGCTATATTTACATGCAGCTGAAAATATCCTTTAAACATCTACCTTTACATAGATTAGGGTTAGAGTTTTTAGGGCATCATCAAAGTGGCTTTTTTGTTTGCAGCGTTGTGAGATTTTTATTTTTTTGCCACATTCACAAATCTGAATTGATGGTCCCAGATTCGACTTTTAGAGATTAGAGGCTTTTCACATAATGTTTGTAAGGTACCATTTTTCTTCCATGTTGGAGGTAACAGTAATTGAACTCAACCACTGTCACCTTCAACATGGAACACTGCAGTCATTTTGTAAAAAGAACTATGTGTAATGTGTAGGAATTTATTTTTGAATGAAATGTATTTATTTAAATACACTCACCAACTATAGCTTCAAGTTTTGTGTTATCGAGTTGTGGCTTGGATTCCACGTCTTTGTGTGCCCCTGATTGCCTCCCCGTCAAACTTGAATTGGGCAGTGTTTCCCTGCCATAGACAAGCACAGCAAGGTCCCCAATGTAGACCGATGGATTTGCACACCGCAGACAGTTAAGCTTTCGTCTAGGGACTTTGACATCAGAGCCTGGCACAAGAGACACCTGCAAAATAACGGAGTGATCAAATAGTTTGCAATTGGTCATACATCGTTTTTACACAACAATGTTATGAAAATACAATCATACACATTCCCCGGGAAATCTACCTATTCATCAACTGTGCAGTATGCATATTAACCAAGTTATTATTCCCCGACCAGACAGGAAATCTGGGAGGCATTCCCACATTTCCCAGCAAAAAGGTTAATTAGGGTGCAAAATGCTACTGTGCCGCGCAAGGGAGAGCCTTGCCACACTGCTCTGTAGTGTCTCATTCACATTCACCTTTTTATCTGGAAATGTGGGAATGCCTCTCTGATTTCTTGTCTGGTTAGTCAATATACATAATAACCAGTTAAAATGCACATTTACCACACAGTTGAATATGCAGATTTTCCAGGTAATGTGTATAGTCACCGCCAAGTTGTTTATAGATTTACTGGGAAATCATATAATCAGCATTTTCCCACATGGACTGTAACATATCTATGCTTGAGAGTTAGTTACCATATCATCAGACACCACTTCAGGAGAATCGCGTGCAGAAGCTGGTGAGTCTACAGATGCTGTGGGTGTTGACCAGGTGGATGCAGAAGTTGAGGTCTGATACGTGACATTTTCAATTACTTCTTTTAACTTTGTTACTACTACCGGAAGCTCGGTTAAGAGAATGAAGATATAAATGATTATAAGACCAGGGTGCAAAAGCTTCTTGACTTCTCAGAAGTCTCATGACTTCATGTTGAGACAAATTCCAAACATCACAATAGTCACTTAAAGAGAAAAAAATACATTATGGTGTCTGCAGGTTTCAGTAAGCTAAATATAAGACATATTAAGACTTTTTATGCCACCTGATTATATTTAATTAAAAAAATTTAAGACAAATTTTTGACAATTTTGTGCCTTTTTGAAGGCTCTCACTAATATTTAATGACCCAAGGAAACCTTCCAGTTTATATAATGAAACACATCTGCAAATCAAATCTCAATAGTGAAACATTCAAAAGCTAAGGTGAGCGAGAAAAGCTGTATATTTTTGTGGAACCTATAAGTTCGTAAAGGTTCACCCAAAGTAAACCTCTGTCACTGCTGCCCTGCTGACTTGACTGGATACTGGGGGAATGTTGTCAGGGTTCACGCACTAGGCAGCATGAAGGTGTTTTCCAAATTGACTGGCAATTTTTTAAATAGATTTCAAGATACGATGTCTCTGAAAGGATCAGAGTTCTGCTGGACATGACTAATGGGCAACTATGCTTTCAGAGTTTGTGTGAGAACCTGCTTGAATTACACAGTTTCCAGGTGGATTTTGCTAACCCTCTCAGTCCTGTCTTCTGGCTCTATGGGTTGTCCAAAAATTCGTTATCCTTTCCTAGACCTCGTGTTTAGGATTAAGTAAATCCTTAGAGTTTACACTGCTTTAGATACAACTATTTGATTGCACATCATACTCTTTCCATCATATCGGTATCATGAATCAAGATCTTTTTTTCATTGGCCTACTTTTCTGGTTTTTAAGTGTTGAATGGACAGACAGACGGACCAACTGAAACTGCCATTCTTAGGCTCTGACATTCAGTGGGGCAAAGATTTTTTCACTTTCTTGTACTGCGATTTATCAGTCCATATAGTTCCAGTTTGATTTGGTAGGTTGAATATTAATGCAATATTTTTGATGTTGCTTTATTTTCTCTGCATTTTATGATCTTATCTATACAAGGGCAGACTCCTCAACTTTGCCTTCTTTCAGCCTCTTGTTCTCTCTTTTAAGTTCCTTTATTTGCAGCTGTGCCTTACTCCAGTTCCTGGGGAGTAGGTCCTAATCTGATGACTTCTCATTTTCTTGACTACACCAAAACACAATGATTAAAAAAAACTCTACTGTGTCAAACACAAGATGAAATAGTCTGCATCCTCTGTAGCAGCAAAAGTCACATACAAGCTAGATTTCAATAACTAACTTAAATAATTTACCTCTGAAGACGCTTGCTTAGCCATCAGCTCCTTCTTCAGGTCTTCAATAATTTGGTCTGCTGTCTCTTTTGAGGCACAGGTTACCTTTTTGCTCTTTTGCTGTCAAAATGACAATTTAAAGTTTTTCAATAGCATGGATGTGCAATAACATTGATTCTAAAAAGGAATTAGCTGTTACTGGAATCAAGTGTACCACAGAGAGAAAAATGAGATTTGAGGCTAAGATTGGCCAATTATTGTTATTTCAAGTGATGGCTCTGAGGGTTTAAAGGTTTTGATGATGCACCCCATCTATAAATATCAGCTAAACAAGATTAACAGATGTTTATTTGTCAGAAATGGTGAAATACTTCCAGTATTAAATCAAACATTAACACATTTACAAACGATCATAACTATCATAAAGCAATCATAACAGTGAAGAAAACGTGAGAGGGAACACAGAAATGGCATTACTTTCATGCTAAACACTGATTACATTTAAATGTGGCACAATTCTCTCAAACTCTTTATGGAAATGAAGGGACAAGTTGTTGCAAATATAAAGTTATGCACATTTTAAACAAATTCAGCATTTAATTTTTAAAAAGAATTCCCTATTCATTGTTTTTCAATGAAGAGATCATGTTAGGTCAGAAAAATGGGAAGGAAGAAAGTAAGGTTTTGCTTTTCAGTTTAAATTTTCTGCACATAAATAATGAGTAAGGGAATTACTTGTTTTGTTGGCCTTTCGTCCGCCTCTTCCACATCCTTCATCCACCTACTGTTTGGCTTTGTCTTCCTCTTGAGTGTTTGGTTCCAGATGTCTTCACCCTTTATGAATTCCTCCCTCTTCTTGCAGAGGTCACTGTAGTTGTCTATGTGAAAAGGGTTTGTGTTTTGAGCTCTCCCTAACAGACACCTTGTTTGCAACTTAATGTTAAATTACCCAATATTTAAAATTATTAGCTCCCAAAAACACAGAACAGACCAAGTTATGCTAAGCCTTGAAACTAACCATTAAGCTAGGTGACAGATTATGCTAGCAAATTTACCCCCAAGCATTAACACCTTAGCAGGAAAAAAGGCTGGACCATCTTTCTTTTTTCTGCCTTTGTTCCACTTTACATTTATCCATCCATCTTCATCCTCCAGTCTGGGGCACTCAGTGATAGTTTTTGAAGATTTATGCTAGTCTTTAATACTTATCCAATACATTTTTCCAATTTCCACGGTCTTGTCCTTGAAATAATATATGGCAAATGCCATTGTGGTGGATAAATAATGTTATCACTGACAAGTATGTTTGTTTTTGCCAACCGCGACCGTTAGGTAACATCAAAGATGCTGAACCGTCGGGTGAGATGCTGTGCGCGAACCACAGCTCTTTGACGCAAACGGTGCCAACGGATCGCACGGCCTACTATCGCGAGAGGTGCGCGACTGCAGTAGGAGCTTGTTACCTTGCTTCTGTACTCTTTGAGCTGGCTACCTCTCGGTCCAGTTTGACGTTGACAGCAGTTGTGTTCAACCGTGTGTAACACGCGAAGTAATGGCAAAACGTCATTTTACAGCTCTCTCTCTCTCTCTCTCTCTCTCTCTCTCTCTCTCTCTCTCTCTCTCTCTCTCTCTCAATTCAATTAAATTCAGCTTTATTGGCTTGAATGTTAAACAACAATATTGCCAAAGCTATAAATAAATTACAAAAGAACAAAGCATTTCATACAGATCATTAAATAAAGTAAATACGGTAAAAGTGTGTGTTTGTGTGTTAAAACAAAATTATTACCCAGCAAACACAGAACGTTCCCCTAACGTTCCCGTATGGTTCCCATTTGGTTATTTTTTTGGGAACCAAACAAGAACGTTCTAGGAACGTTCCCTGTAGGTTATTTTTAGGTTTAATTTTATAAGGAGAACGTTCTGGGATTGTTCCCTGTAGGTTATTTTTAGGTTTAATTTTATAACCTAAGGTGAACGTTCTGGGAATGTTCCCTGTAGGTTATTTCTAGGTTCTATTTGTATAACCTAAAGGGAACGTTCCCAGAACATTTCATGTAGGTTATTTTTAGGTTTAATTTTATAATTAAAATAACGTTTCCGCAACGTTCCCATAAAGTTCCTACAACGTTCTTGCAACATGCTTAGGTTAGGGGAACGTTCTGGAAACTTTATGGGAACGTTTTCGGAACGTTACCAGAACGTTGCAAGAACGTTATGGGAACGTTCGAGTAGGTTCCCGAACGTTCCCTAACCTTAAGGGAACGTTCTATTTATGTTAAGAAAACTTTCCTGGATCACCAATAGGGAACGTTCTTGAGAACGTTCTGGGAACTAAAACTAACGTTCCCAGAACGTAAAATTGTTAGCTGGGTATAAATTAATTAATAAAAAAAATAAATGTTAAAAATAAAGTAAATAAAACAGTAAAAGTGTGTGTAAAAAATATATATATATATATATATATATATATATATAATAAAAATAAATAAATAAAACAGTAAGCATGTGTGTGTGTGTGTTGTGAATTCAATTCATATGGTTTATCAAATAAATAAAATAAAACAGTAAAAGTGTGTTTGTGTGTTAAAAAATACAAATAAAATATTACAAATTAAAATAAATCAATAAAACAGTAAACGTGTGTGTGTGTGTGTGTGTGTGTGTGTGTGTGTGTGTGTGTGTGTGTGTGTATGTGTGAGCGTGTATTTATCACTTTGTGGGGACCAAATGTCCCCATAAGGATAGTAAAACCCAAAATTTTTGACCTTGTGGGGACATTTTGTTGGTCCCGATGAGGAAAACAGCTTATAAATCATACTAAATTATGTTTTTTGAAAAGGTAAAAATGCAGGTTTTCTGTGAGGGTTAGGTTTAGGGGTAGGGTTAGGTTTAGGGAATAGAATATAAAGTTTGTACAGTATAAAAACCATTATGTCCATGGAAAGTCCCCATAAAACATGGAAACACAACATGTGTGTGTGTGTGTGTGTGTGTGTGTGTGTGTGTGTGTGTGTGTGTGCCATAGGTCAGTAGTATTAAGAAGTAATTTTATGTTTAGGATAAAAAATAAACAACAAAATATTAATAGACAAAAAAAAAAAAAAAACACAAAAAAAAAAAAAAACTAAAAATCTGTATCAAATGTGACATTTAAAAAAACAAATAAACAAATTAAGTATTTATGGTTCATGGGTTCCTTTTTCCAAGGAACAATTACTAAAATAACAAACAATGAATATAATAATAATGTAAACATTTTTAAGTCTATTTATCAGCAGTGACGTGCGGTGATGTCTTAAAGGCACTGAGTTATGAAAGCCAGATTACCTGATTTATTGTTTAAGCTAATAATAATACGTAATAACAGTGAATGTTACACACAAGCGCGACATATCAAGAAATGTACAAATCAGGATATCGTGTACTCTCTCTCTCTCTCTCTCTCTCTCTCTCTCTCTCTCTCTCTCTCTCTCTCTCTCTCTTTCACACACACACACACACACACACACACACACAAGCTCGTAAACAGTGAACGCTACGCACAAGCGCGGCATATCAAGAAATGTATATGTATTTTATATATGTTTAATATAATATATACGATTTTGTTAATATATCTTCATTAGATATTATTATACAAAATTCAGTAGTCAAAACACAGAACATATAACAGAACATAAGTTGTTTATTTTTTACAACATTATGTGCTTATTTTTGTGCAATCTTCATCTTTATAACAGAAGATACAATACAACAATCTTCAATATACAGTAAATCTTCAAATGTGTAACAGATTTTCACCATAAAAACAGTCATTGCGTAGTGGTGTTATTCAGCTTCCTTTGCTCGTCAAGTGAAAAAAAAAAAAAAAAAAAGATTGTTCCTGGGGCTCTGTGCATGGGTTTGGCTGAGGAGCAAAAGACGGGTTTATCCCTTTCTCTCACTCTCTCCCCAAACTCAGCTGGTCCTTCACATGATCTCGAAGCGCGTTCCGACGCTTCTTCGGATCATGAGGAGGATCGCGATTCTCTTCCCGCCTCCGAGCTTTCCGTCCGCGATAAAAAAATCTACGGAGGAATTGCTCGTAATCTATGGAGGAATTGCTCGATTGCCAGACTCCAGTTGGACTGGCCACGCGAAAAAGAGACCCCCAAACCGTCCAAATTAGGGGATAGATTTTATCTTCCAGTCTAAGAAAGGGAACGCCTCATGAGTCCCTTCCCTTCTTTGATAACCTCCATGAAGAGCTTTCTCGCTCATGAAGGAACCCCTAAAAAAAATAAATTATAAAAAAAAAAATTTCTTCCCGTGTTCACATACCCTCGACGTCATTATACTCGACTATCGTGGGTGCTGTGAGAGATCAGCCAAGCTTGGTTCCACTCTCCACTCAACGATCACTCTCCCCGGATGACTAATCACACACACCTGTTCACTATTAGCAACCTCATCAACACGCACTATAAATCACTCACCATAACCCCAGTTCAGCGTCAAGCCTCCAACAGGAACAGACTCTCACCGTGATCTTCTGAATCCCTGAAGCATCCCGATTGCTGAAAAGTAACGTTAACTTACCTGAATACCTCTAACTTCTGTGTCCTCATTCTGTTGTCTCCAGGACTCCTGTTTACATTTCCTACCGCCAGTGCCCCTGTATCCCTCCGATTTGCCAGTGAGTCTTCTGAACCCGTTTTCAAGTATCTGCTTCTAAAAGGAGAGGATTTGTATCACTGTACTGTGACTACTTGATTCCCACATTCCCGAAGTGGTTGTGCTTACCTGTTGCCTGTCCGGCACCGAGTGATCTTCACAGTATCTGCACCTGAACTTACTATATACTCACCTAACACTCTTGCCACTGAAAATAAAGCTGTGTTTGGATTCACTTACCTCTGCCTCCGTGCCTATATCCTGATAGGTGCTGAGGCATGGGGGTATTCAGTGATGCCGCCGGTCGGAGAGACGCTTGCGGGCTATCTCTCGCCGGGCTCGGCATCATCACTTAAGAAGCCCTCTCTCCCCTCAAAGCCTTGTAGGACAACCTCCACTTTAGTGGGAAGGGCTTATCAAGCAGCAGGTCAGGCTGGTGCTGCTCTGCACACTATGCTGATTTACAGGCGTACCAGGCTGACCTCCTGGACGACCTGAGTGTGGGTTCTGCGCTTGACTAGCAAGCCTCAGACCCGCCTCGGTCCTGTCTGAAGGGAGGCTCAAAAGCAAAGCGTGGCGAGTCGTGCTCCTCCTCCCAGGGATTGGGAACAGTCTCGCCGCCCTCGCCAGCCCCAAAGCAAGACCTCAGGACTATAATTTGTAATAAGAGAAAACCCTGATGGTCTTGCGCCTAGATTAGGGGGTAGCTCCCCTCGGGATGGGGCGCGTGCTTCACTTCACCCCTCCCGGTACCCCCTCGAAGCCCCTCCATTCCCACCACCTCTTGGTGTTTCGGGTTGCAGAGGCTTCCGTCAAAATTGGGTGTTTTCGCTGTTCCTGCATTTTATTCAGGACGTGAAACACTAGACAACCCCTCAACAGGAAGTGTTAAAATCTAATACCCATCTCAGAGATCCTGGCAGCGTGGAAACTTCTGCCAGATATATTCTTTTATGTGGGTCTTATAAGGGCATCAGGATTTAATTCACTCGCCGCTTTTCCGTGTTTCAACGGCGTGTTCTCACTACCTAAACCAGATTTCTTTTTTATGTAAAAAAAACCCTCAAATCTCCTGGTTAAAGGGGCCATGGTATGTGTTTCCCTTCCAGAGAGAGAGTTAGGTTATTACACTAAATACTTCCCGTTTCCCATGGAGGGTGAGGGGTGGTGTCTGGTTTAGATCTTTAAGCTTGAACTGCCCGTGAGTGTTCAAGTCCTAGATGATGCCTATCAAGACGGTCGTGTCTCAAGCCCTACAACTCATTTGGCTGGTCGCCATCGATCTTATGACGCACTTCTATACTTCATTTAGAAGTTCTGCCACAACATGGAAAGTTCCTGAGGTTCGCTTCCGGGGGCGAAGTCTTCCAGTGTCAGGTTCTTTCATTCGGCCTAGCCCGTTTTACCCACACATTCACAATGCATGATGTAGCGCTGGCTCCTTGCGACTCCGGGGCATCTGCATTCTGAATTATGTAGACGACTGGCTGATCCTAGCGCAGTTCCAGGAACTGGCAGTTCAGCACAGGGACATCGTCTTAGCTCATCTGTTTCTCTGGGGTTGAGTGTCCTCTCTCCCACTCAGAACACTGTCTATCGGGGCATTGTGTGGAGTTCAATCACAATGCGGGCACAACTGTCTCCCTCTAGGATTGAGTCCATTCAGATCACCCTTAGCAAAGTCAGGCTAGGTCAAGGCTGCACTGTTATCATTATCAATGATTTCCAGGTCTCAGGGCGATTGCACCCTCTGTGATCTCTCTGGACCTTCTGCTCATGAGACCGTTTTTGTTGTGGCCCAAAGCCAGGGGATTCTTCCCTGGGCACAAACCCCTAGGCTAATAAGGGTTACGCACCTCAGGCTTCGTTCCCTTTCTATATGGTTCAGACCCCGGTTTTCTGCCTTGGGTCCCACTGTAGGTTCGTCTTGTTGTCGCAGGCTGCTAACGACAGACGCCTCCCTGATGGGCGGGGTAACGCCCTTAAGTGGTCGTCCAGCTTAAGGGGATAGGAGGGTCATCAGCTCGGTTGTCACAGTCACTGTCTCGGGTTGATGGCTGTATTTCTGGCCCTGAAATACCTCCTCCTGAGGCTGCCATGTCTTGGACAATATAGCGGTAGCCTCTTACATAAGTCATCACGTTCTTGTCAGCTGAATTTCTGACACGTCGGATTCTCCTTAGGGCCCAGGGCAAGCTCCTGTCACTCAGGTCAATTTTATCCCTGGTTGCCCGTATGTGGGAGCAGATTTACTGTCCAGACAGAAAATACCAACGGGGGAGTTAAGAACTCCACCCTAAGGTAGTAGTTGCCCAGATTTCGCCAGCAAGGCCTCTTACTGATAGCACCGCGCTGGCCGAACAAGGCTTGGTTCTCGGGGCTAATTTCTTCCCTCGACAGCTCGCCTTGGGCGATTCCGAACAGGAAGGATCTTCTATCTCAGGCACAGGGCAATATATCATCCCTGCCCCGAATTGTGGAATCTTTCATGTTTGGCCACTAAGGGTACCAACTGAGGGACACAGGGCTTTCCCCTGAGGTTATCGAGACCTTTTTAAATGCCGGGCTTTTTCCACTTGGAACAAGTTTGTGTAAGACCTTAGGGCAGAAGAGGACCTCTTTGCCTCTATGAATAGCACAATGTCTCCTCTACTTCTCCCTGAAATCACCCAGCCCCCTTGGGTCTGGACGTTAAGACACATACATGACCCAGAATGCGTCTGTATGCGTTTCTTTCCCCAGTTTCTCTGCTACCGGGAGTCTTGGCAATGTTCACCAGCAAGGGTCTTGCCTCCTATTAATGGTGCTGCGGTGGACGAACAGGACATGTTTCTCGGAGTTAATACCTCTCCTCGACGGCTTGCCTTGGGCGATTCCGAACAGGGAGGACCTTCTCATCCCTGGCCCGAATTGTGAAACCTTTCATGTCTGGCCCCTAAGGGTACCAAATGAGGTTCACAGGGTTTTCTCTTGAGGTTATCGAGACCATTTCAAGTGCTAGGGCTCCCTCCACTTGGAACTGATCTGTGTAGATTTTTCAGGGCAGAAGAGGACCTCTTCGCCTCTGTTGATAGCGCAATGTCTCCTCTACTTCTCCCCGAGTCACCCAGTCCCCCCCCCCGTATAACACAAATGCGCCTGCATGCGTTTCCTTCTACTAAAGTTCATATTACAGATCCAGCTAACTGCCAGTTTGCTTCAGTTCTGGATTTTCTGTAGAAAGAACTGTCAGCGGGCACTTGCCTCGCCACTGCTAGGTTCTATGTGGCAGTTTGCCCCAGCTATGACCAAAAGCATTCTTTGCACCCTCACTTTGGGTGAGGGACATTTTTTCCCGGGCCTACGTGGCGTGCGGTCAAGCTTCGCCAGTAGGTTTTAGGGCGTACTCTACTAGAGGGCTCTCCTCCTCTAAAACCTTGGCTAGAGGTCTCCCTCTGCAGCAAGATTGTGATTCGGCAGGTTGTCCTCTCCGCACACATTCATTAGTTTTTATGACAAGTTTGGATGTTCTGCCACTCCAGGCTCTTATGCCCTTGAGTCGACATCTCAAGCTCGTGTCTGGACAAGTTTGTGATGCGGCAGGCTGGTCCTCTCTGCTCACATTCATCAGTTTTTATGACCAGTTTGTGTTGCGATAGGATTCTCTTCGCACACATTCATCAAACTTTATGGGTTAGGTGCTTTGCTACTCTGGACTCTTATGTCCTTGAGTCGACATCTCAGCCCATGCCTAAACAAGTTTGTGATGCAGCAGGTTGTCCTCTCCGCACACATTCATTAGACTTTTATAGTTTGGATGTTCTGCCACTCCGGGCTCTCATGTCCTTGAGTCGACAACTCAGCTCATGCCTGAAACAGTTTGTGATGCGGCAGGCTGATCCTCTCCGCACACATTCATCAAAATGTAATGGTTTAGATGTTTATGCTACTCCGGGCTCTGATGCCCTTGAGTCGACATCTCAAGCTCATGTCTGAGACCTCTCGCATTTTTGTGAGTACACTGCACAACCGTAGGGGTCCGGACAGCCCCCAGTGGGGTGGCGTGGATATTGCGTTCCCCATAGCGCTTAGTAGCACAGCATCATAGTGAAGCTTTTTGTAAAGGGAATGTCTCGGGTTACATGTGTAACCCTTGTTCCCTGAAAAAAGCGGAACGAGATACTGCGCTTCTTTGCCGCACTGGGACATCCCATGACTGCTCTTCAAAACGGAGTATTTGACGACACCTGGTGATGCATCCATTTATAGCCTGGCCTCAGGTGCATCTAATGATTACATCAGCCGAGGCTATAAATTCCGGTCAATGTTCATTGACGTGTTACACACATATTCACAGCTCGGTCACAACTAGGATTGTTCCCCATGGCGCTTAGCAGCGCAGCATCTCGTTCTGCTTTTTTCAGGGAACAAGGGTTACACATGTAACCCGAGACGTTTCTGTGTCTAATATAAATTTGAATTTGGGGTTTTTCTCTTAAGGTTTTATATTTAGGGCATGAGGTTAGAAAGCGCAGCTCTGTCTTTACCTGTCTATGGTTTCTGGTTAGGGTAGATCCATATAGTTTTGGTTGGCACTACTTCATCTATGCACTTCCTGATTAAACACATTATGCTGTCAGCATAGACCTCGATGTCATCATCAGTAGCAGACCGGAACGTCTCCCAGTCCGCATGATCAAAACAGTCTTGTAGCATAGAATCTGATTGGTCCAACTAGTACTGGATCGTTCTGAGGGCGGGTGCTTCCTGTTTCATTTTCTGTCTGTAAGCGAGCAGAAGTAGAATGGAAGAGTTGTCCGATTTGCCAAATGGTGGGTGGGCAAGAGATTTGTAGCCATACCGGAAGGTATGTGTGTGTGTCTCAACTCAATTTTATATATAGAGCACTTTAAAAACCACACTGGGTACCAAAGTGCTGTACATGTAGTTACAAAAAATAAATAAAATCACATAAATACAGCTTAAGAATGCAAAAAACCTTTAAAACCAATAAAACAAGAATAAGATCAAATTGACCTAGTACAATTTATAATGCAATTAATTAAAAGCTAGGGGAAATAAATACGTTTTTAAGGAAAAGAAAAATAGGAAAGGTAATAGAGATGGAGATGATTTTATGACCAATGGAAGCTCATTCCAAAGTCTAGGGGCTGCCACCGCAAAAGCTCTATCACCTTTAGTTTTTAGACGAGATCAAGGAACTGACAGACACAGCTGATCACCAGAGCAGAGAGACCTTGAAGGTTGATTCAAACTTATTAAAGCAGAGATGTTATTCATCTCCACTTCCATTTCGGTTTCAAGCTAAATGGCTGAAGTCCGCAGAATTTGAGGAATTTCTTGAAGAAAAAATAACGGAATATTTTAATTTTAATAAAGACCAGACCAGTGCATCAATAGAATGGGAAGCATTTAAAGCCTATATAATGAATATAATGAACTCACTACCAATAAAATAGCAAATAGTTTATTGTGGTTGAAACAGTCATACTATGATCAGGGTGAGAAGGCAGGAAAACTCCTGGCTTGGAGTCTTAAAAAAATACAGACAAGTAGGGCTATTAATTCAATTGTACTTGACAATGGAGAGAATTTAGTGGATCCAAAATGTATAAATGACGCTTTTGCAGAATATTATGAAAATGTATATACATCCCAATAACCAGATAATATGGATAAACAGGATCAGTTTCTGGACCAACTTCAATTCCCAACCTTATCTGAGGAAACTAAAAATGGTCTAGATGGAAAACTGAGCATTCAAGAACTTAAGGAGGCACTTGCCCATATGAATACAGGCAAAGCCCCTGGCCCTGATGTCCTGTCTATTGAGCTTTATAAGAGATTTTCAGATAAATTATTACCTCATCTACTTGAAATGTATAATGAGTCCTATGAGAAGGGCATCCTACCCCATCCTTAAGATTGGCAGCTATTTCACTTCTGTTAAAACCAGGTAAAGCTCCGACAGACATGGGCTCATACAGGCCTATATCCTTGATGTCATGTGACACCAAAATACTATGCAAGGCTCTAGCTCGGAGGATTGAATCACATATTCCTAACTTAATTTCGAACGACCAAAATGGATTTGTTCTTGGTCACAAGCTTTTCACAATACCCGCCGATTATTGAATATATTATATGAAAAACAGTTTGCCATGGATCATGCTTTTCTGTCATTAGATGCCGAAAAGGCGTTTGACAGGATCGAATGGTGTTTCTTTTTGGGACACTCAAAAGATTTGGCTTGGGAGAAAAATATTTGAAATGGATTCAATTACTATATACAGAGCCCATAGCCAAAGTTTTAACAAATAGCCAGTTATCGAGACCTTTTAGCCTATGTAGATCGACACGACAAGGATGCTCATTATCTCCCCTTCTTTTCTTGTTTGCTATCGAGCCACTCGCTATGGAAATACGTAATTCCCCTGATATTACTGGTATTCAAATTGGGGGAACAGAACATCGCTTGTCTCTTTTTGCAGATGACGTCGTTTTGTTCTTAACTCATCTAGGGAGGTCTGTCCAGGCTGTTGGACAAATTCTGAAGATGTTTGGTGAATTCTAAGGGTATAAAATTAACCAAAAGAAAAGCTCCCTGTTAATGCTGAACAAAAATAACCCTACAATACAGACACAATTTACATGTACCTATGAAGGTTTCACTTACCTGGGAATTAAAGTAAATCCTGACATAAAGAAAATTTTATCTATTAATTATGATCCCTTAGTAAAAAAATTTATTGGATTCCTTAGGAAGATAGGATGGGATGCCAATTTCTATGATAGGTTGCATTAATATTATTAAAATGTCCATTCTCCCAAAATTCTTATATCTTTTCCAGTCCATCCCCTTTCACATTCCAGCCTCCTTCTTTTCCTGCTTGAATAAAACCTTTACCAAATTTATATGGAATAGTAAACGCCCCAGGCTGCGGCTCTCCCTTCTATATCTGCCCTATGACCGAGGGGGGCTTAGATTGCCTAATGTTAAGTTGTATTATTGGGCAGCTCAACTTTGTGCTGCTACTTATTATTTTTCTACCACTGATACACCATCTTGGATACACATTGAGAACAATACATTGAAGCTACCTTTGACAAATTATCTTTATGCAGCCGAAATCAAACAATTATTAAAAAACACGAAAAATCCTTTTCTCAAAAATACAATATCAATCTGGCACCAATCTCATTCTGCCTTGTCGGAGGTATCTAAGCTCTCATGTTTGTCGCCAATTTGGGGAAATGATAGATTTAAACCAGGAAGAGCAGACAGGGGGTTTAGAATTTGGCTGAATAATGGCTTGAATAAAATCGGGGACCTATATTGTGAAAAATATTGATGTCTTTTGAGCAATTGGTAAATAAATATGGTTTGCCCAAAAAACACTTTTTTAAGTACTTACAGGTTAGAAGTTTCATTAAACTAAAGTCTACTGTGAAACCCCCACTCTCCACTATAGAGAACATAGCCGTTAACCATCATCAGAGTAGAGGCCTGCTTTCCAAATTTTACAACATTTTACTACTTTCCTCAAAAGAAAGTAGTCTTTCGTATTTACAAGCATGGAAAACTGATTTACAAACAGAAATTTCAGATGATGAGTGGAACAATTCTTGCCTGTTGGCACAGACGCAAACTATTAACACCAGGTTTAGATTGCTGCAGTACAAATGGTTATTTAGAACCTATATTACTCCTGTAAAACTTCACCATTTTAATTCTAATATTCCTGATGTCTGTGTAAAATGTGGTGTAGACAAGGGCACTCTTCTTCATTGTATGTGGCAGTGTCCGGAACTTCAGACTTTTTGGAAGGAGGTTACTACATTTATTTCCCGTTTGATTAAATGTAACATGCCAATGGACGGTAAACTCTGTTTGCTGCACATCTTTCCTAAAGGGACTACAAAAAAGAGGAATCTTGTTAGTTTCTGCTTATTGCAGGCTAAACATGTAATCGCTCTGAACTGGAAGGACACAGAAAGACCAAAGATAAACCAGTGGATTAAACTAATGTCTAGCAACCTGGCACTGGAGAAACTGACCTATATTGCGAGAGGGAAACTTGAGGATTTTAAGATATGTGGTTGCCTTTCTTGCGCCTTGTAAAAGCCTGTGACATGTAAACTATATTATTTGATGGAGTGAGCATGGGGTTCTAGGGTGGGGGGAGGCTTTGTCTTTTTTTTTTTTCTTCTTTCTTTTTATGTTTCTCTTTGTACATCCTTTCTTTTGTATGTCTGAAAAACGTTTAAAATTCAATAAAGATATTTGTGAAAAAAAAAATTAAAGCAGAGATGTACTCTGGTGCAAGACCATGAATAGCCTTAAATACATACATCAACACTTTGTACTTGATTCTGTATTGGATCGGTAACCAATGTAGTGAAATCAATACTGGGGTGATATGGTCTCTTTTCCTTGTTCCAGTTAAAAGCCTAGCAGCTGAATTCTGGACCAGCTGCAGGCGAGAGAGAGAGGCCTGACTCACACCCAGATACAAAGCATTACAATAGTCCAATCGAGAAGACACAAAAGCATGCACAACCTTCTCCAAATCATCAAAAGAAAGGATGGACTTCAACTTTGCTATAGTTCTAAGATGGAATTTTTTTTTTTTAACAACAGCATTTATTTGTCGATCAAACTTGAGCTCTGAGTCAAAAATAACACCCAGGTTTTTTACATAGGGAAGTTTTTTCCCTGGAAGCAGTGACAAATTTCTTTCTAAATTTACGTCACATCCCCTTTGACCAAAAACAATAACCTCTTACTTATCCTCATTTAAGTGAAGAAAGTTGTTTGCCAACCAACACTTCACATAGGCCGCGTGTGTGTGTGTGTGTGTGTGTGTGTGTGTGTGTGTGTGTGTGTGTGTGTGTGTGTGTGTTTCAGCCTCTTGAGCAAATTTAGTCAAAATGATTAAGTATATATATACTTCCTTGTAAAATGACATTGCAATTACAATGCAATACTACAACATTTTGAAATATCCTGTAGCAATGTTGCATTTTCCATATTGCTATGAAAATATATAGAAACACTGTCAAGTATGCTATTCTTTGTGTGTGCTTTTACTGAATATTAATTAACATTTGACATCAGTCCAAACTGTATACAAAGCGTATGTGTGCACACTCACAATACCATCTGGTTTCTGAACCTGGCAATTGCCGATTTCCTCTTTATATTTTTTCTGATCTTCTTCAAAATTAAAGCATGCCATAATTTCGACTGGCCTTTCAGTGACTTCATGTGAAAGTTGAGCAGCCTAAGGACGGTGCTAAATATGTTTGTTTGCACCTTCCTGTTGACAGCTGTCAGACTGGATCTTTGCCTGTCCACATGGTTGGTGGTGTGGGCCCGGACCAAAAGAACAGTATTGAAGGCAAAGGTAATCTGCATGCTTTTATGGTTAGTGTCAGTCATCTGCAGCCTTCCTCTGGCCATTTTTCAGAAAATATAATTAAAAGCTGGCATAAATAAGTGCAAAAATGGTTTTGTGGTTGGATTCCTCCTGCCCTTCATCATGCTTCACACCTGGCAATTGGTGTACGAGGTTGATGCCTCCAAAAAAACAATAAACTTAAACCATTTCAAATGATCCTGGTTATAATCCTAGCCTTTTTCTTTTGCTGGCTTCCTTTCTATATATTCCAGTTTGTTGACTTGTGAATATGTGAAGGTCCACAAACCCATCATTTGAGCTTATAGAATTTAAGAATCTTTTAGATTCGATAGGACGCATCATAGTCAATCTCGTCTACTTGAACAGCTGCCTAAATCCCTTCTTGTATGTCGTCATGTGCAAAGAGTTCAAGATAAAGCTCAGGCAGTCTTTGGTGATTGTGTTCGAGAGTGAATTTTTGGAGGAACACCTGAGGCTCTCCTCTCACATTCGCAATCCAAACGCAAAACTCATTTCCATATCCATTTGAGAGCACTTGAGAGTGAAATCAAGGCTGCACATGCTGAATCTCAAAAGGGGTACAACAAGGAGGTTAACTAAAAAGATTGTGTTGAATGCTGTTTAATTTCTTCAAATCCAAATAGTCAATGTATTAAGACATTTAGGTGAAGTTTCATCCTATACTTTCTGTGACACTTTCAAAAGATACAAAGGGTTTGTTGATAACTCATGAACTTTACATTAAACTTTTCTTAGTAATGTTTGGCATGCACTGGTCATTGAATTGCCAGTTAAGGACCTGTGAGTGGTCCATTTCTCAAACAAGAGACTTTGATGTATTTGTCCTTTTGTCCTTTTGTTGTTATGTATTTGGAAAGTCCACTTTTCTCTCTATGTCCTGGTTAGATCCAGTTTGTTTATTTTTGTTTTTAAGTCAGAAGTGCATGGAATAGCCTTTATCTCTTGAAAAACAATTGACTGGAGAGTTTCTTGAGAAATGTGTTTCGTTTTTGGTCATTCTAAAACCTAAATTTAACTTGGTTTGTGTCTTCAGTACTTCAGCAAATGGAAAAAACAATGTATTGCAATGGCGTAATGACTGCTGAAATTGTGGCTTTTTTTTATATTAATTTAAAAGGTTTTTGTCAGTTTAATGCATCCTTGGTTTTCTTTCAAATACAAAAATGTCTTAGTGTTACCAAACTTTTGAATGGTAGTGTATCTTCACAAATAAGACCTCACAAATTATCAATCTTAAAGAGATATGATAAAAAGGGATTTTTTAATAAATGTCAATCAACTGTGAAATTAACTAATTTATTACAACTTATTTTTTTTACTTAACTTCTTAAGTTAAACATAAAAAACTATTAAAGATTACTGTGTAAGCATTCTATTTTATTATAGGGTAGCATTAAAAGTGTAAACCTATATCATTAATTACAATGCAACACTGTTATATACTGTACATCTATGCTTTATATAAAATATGAGTCCTAGTTCCTCCCAAGATTTCTTCCTCAACTTTAATTTATTTAAACATCTTGTTGTTTTTACTCGCAACTGTCATTTTTGGCTTACAACTGGATATTTTAAGGCACTAATCTTTGTAAATGTCATGTTCTCTGTTGTCTTTCTGTGACGAAGCAGGCGGAGAATGAGGATCTAGATGCAGCAGTTTATTCAGAAACATAAAGAAAAACTCAGAAACAAGCAAACAGGGGAGACCTGGCACAGAGCATCAAAAACATGCAAGAACTAACAAGGAAACAAAGAAACTAAAAGGGCTTATATACAAAAAGGAACAAACAAGGGAATAAGGAACACCTGGGGAAATAATCAGGGAAGGAGAAATAATCAGGGGAAAACCAATCATAAAATGAAATTACAAAGGACTACAAAAACCAAACTAAACTTCAAAATAACAGGACAAAAACAAAAGACAACAGAGAACATGACAGTAAAGCTGCTTTAGAATTATGGTAACACTTTACAATATGGGTGCATTAATATGCATTAATTCATGCTTAACTAATGCACAGATAATATTGAGTTAATGTATGACTCATGATTAACTAAGCTATTCATTAATGATTGCCACATCAGCAACTACTAAAGAGTCTGATTAATACATTAAGTCATATATGAATTGCTATTAATTAATTAATTCATATAATAAATTGTTAGGGGATTAATTCACGATTACACATTTGTAATCGTGAATTAATCCCTAACAATTTATTATATGAATTAATAGTGTTAATTAATGTGTTAATTACCACAATGAGCTGATGCCATGTATTTGAACTTCCACCCAATACGGGTGCACTAATATGCATTAATATATGCTTAATTACTGAATTATTACTGTAAATTAATGTGTTAATAACAACAATTAAAAAAAAGAGATGTACAATGTAATCACATATAAGTATTTATATAGTTATATTTTGTTTATCTCTGTATCCCACTGTTTTTCTTTTCTTTAGTGAGGCAATGTTTTTGGAAACCTATGTTAAATAAACAGCTTTTATAAAGTCCAATAATGGTCATTAATGATAAATGTGTTCTCAAGTCATGACATTGTAGGCAGTATTTTGGCTGTATCAGCATTTGTTTTAACAAATTATTAACTAGTGGTTTGCAAAGATATCATTATGTTATGACTTTACTTGTTGAGGCACATCATTTACATTTACATTTACATTTATTCATTTGGCAGACGCTTTTATCCAAAGTGACTTACAAAAGAGGAAAACATAAGCAAATCATCTTAAGGAGACAGTGGTATGAAAATTGCCATACTACAAAGTTTCACTATCATCAGAATTGTATACAAAACAGATTTAAGTGCAACAAGAAATGTAAATTATTATTATAATTTTTTATTTTTTATTTTTTTAGTGACCGGTTAAGTGATTTTGGAAAAGATGTGTTTTTAGCCGTTTTTTGAAGATAGAGAGTGAGTTAGCTTCCCGGATTGAGTTGGGAAGGTCATTCCACCACCGTGGCACATGACTATTAACTCATCATTAAGTAATTATTGTAATTAACACATGAATTTGCAGTAATAATGCAGTAATTAAGCATGTATTAATGCATATTAGTGCACCCGTATTGGGTGGAAGTTCAAATACATGGCTTTGGCTCATTAATTAACACTGTTAGTTCATATAATAAGTTGTTAGGGAATTAATCCATGATGAATTAATCCTTGACACATTTCATTAATAGCAATTCATATATGACTTAATTTATTAATCAGGCAGACTCTTTATTAGTTGCTGATGTGGCAATCATTAATGAATAGCTTAGTTAATCATGAGTCATACATTAACTCAATATTATCTGTGCATTAGTTAAACATGAATTAATGATTATTAATGCACCCATATTGTAAAGTGTTACCCGAATATTTGTATTGTGAGAAGCACTTCACACATCTATAAAAAGAACACTTGCACAAACATGAGAGATACCTTTTCCAGAAAATAAAGCCTCTAAAGGCCATCAATATTTGAAGTATGCTTTATAAATATTTGGAATTAAAAAAAAAATTTAATAGGAGAGATATCAGTTTAAATGTTACAAGTGGAAAATTGTTCATGTATTTTTTTGTAACTATTCATCCAGAAATAAGCACCAGAGTTTTGGAGGAACAGCTCAGTGGGGTAAAAGTGTGTATGTATATTTTGAAAAGGACAAAGAATATTTAACTCTTCTTTTGTATTACAAGTGATGCATTGTCCGGGGGTTCCCCTCGTGATTTTTAATAAATGAATCATTAACTCAGCTTTCTAACACAATTAGACTGATTCAAATGCATCAAATTGATTAAAAGAGTCAACCAAAAGGACTCATTGGCGAATTGGACATTACACTGAGCCGAATGTAGTTTACATTTGCAGCCGCAAAATTGTTTACGATTTTCAGTCGCAAAAGTAACGAAAGGGTCTGGAAAAAGCATTGGAGTAAAAGTATTACTTTTTGCTTCAAAATTTTGTTAAGTAAACGTGTAAATCAACAGAAATATTAATACTCAAGTAAAGTAGAACATTTTTTAATTAAGTAGGCTACATTATCAAAGTGTTTGAAGCCTACTTTGTTATAAACCTCTGTATAATTATAACTGCTTGTGGAACATTTTGTCTCACTTTGCTTTGTGTAGTGGGCACCAGTTTGGGACCTGAAAATGAGAACGTAGTCATCCCGACACATAATTTAATAGTGCAAGAGCACTTGTCAAGCTTTCTATACAGCTATGAAATCTTCTGTATATACCTCTCTTTAGTTGCTGTAGTGGGTCACGTTGAAATTGTGCTTGTCATATTTCTGACTGGTTACAAAATGAAGATGACTGTCAACTCCATTTGGTTCCTCAACCTGGCAATTGCAGACTTCATCTTCCTCTTGTCCCCAATCATAGGCATGTGCATGATGTTTAACACTTGGCACGTCAATTATTTCTTGTTACAGTTTTTCATGTTTATGACAAATCTAAATATGCATGCAAGTATTTTTTCCTGACAACTATCTGTCTAGACTGGATGGTTGTGTGGGCTCAGACTAAACGAACTCTGGTCAAAGCCAGCATCATCAGCATTTTAGTGTGGCTTTTACTGATCGGCTGCACTATGGTCCTCTTTAAAGTCACCTCCATGTCTATGGTCGCATGCATGTTTATAATGGGCTTCCTCATCCCATTCCTGCTATTGCATCTTCATACATAACTATGGTAGTGCTAATCAAACGACTACAAAAAGTAAAGCAGTTCAGGGCTTTCCAGGTCATTATATCTGCGATCCTGGCATTTTTCATATGCTGGTTTCCTTTCAGTGTTCTTTATTTATGGCTAAGTGCATCAGAGAATCAGCTGAGTGCTCTACAAAATGTTCAAGATATTGTTAATTTAGTTAACTGCCTGGCTTATATAAACAGCCGTCTAAACCCTTTCTCTATGTGTTCATGTGTGATGAATATAAGGAGAAGTTAAAACAGTCCCTTCTGCTGGTGCTCGAGACAGTTTTTGCAAAAGATCATCTGAGATTTTGAGCCAAAAGACACCACCATTTCCACCCCTGCAAAGAAAAAACCGTTTTTGAACAAATCAGGCACTGAGTGATTTGGAAGTATCCTTTATTCTTTTGTTTGATTAAACAAGCACAATTGCCATGAAATTTGGTTTAAAGAGGATGTCCACAGCAAACTTTTTACCTTTAGATGTTTGGTCATTCTACATTTGGAGTGGTGGTGGCGTAAAGGACATAACTGTTAATCAGAAGGTTCCTGGTTCCAGAAGGTTCCTGGTTTGATCCCCACAGCCACCATCATTGTATCCTTGAGCAAGGCACTTAACTCCAGGTTGCTCTGGGGGCATTGTCCCTGTAATAAGGGCACTGTAAGTCACTTTGGATAAAAGTGTCTGCCAAATGCATAAATGTCATTCTCATGTTCTCTATTCATTATTCTGAATAAAACCAAAGGCACAGTGTCTTTGTCAAAAATGTATGTTGTCTGCATTTTTACAGTGCAGCATGGCATGAAAATACATCTAATATGGGTATATCATAATTTAAATCATAATTTAAATGAATTCGTTCAGAGTATTCACACATTAAACCATCACAGCAAATTCCTCTGCAGTTCAGTACTTCAGATTTAAACGAATAATTTGAGCACACAAATTATATATTTTTAGGTCAATTCTCAATTTCATTTAATTGTTTATGACATCATGCCTGGTAAAACTTGATGCAAGCAATGCCAAGGTCATGGGTTCGATTGAGGGAACATAAAAAACCTGATGAAATAGCATACCATACCAAGTTGCTGTATATAAAAGCGTCAGTCAAATGCATAAGGTAAATTTAACGCTTATACATCTCCTTCAGAATTGTATACTCTTGCTGTATTCTATCCTCCTTCGACTTAAAACAGAATTATAGAATGATAAATAAAATGAGCGTGGGTAACAGCTATCTGCTGCAGCATCCCTTTGTTCATTAATTACCCAACACTTTGTCATAAACAAGAGAGTTGCATCATAAATGAGCACACACCATAGAAGTTTTTATACATTTTTATGTTTATGGTGGGCTTTCTAATACCGTTCCTGATCATTGCATCTTGATACATAGTTAATATGAGTCAAATGCCTCAAGAAGAGATCATTTGGGTCAATGTTTGTTTTCGATTTTTGTATGATAAATGCAATAGAGAATCAATGGAGCAATAGTTTTCAAGCAATAGTTTCACAAGCAACATCACTCCATTCTCTCTCTCTCTCTCTCTCTCTCTCTCTCTCTGTCTGTCTGCATGCATGTGCGGGCGTTTGTTGAGCTGGAGCGAGTGGTGTGGTGAGTGTGTGGTCTTTTTTGTGCCCGTTGTGGCTTTAAAAGATTATTTCCCTCTTACTTTTTTGTGTTTTTTGTTGTTTTGTTTGTTGTTTGTTGAGAAATTAGTAGAGAGACTTAGTACTGAGCGCCTGCCTAAGCCAGTCCTTGTACTGGGGAGCATGGCGGCTCAGGGAATTAATGCTCTCGACGCACTCACGCGGCGCCACGGTGTGAAGGTGGTGGCTGCGGGGAGTGTGGAGGAGTGTAGTGTAGCGGTCGGTGATGTAGTGGGTCATGAATGTGTGTTAGCGGCGTCCAAAATGAATAACTCAATTGTACTGTTTTTAAATACAGTAGAAAAAGCGAATGAAGTTGTTGGAAAGGGAATAAACATACGTGGATTATATACTCCAGTATTACCTCTTTCTGCTCCTGCTAAAAAGTCACAATATCGAACGTACCCCCTTCATTAAAGATGAGATGTTGATGAAGGAATTGTCACGTTTTGGCAAACTGATTGCTCCCATAAAAAAGATCGCTATAGGATGTAAATCGGGGTTGGTGAAGCATGTAGTGTCGTTCAGGCGTTTCACGTTTATGATTCTGAACGGAAGTAGAACTGATCTAGATGTAAATTTTAAATTTAAAGTGGATGAGTTTGATTACACCGTTTTTGTAACTACAGACACGATGAGGTGCTTTGGGTGTGGAAAGTCTGGTCATTTGATCCGCGGGTGCCCGGAAAACAGCGCTCAGCGCAGTGGGCAGAATGACGCTGTAAATGGTAATGCTGAGCAGAATAAAGACGGAGAAGTCGCCAGTACTTCTAATGCACCGAATTCTAGTGGTCCAAAAGTAATGTCTGTAGAAAAAAATGTTGAATCTGATCTAACTAGAGAAAGTGTTGAAGTTAATGAAAGAAATGCCAAAAATTCTGAAATTGTAAACAGGGAGAGTGTGGAAAGCAACAGTATTGATTGTGGAGGAGCTCTTGACAACACACAAATGAGATTGAATCAGTTCTTTGATACTGAGTCACAAGTGGAGAGTGTAGTTCAAAATGAGGACACTTTAATGGATATGGATCAGGTTGTTTTTAAAACGCCTCTGAAGAGGAAAAAAATGACAAAAGCATGGTTTTGAAACAGGCTAGAAAAGAATCAAGAAGGGAATAAAGTGGACAATGAAAGCAGTGAGGGTGAGTGCTCTGATTCTAGTGGCACCGTTTGTTCACAATCCAGTTGGTCATGTCTTGAATATGGAGTGGATGAGATCAGAAAATTCTTGAAGGTGACCAAAAATATGAGAGGAGTGCAAATTGAAGAATATTTTCCAGATCTCAGAAGACTCCTGGAAAATATTAGGTGTTTAATGAGTGAAGGAAGATTTACAGATAAAGAGGTATATCGTTTAAAAAAAATCGTCACAAAAATTCAATTCCAACTGAATAATGATGATGAAGTGGTTTAGTATTTATGCCCTTATTGGATGCTTTGCTCTCGGTGTTCTGTTTTCTTTTTTCTTTTTATTTATGAGTGACATTCGCATTGCATCTTTAAATGTTAATGGGGCTAGAGACTGCAGAAAGAGAGCTCAGATTTATGAAGTAGCTGAAACAGAATAAAATTGATGTCCTGTTTCTACAGGAGACACATAGTGATGTGGAAATTGCTGTTGAATGGGCTAAGGAATGGGGTGGTCTTCTTTTCTGAGTCACAATACTTCACTTAGTGGAGGAGTTGCAGTTTTGTTTAATAAAAATTTTGCTCCCTCATCTTGTGTAGTAGAGGAGACTGTAAAAGGTAGATTGTTAAAGATAAAAGCTCATTTTGAAGATCATGTTTTTGTTTTTATTTGTGTGTATGCACCAACCTCACAGATAGGAAGAATGTGCTTTTTAGATCAATTGAATACAGTAATAGAAAAATGTGATAATGAAGAATTTTTGGTTGTGGGAGGAGATTTTAATTGTGTCGAAAGAAATATAGACAGGAATCATGTAGAACCACATATGGCTTCACATGAAAACTGATACAAATGATAGAAGGGAATGAGCTTGGTGATGTATGGAGAAACTTTAACCATGACGTTAAACAATACACATGGACACATGCTCGTGAAAATGTGTTGTCAATGGCACGGTTAGATAGGTTTTATGTTTTTAAACATCATCTTAGTTTTTTTGTAAATGGCTCAATTTTTCCAGTAGGTTTCTCTGATCATAGTTTGGTTGTGTGTAGAATGATTGCTAGTTCTGTTAAATTAAGTAGTTCTTATTGGCATTTTAATGTGTCTCTGTTGTCAGATTTACAGTTTAAAGATGTTTTTAGGTTTTATTGGGAGTCTTTTAAAGAACAAAAATATATTTTTTCATCTTTACAGGAATGGTGGGACATTGGGAAAGTAAACAATAGGCAATTATGTCAACAATATACTCTAAATGTCACAAGAGTTTTAACTCAGTCTATAAAGAAGTTAGAAGAGGAAATTATAGAAATTCAAGTTTTAATTCAAGAAACAGGAAATCAAGACCATTTAGATTCTCTTTTCATGAAAAAATCAGAACTGTCTGAATTATATAAGAGAAAGGCACAAGGGGCATTGGTCAGATCACGTTTTCAGGATGTGGAGCAGATGGATGTTCCATCAAAGTTTTTTTTCGGACTAGAAAAAAAGAACGGTCAAAAACGTTATATTCAGAATTTAAGGTCTGAAGCTGGGGTTCTGTTATCAGACCCAGTCGAAATGAGAAAAAGAGCTGTTTCATTTTATAAAAATCTTTATAGTTCTGACCTTAGGATAGATCAAGATGTTGATGGTTTCTTTTTTGAAGATCTGCCAAATTTATCAGAAAGTGCTAATGCAAAACTTAGTGAAGATATAACTTTAATTGAACTGTATGAAGCTCTCCAGAGTACGCAAAATGGGAAAGTTCCAGGGATAAATGGGATTCCTTTTGAATTCGATAAAGCATACTGGGGCATTATAGGAGAAGACTTGCTTGCAGTTCTTCGTGATAGTTTGGTCTGTGGCTTTTTACCACTTAGTAGTCGGAGAGCAGTTCTTACACTCCTTCCAAAGAAAGGAGATTTGAGTGATATTAAAAATTGGAGACCAGTGTCTTTACTGTGCTCTGACTATAAAATTCTGTCTAAAGTATTGGCGATTAGATTAGGGAAAGTTTTAGATGATATAATTAGTCCTGACCAATCCTATTGTGTGCCTGGAAGATCTATATTTGATAACATTTTTTTAATCCGAGATCTGATGGTTTTTTCAAATATTTGTGGTGTTAATTTTGGCTTGATTTCCATTGATCAGGAAAAGGCATTTGACCGCGTAGAGCATGATTACTTATGGAAGACTTTAGATGCCTTTGGTTTTAATTCAGTTTTTAAAGGTTACATTAAAGTACTATATAATGACATTGAGAGTATGTTGAAATTTAATGGTGGCTTGTGTTTTCCTTTTAAGGTTCAGCGTGGAGTGAGGCAAGGTTGTTCATTATCAGGCATGCTCTATACATTAGCAATAGAACCACTTTTGCAAAGATTGAGAAGGGTTTTAAATGGCCTCATATTGATGAACTGTGAACGTTCTTTTGTTTTATCAGCTTATGCTGATGATGTTGTTGTAATTGTAAAAGAGCAAAATGATGTAAACCTTTTAATGGAAACTTTGGATGAGTTTGAAATGGTATCAGCTGCAAAAGTGAATTGGTCAAAGAGTGAAGCAGTTTTGGTGGGAGAGCGGATGACAGTGCCCCCCAAACTCACTGGTGGGCTGACATGGAAAAAGGATGGGTTAAAGTATTTGGGAGTTTATTTGGGGGATGAGTCTTTTCAATTAAAAAATTGGGAAGGGATGATTGAGAAAATAAAGGGCAGCTTGGATAAATGGAAGTGGATTAAGAAAATATTGTCCTATAGGGGTCGAACCCTTATTATTAATAACCTTGTTGCTTCATCTCTTTGGCATCGACTGACTTGTGTTGACCCACCACTACTTTTTCTTGCTAAGATACAATCAATGTTGATAGACTTCTTCTGGGATAAGATGCACTGGGTGATCCATAACATCTTGTACTTACCCAAGGAAGAAGGTGGACAAGGGCTTGTGCATCTACAAAGTAGGACAGCAACTTTTCAGTGCACAGTTCATACAACGTTTCCTGACAGGCCCAGAGTCTGCAAGTTGGAGACCAGTGGCAAGTGCTATTTTTAAAACTGCTGCAGGTCTATCTCTGGACAAATCCTTATTTTTATTGGATCCAAAAACTTTAAATGTGGAGAAACTTCCAGTTTTTTATCGGAATCTTTTTAAAGTATGGAGTCTTTTTAAACTCCAAAGGAGAAGCGTTCCCACATCATTGTATTGGCTGTTGGAAGAGCCTTTGCTTTGTGGTGCGAGACTGGACATCACTAATGCATCAGTGTCAATGACAGAAGCCTTTGTAAAGGCTAAAGTGGTGACTCTTCGTCAACTGATGAGTCTGGCAGGACCAGATTTTATTGAAGTGGATGCGGTGGCAACACAATTGGGGTTTAGATCCACTCGAGTGGTTGAAAAACTATTACGAAAGATACAGACTATCCTTACAGAGGAAGAGACTGATTTACTTAAGAAACATTGTGAGGGAGAAATTACTCCCAATGATAATGATTTTTTTCCAAGGTTGATGGTTTCACCTAATTTAGAGGAGGAAGGTGGAATTTTTCTGGAAGCTGAAAAAGTAGTGGTTTTGAACTTTGAAGATGTGAATGGAAAGAGATTGTACAAGTCATGTGTGAAGTGTTTTAATAAAAAAGCATTAAATGGAAAAACTGATACACCTTGGCGAAGGGTGTTAGGTTTGGATGAAGTTTTTAAGCCAAATTGGAGAATTTTTACAAGCCACCATTAAATAAGAAAATTGGAGATTTGCAGTGGAGGATTTTACATTGTATTGTTGCTGTAAATGCCTTTATATCTGTGTTGAATCCTGAGGTAGGCCATGAATGTCCATTTTGCTCACAAAGGGAGACTGTTTTTCATGTTTTTATGAGTTGTCATAGACTTAAACCTTTATTTGAGGTTTTACAAAATTTGTTTGGGTCTTTTGATGAAGATTTTTCAATGCAAGCTTTTATCTTTGGGGTTAAATATACAAAGAGACGAAAGAGAGAGTGTCAGTTGTTAAATTTTGTTTTGGGCAAAAGTAAAATGGCAATATATATGAGTCGAAAAGGTAAAATTGAAAAAAATCAGGATTTTAATCTGTTGTCTGTGTTTAGTGCCATGGTGAAGTCAAGAATTTTGATTGATTTTAGGTTTTATAAAGCTACTTCATGTCTTGCCATGTTTGAGGATGTTTGGTGTTATGGAGGGGCTTTGTGCTCTGTTGTAAATGACAATCTTTGTTTTATTCAATTCATGTAATTTATTTTAATTAGTTTGTTTTAAGTTTAAAAAAAAAAAAAAAACAAAAGAGAGAATTTGTAATAAAGGTGTTTTTCAAATTCAAATTCTCTCTCTCTCTCTCTCTCTCTCTCTTTCATTCTCTATCTCTCTCTCTCTTTCTTTCTCTATCTCTCTCTCTCTCTCTCTCTCTCTCTCTCTCTCTCTCTCTCTCTCTCTGTACATGTTTATACTACATTGTGGGGACCCAGCCAGCATTTGACATATCCTACCTCTTCTGCACAATTCATTAAATCACCTTGCACATAACTGTATATCTGTAAATAACGTATTTGAACAACATTATTGCCCTGAAGAGGAACAATTCTAATTCCTCTTTGCTCTTGAAAGTTATACAATATATTTCATAATCCTCACTTATTCTTATTATATTAGTGTAGTGGGAGTGGTGGTGGTGGTGGTGGTAGTGGGCTAAAGCACATAACTGTTAATCAGAAGGTTGCTGGTTCGATCCCCACGGCCACCACCATTGTGTCCTTGAGCAAGGCACTTAACTCCAGGTTGCTCCGGGGGGATTGTCCCTGTAATAAGTGCACTGTAAGTTGCTTTGGATAAAAGCGTCTGCCAAATGCATAAATGTAAATGTAAATACGAATCAATGTTCTGTTCTCTTTTCCTAAAAGTTACAAGTAATATGTATGTAATCTGAGGGGTAACTGAGGGTTTGGCCCATTCCAGGAGTACAGAAACAGTGAATACTCATTGTGCATTTTATGTTGTATTGCATTTGAATCATGTACCCTATTTAACCATTTGATTATATGGAGGATTGATTAATCACAAGTAGTAATCTAAGAGAGAGATCTTAGTTATGATGATTTTTGTTATTATCTTTGTTTTATGGTTCGTAAAAGCAACATGACTGGACAACACATCTACCTCATTATGATCTACCTCATGTCATCAATGAATTGAAACATGAATTTACTTCCTGACTTTACTATAATAGTCGGCAACTAGATGCGCTAATGGTGTGCTCTCTTGTGTCCTAATGTTCCACAGAGGGTGAGGCCTGGCATTCCATCAATGTTTGGGAGAACGCCTCTATTCCTGAGAAGAAGATGGTATCTACACATTGCGTGTCTAAATAACTCAAGCCTCTGTTCCTATGACATATTCCTTGAGTGTGCAAGCATACCTAAAGATCATTCTGATTCTGATCTACATTGCAGTTCTCAGACGCTAAAGATATTCCATAGCAATAGCCATAGAAAATGTATAAATTGTAATTAGCATTGCAGCCGTTTGGTTTCCATGATTTTCTGATTGGTTGATTTTCCCTCTTAGGGTAATGTATTAGTTCTCCAAGAATTCCGCTATTAGGCTACTATTATTTATTTTCTTTTTTTAAATGAGTGGAAATAATGCAGACTGATAACTTCAGCAGAAGCATCCTTTAAATCATCAATTGACAACCTTGGAGCTCACAGTAGGTCAGGTAGGTCATTTCTGAAGGAAACATGTCAACTCAGGAAGGAAAATTGTGCTTGTCAAGTAAATTCAGGGGGACTTTACGAGATAATTTGCTTTGTAACATCCTGCCGTACCCATCACCTTTTAACTTTTAACTGTTTTGTTGATGTTTGTTGAACATTTTATGCTGAGTTTTCATCTATCTTTATTTTAAATAACACAAAAATTGTTGGTGTGTCAAAGATGCATGAATCAGACCTTTCCTTGATGGAAAAGTGTGACTTGAAATGTGTGAATTTCATTCAAATGACAGTGAGAAAACAGGTCAATAATTCATAATTATTGTTTCCTATTGCTTCTGGATTTGTGGATGTTTCAGGTATAGTGTGTCACCACTCTGACTTCAGAATACTACTGTCATTAAAGTGCTTTTAATCTAGTTTATTCTATATAGAATGTGATGGGATAGTGAATGTATTGAATAAGAAAAAAATACCTTTTCTTTCCTTTTCCGTTTCTGTCTCTACATTGTTTTAAATTTTCTCCCATCTAAAAATGAAATATAAATATACTGTCTGTTAGTTTTGTAAATATTCAAATTATCAAAACAATGGGGTTTTGTATTGTGTATGTAATGCTAAAGGTCAAATTACCATATTTCCATGAGCCACATTTCCTTGTTTGAAACAAATGAGAAGGCACAAAACATTATGTTAAATAGTTTAATACTTATCTAAAATAGTTCCCCCTTTCTATATCACCACTACACCTGTTGACAGTTGTTGGTTCTCTGTCAAAACCAACATAAAAAAAGAACACACAAACCTGAGGAAAGGCAGAAAAAGTCTTTGAAATATTCTTAATTATGTTACTGTCATATATTTTTCAAGCAACTCCAAGAATGAAGCAAACTCAGTTTTGTGTTTTTTTTTTACATACGAGTATAGTTGTTATATAGAATATATTTAATAATGGTGGGACATTTTTACATTATTGGAAAAAGTAGGGGGCAAGTTTTTTTTAGTCCAATCTGATAAAATATACTTACACACAGTCATTCTCGGTTGTTGTTGTACATGTTATGATTTAATTTGCATTGTCCAAAGTTTTTTCTTTTTTTGTACATTAATTTTTAATTTTGCTGTTTCATAATTTTAAAACTTATACAAAAAGCAGTATTTATTATTGAAAAAAAATGTTTTATAATTTTTTTCCCCATTTCATGTTTCATTAAATGATGTCCAAGAACATATCAGCTTGTGCCACATATAATTGCATGGCTGAACTTTGGTCGTTTGTGAATTGATTTACATTTACATTTACATTTATGCATTTGGCAGACACTTTTATCCAAAGCGACTTACAGTGCACTTATTACAGCGAAAATCCCCCCGGAGCAACCTGGAGTTAAGTGCCTTGCTCAAGGACACAATGGTGGTGGCTGTGGGGATCAAACCAGTGACCTTCTGATTAACAGTTATGTGCTTTAGCCCACTGCGCCACCACCACTCCCATTTCCACCATGCAAAACAAGTGGCCATCTTCATAGTGGGTCTCATTGGAAATGGGACTGTCATATTTGTGACTGGCTATAAAACGAAGACGCCAGTTGGTTCCTCAACTTGGCGATTGCAGACTTCATTTTCATCTTAACCCCAGTTGTATACCTTTCTCTGGATATGGTGAGAGGGACTTCAATGACTCAATTTTTTAAGTTTCTTCACTTTGTGCCAAGGCTGAACATGTTGGCTAGCATTTTTCAGCTGACAACAATCAGTCTGGACCGATGCCTGTGCACATGGATGGTTGTGTGGGCTCAGACTAAACGAACTCTGGTCAAAGCTCGGATCATCAGCATTATTTTGTAGCCTTTAACCATCAGCTGCAGCGTCCCATATGCCATAATATAATTTGAGTTTAATGATTAACTTTCGAAAATCCTTAAGCCTCTTGGGTTTATTCTTGTCTACTTTGTTTAATAATTGCAGCAGAGAATAAATGGTAACCGAGTCCCAGATGTAGCAGCACTTTTAGTTACATGCTTGTAAAACAAGCACAAACTGCAGCCTTGAAATCCACCACCTTGTGACAGACCAGCTTTAGATAAAGACTGAAATTTGGATGTCCAGAGGGGACAGATCCCCTCTAAAATATAAAATAATAAGAATTTCCTTAAGAATTTACACAGTGACTGGTTTAAACTGAACATTAAAATAGACAGATTTTTTATTGTTTTGGTTTTTTCAGTGATTTTCTCATGTGATAAATTTTACACATAAGCAATCTAAACAAGTGTATGTTCCATGAATGCATGACTGGATCCTTTACGTAAACATTTCTCATGAAATACATTCTCAAAATGCATTAACCATGCAATAGATGTTTGTGTTTACTTACTCTCACACTGTATTACTACAGACATTTCATAGAGAGTTAGACAGTGGGTAGAAGACAGTAAAGTAAGGAACACATACTTAGCAGGGCAAACAGTTCAGAAAAAAGCCAAGAACTGTCAAACTCTTTTAAATTCATTAAAGGAATATTATTCAACATTTGATTAATAATTTTTCAAACCAAAACATTAAATTCCTCTTCAGGACAGTACTGCAGATTTATTGAAATAGAAAAACATAGCCATAACAAAATTCAATAGCTCACACACACAGTTTTTTTTTAATTTTTGAAGGCTTCATACAAGGGCATTTGAGTGTCTTTGTTTCCCTCCCTTAACACATCAGCATTTGTTCAGAAGTGATGATGTGTAAACTAACGCTCGTACATTTCCTTAAGGATTTTTATGCTCTCGCTGTATCTTAGCTGGTTTTTACTGGAGGCCTCCTTCCACCTAAACACATGTGAATCAAAAGATAATAAACATATGTGATTTTTCTAGGAAATATCCAAATACAAAGATTTACTAATATATATATATATACATACACACACACATACATGCACCCTGCCACAGAGTAAAAATTGTTAAGGAATGGTTTGAGGAACTTGACAAAGAGTTCAAGGTGTTGACTTGGCCTCCAAATTCCCCAGATCTCAATCTGATTGAGCATCTATGGGATGTGCTGGAAAAACAAGTCCGATCCTTGGAGGCTCCACCTCGCAACTTACAGTACTTAAAGGATCTGCTGCTAACATCTTTGTGCCAGATACAACAGGACACCTTCAGAGGTCTTGTTTGTACATGCCTCGATGTTCAGAGCTGATTAGGCAGCATGAGGGAGACCTACACGATATTAGGCATGTGGTTTTAATGTTGTGGCTGATTGTTGTGTATATAGTGTATATGTGGCAATGATAACACTTGTTTACTAATCAAAAACAAATAGGATATTTCACAAAGAATAACTCATACTTCTGTCTAATATTTTTCCAGCGTTTGATGTGACTGAAGATAAGAGGTGACGCCCCTACAGCAGTTTCTAAAGACTGACAAAGAAAAAAAAATGCTTAGGAACTGAAAAAAATAAAAAATACAATGCACAATTTGACACGGATATGTTTAGTACACAATTAAAGGGATAGTTCATCCAAAAATGTTAAATTGGTCATCAATGACATTTACTCACCCTCATTTTGTTCCAAACCCTTATGGATAGGCAGGTAACTTCGGCAGTAGCTATTAATTTTATTTTACAGAGAAAAGATGGAATGAAAGTGAATGAGGCTAACTGTGACAGGGCGGAGGGCGGGGCCGGGTCTTGAGTCTATACACCCGGTCCCTTATTAGGCTAATCAAGCCTCCGAGAGGGATAAGGGCCGACTGCAGAGGAAAGTGCGGGATAGAGAGATTGTTTATGGACATGTCCATCATGTGTGTGTTTGTGCTAAGTTTCTCATTAAACTATTATTTATATTTTCAAGCCGGTTCTCGCCTCCTCCCTTCCATTGAAATCCCTTTACACTAACATTTTGCTTAATATCTTCTTTTGTGTTTCATGGAAGAAATAAAGTCCCCATTTACACCTGGTATTACGATGCGTCTCGGGTGATCCGATCACATGTAGTCAGGTGAGACACATTGCTGTTTACACCTGATCACTTAAATGCATTTTCTACGACCATTTGTGTTCGGATTTGTAGAGGAGGTCTCTTTTTAATGATAACATGCATCAATCACTTTGTCAGTGTGTTACTGAATGATATTACAGTGCAAAAAAATCTGAAAAGACAAAGAAAGCACAAAAAAAAAAAATGTCATGCCGTTTCTTCCAGATGTGGTTGACATTTAATCTAAGCACAAACGCAACATGTCAAGCAGAATTATTCATTATTTTAGTGGATTACCTGTATGAAAGGAGCTTCAGGTGTTTGTGCTTGTCATCTGTGTTGATATCAGACACACTGAAGAAGATCCGTGAAGTTCTTGTGATTGTGTATGTAAACTTTTCAGACTGAATTTCCTTTTAAAGCCGTTTGTAAATGGCAAAGTTTAAACCCTTGTTGTGGCGCAGTGGTTGATTCACAGGTGAGGGGTGGCGCTTCACTGCTGTCGGGACGTATATAGGATGGATTAGCATTTACACCTCAAATGTGATATGGTCACATGCCTTTTTGACCACATTCGTATGGGGTTTTTGTGATCCGATCAAAAAAGTTTTAGACCCCTTTAGACCTGTATTTAGGGCTGACCACAGGTTATCAGTTTACCCGAAACACATCTTAATACCAGGTGTAAACAGGGTCAAAGTTATATGGGTATTTGGGCAACATAAATGTGAGTATATAATGACAGAATTTTCATTTTGAGTGAACTGTCCCTTTAAGAGTGAGCATTAGTGCTGTCAGTTTGGAGGCAACTTTAACTTCCTGTCAAAAGGAGTTGCTTAAATACAATTACAGATTATTAAATAAAGATAAGCATTTCCGGTAGACTGCAGTGAATTTACCTGGCTCTCTGCAGGTTTTTCTACAGAAGGAATTCCGAGATTAACAGGTTCCCCTGCAGAATTGACTGAGCAGGAAACAGGTGGAGGAAGCCTGGACACGTTCTGACCTTTGTCGTTCAACGTGTCAGTCATCTGAAAGAACGAGAATCAAAGAGCACTTGAAACAATCATTTCATTTTTCTCAAAAGTTTCCCTTTATTGTGATAATTCTCATGGCATAAACTGGAACCATTTTATAAATTGGTGGAAGCAAGGATGGTCCTCAATGGATCCAGGAGCCATCTGGACAAATTAAAAGGAAAACAAGCTAAATGTATCACTCCACTGGGTAAGTGAATTCAGAGGGGAAATTGAAGCAGGATGTAGCAGCATATTTAGCAACAATGATTTAGTTATGATATCCTCACAATTAAAAGGTTAAATAACAATGATATAACATATTATGCCACAGTGAGCCAAGGCATGATGCTTTATTCTTTGTTTGCTTCAAGGATACACCTCTGCTAGAGAGGTAATTGGAGAGCTAACTGTTCCTTAAAGGAATGTTCTGGGTGAATTACAACTTAAAGGTGCTGTAAGCGATTTTTTTTCATGGAAATGTATGCAAAAAATAAATTCACACTCCCTGAAAGATATTACTGAAATAAGTCTCGTGAGATATCTCACTGGTCTGTGACAGCTCTAGACTCTGTAAACAGCAAACAAAAATGTGTCCCTGGGCCGCGGTCTCTGACGCTTTTGACCAGTCAATCGTTTTGCGAGTTCTCATTGTATTGTAGTTTCAGTGAATTATTGAGGCTTACTGCCATTTTTATGCCATGTTGTTTTTTATGTCATGCTGTTGTTTTTAACAACTGTTTCTGCAAAATGTTGGCATCAATAAAGCTCATTAGGTATCTCTGGAGTGCAAGGTTTTGGAAAGAGGGGACGTGGCTAATTCAGCATCTCAGTTTTGTGGAAGTTGAATGGTTAAAAATGCTTACAGAACCTTAAAGTTATATTAATAGCATCTTTGGCATCCTGTCAATTTCCAAAGAAAAATTATTTAGACCCATCCCTCAAGTTGTAAAAACAAAAAAAGCCTTTTTTAATAAATGGGGTCTATGGAGCTTCCTCTAAATACTGTAATAAACATTAAAATAGACAAGTATCATACTGTTTCAAAAGTATAGCCACAATATATTTTTAATAAAAAATAGTGTGACAAAAAGTCAAAGGCCACATAAACATTAAACCAGTAACTACGTGATCACATCATCATTATACTGTATGTTGTTCATTGACATGGATATATTGGTATGATTATCTGTGCTTTCCACATTTGGACATCACCATCTGAGAAAATCAACACACTAGATTTCCATGTGCATTTCTAGTCTGGAATAAAACCGTGCTATGCTGACAAGCTAAATGATCTGGTCAATGGCAAATGCTGGTGAGCATTTAAAATCAGTAGGTATGACCTCATCCTCTCCAGAGATGTGAGGGGGGCTGGGGGAATTTTTCTCTTGCACAGCAGGGTTGTTTCTCATCCATGTCCGACAGATGGGGTAGAGTGGAATGGTGGTGCCAAACTGTGCCAAGTCAACACTACGGTCAAATAACTTGATGATATATGCATCTGATGGAAATAAAAGTAACATGAGGAATGTAAGAAAACGGGAAATGAATCACGCAAGATAAACATAAAATGTTATTTTCCAAAACTACGCTTGATATAAAAAAAACACAGAATGTTCTTTCTTCTACACTGATTTGACAGATTGGAAATATACTAGGGCTGCACGATATTGGAAAAACTGACATTGCTATATTTTGTTTTTCTTCGATATATTTGCGATATGAAAAAATACAGGATGACTTCGCCAGATATGGAGGACAAAACCTGCAAAAATAATAAATAAATACATAAATAAATAAATGTCTTAATTAAACAAATATAATTAGTTTTTAATTAAAGTTATTCCTGAATTTATGTTTGTAGACTTTTTTTCCTTTATTTATTATTTTCTCTTTTTATTTTTTTTTTTTACTTTTTCTTTCATTTGTTTTTGTTTTATTATTATTTATTTATGCATTAATTTATTTCCATATTTAAATATTCGAACATTTATTTATTTATATATTTACTCTTACATTTCTGTCTCTTGTATGATAATTATGTGGGCGGGTCCAGCTTACCATTGGCTTATTGTAGATTGAAGCATGTGCTCGATTAATCATGACTTGTTTTGATGTGACGTTAGGTCATAGCCATATTGCGTGTAAACTATAGCTATTTGTGGGGCTAAAAACATAAGAGCTAAAGTCAATCCATGATTTATTGGTTATACTACAAATCACAAAATAAATGGGCAACTGTTTCTTCAACAAAACCACAAAATGAGCAAGTTTCATAAATGATATGATTTATCCTTGTCCTTTTCTTTTTTTTCTGTGTATATAACTTCATATTTTGATGTCTGCAAATTCATAATATTGTTTTCTGTTGTTATGATTGTTCATTGTAAAAGATACAGCCATGCTTCATTTCCCAGATCGTTTATGTATGTATGCATGTATGTATGTATGTATGTATGTATAAATTCGGCAATAAAAATAAATCTATAGCTGATGCTTCACATATATCTAGAGAGTTGCGCAACTTAGCGAATGAAGTCGATAACCACAAATCAAATAACTATGTTTCATTTAGAATAGAGGTGCTTATTGATGATTTTGGAGAGCTGTATGCCGGTATGAATGTCGAAGCACATCTGGATTGTTAGACTCTCTGCAAAACGTTTCCACACACATTCAAAATCTGTGCGAGTCAGGGAGTGCTAAGGTGTCCATCTTATTTGCTTCCGATAAGTACTATTGATCTCTTGACCAATGATGCACTGGAGCTGCGTAAGGACCGCCTCCCTCATTTCCATGTTGCACACAGAATAGTAAAAATAAAATACATGTATAAATAAATAAATATATGTGGGAATATATAAATATGAAAATAAATATATGTGGGAATAAATAGATATAAAAATAAATGAACACATAAATAAAAAATAAAAAACAATGCAAAATAAATGAATAAATACAAAGTTAAAAATAAATATAGAAAATAATAAAGGAATAAAGTCATACAATAATACATTCAGGAATAAATTTAATCAAGACATTTATTCATTTATTATTTTTGCAGGTTTGGGCCTCCATAGCCAGATGACATGAATAGCTCTATTTGAGAAGAATTAATTATTCTAGAATTATTGGGGTGATTTTGTAGGGAACTGCATTTTCATGGAACAATTTTATTAAAAAAAGAAACTGAAAATGACTTTTTACTTTTGACTTATTTTGAGTAGTTTATTTTATTATAATAATCACCATGGTTCCATTGTATTCATGTAATACTCCTCTATCAATTCACCCTAAAGTCAATGATCTAACATGTTATGATATTAATAATGCATGTTGCTTACCCTAAAATAAAGGGGCTCATTTGTGAATGAAGAAGTGTGGTGTCTTTATCTCTGTACTCCAACCAGGTTAAAACAGAGCATTACACTAAGGAAGTTTCATCACAATAGGGCATTAATGTGAATGACAAAATAAGTAATTTAACATTTTATTACATTACAAATTAGATTACAAACCTACATAGATACACCAACCCTGGGTGGTTTACAAAAATACAACATAAAATAAAACGTTTATAAAAGAAATAACTTAAAAAATAGTTTCATGATTGTATTACATACCGCTTGTCAAGCGACCAGATCATGTTTTTAAAACCCTCTTTGGTAAACGTGTTAATTGGTACCATGTCTTTCGCAAGGTGAAATGTTACTGAATCTATGATTTTTCTCTGCCGTTTGGAACCTTTCTCATATGATTTAACTCTGGCAATGGCATCTGAAATAGTTTTTTGCTTTGGACTGCATTTAGATCTGGCTTTGCACTCGACATACAAAGATTTGTGGTGCTGACTTAAATGATCAAACAAATTGGTTGTTTCCTCATGTTGTGGCAACAATTGCAAGACACTCTCGACAAAGTACCTGTTTTTGGTCAACATAATCCTTCCATATAACATTCATTTTGCAACCAAATCCTCCATTTCTTTTTACCTGGAAGGACAGCTGATCATCCTCACAGTGGCAGACCACGTGAAATAACACCTGCAAAGGATCGTTACATTCGAATATCACACCTGCGGGACAGGTACAGGATGGCAACAACAACTGCCCGAGATACACCAGGTACGCACAATCCCTCCATCAGTGCTCAAATTGTCTGCAATAAGCTTAGAGATTCTGGACTGAGGGTTTGTAGGCCTGTTGTAAGGCAGGTCCTTACCAGACATCACCGGCAACAGCAATGGCAAAAAGTGCTCTTCACTGATGAGTCACGGATTTGTCTCACCAGGGGTGATGGTTGGACTCTCATTAATCGACAAAGAATGAGAATTACACCGAGGCCTGTACTCTGGAGCAGGATCGATTTGGAGGTGGAGGGTCCGTCATGGTCTGGGGTGGTGTGTCACAGCATCATCGGACTGAGCTTGTTGTCATTGCAGGCAATCTCAACGCTGTGTGTTACAGGGAAGCCATCATCCTCCCTCACGTGGTACCCTTCCTGCAGGCTCATCCTGACATGACCCTCCAGCATGACAATGCCACCAGCCATACTGTTTGTTCTGTGCATGATTTCCTGCAAGACAGGAATGTCAGTGTTCTGCCATGGCCAGCGAAGGGCCCGCATCTCAATCCCATTGAGCACGTCTGGGACCTGTTGGATCGGAGGGTGAGGGCTAGGGCCATTCCCCCAAGAAATGTCCAGGAACTTGCAAATGCCTTGGTGGAAGAGTGGGGTAACATCTCACAGCAAGAACTGACAAATCTGGTGCAGTCCATGAGGAGGAGATGCACTGCAGTACTTAATGCAGCTGGTGGCCACACAGATACTGACTGTTACTTTTGATCCCCCACCCCCCTTTGTTCAGGGACTCATTATTCAATTTCTGTTAGTCACATGTCTGTGAAACATGTTCAGTTTATGTCTTAGTTGTTGAATCTTTATGTTCATACAAATATTTACACATGTTAAGTTTGCTGAAATTAAAAGCAGTTGAAAGTGAGAGGATGTTTATTTTTTTTTTGCCGAGTTTACTTTAAGTTTGCTCTTTCCTTTAGTTAATTATTACACAGGCGTCTCACATACGTTTAATCTTTTGGCTCTTACTTTGTTTGGGCTGGTTGGTTTCAGCCAAGATATCATCCATCTCTTTGCGCTTCTTCCGTCTATGTTGTGGGAGTCGTGATGATGGTCTGTGAGGGGCGAAAGTGCATGTTTTGTTTGGATTGGATATGCAAATATTTAAAAGCGTTCTTCAAATGATGAAGGGTCTTAGGGTTCCCACACTTTTTGACTAGTGACTTTAATTACTTTTAAATGTCCTTTCCAGTCATTTGTGATTACTGGATAAGGATTTTAAAAAATAATTCAAATTCGGACTAATTCTCTAATGTATCATTTAAACCAATTTTTGAATGATTTGACCAACTCATTGAAAAGAACTATTTGCTCACAAATTGGACATCACTATGGCTTGCGACCAAGTTTACTCAATGTAAGTGCAATTTATAGTTAAAGAAACGTTTTACATTTCTATTATTTTTCCAGACCAAGAAAACACAGTTATTTCACATACAGCTTGGTAGTGTCTAATAGGCCTATTTATCTCATATGAGATAAAGAATTCCTTTGTTTTCAAGGGCTAATTTAATCAATTATGTATTTCATGCTATAAAATGCATTGCTGGACTACTTTCGATTGTTATTAATGTGATCATTAAACAAATCCAATGCTTTCACATCCATTAAAAATAAATTAATAAAGAACAGAGAACATTTTGCTTGCCTTTTCCCAACAGAGGAAGGTGACAAATACCTGTTAAAGAGAAAGGAGAGAAAGAATAAGAAGCATCTGCAATACATAGGACTGTTAAACAAACCATTTTATATCTTAAATGTATGGCTCGTATTTAAAAACATCACTTTTCTGCCATTGGTTGATAACTGTTTTATGATTTATGTTAGTCACGCAAAGATAAGTGCATACTTGCTCGAAGAATTTGCCACTGTTTTCCCCGAATCCTCCTCGTTTTACTCTCTGGACCAGAAAAGAGAGCACAGATGATTATTTACATGCCAATTTCCCTCCGAAATGCAAGGATTAATTTGTTTATTTCCAATAATTACTAAGACACATTTCTCAGACAATTTTCCCTTTACTGAATCAATTTCAAGGTTATCTGAGAATGAAAGCAATACTGCTGGTGCTTATTTAACGTAAGTTGCTATGAAATGAGAGTATTTTGGGTTCTGAGAAGAAATGTAATCAATGTAATTATAGCAGTTAACAAGATCATTAGACTGACATTAGATTAACATAAATGCTGGGCTGTAACAAAGAAAGCTAATAGACAACACTTTACAAGTATTAGTCTTGAGTAGTGGAACTTGAGTCCCTTGAGATGCTTTAAATGGTCATTATGTGTCTCTTTGGCCACATTCCCTAAACACTTCCTGTTGTCCTATTATTTTATTCTTTATTTCCATGTAAAGTCAAAAACATATTCCAAATAGGTTCCAAAGATTCTGGGAAAGCAGCTAATGCCTCCTACACAATACACAGCTTTCAAAGACGTCAGATCTTGGTACCGTTCATATTACACAACTGTCTTGTCTTGTCATTGAAGTCGTAACTTTTTCAAATTACACGACGAATCGGCGACAGGGGTGAACACATTACAAAACATTTCACTATTGACGAATCCCCGACGACTCTGCCTGGACTCCAAATTATCTTTCACAACAGAGTACACACGCAAAGTGATACGAGATATGAAAACAAATGCACGACCATATGTTATGCATTTCAGAATATGATGTGTATGTTTTTTAATCACCTAAAGGCATCATATACTTTATTGGTTACAATATGAAAAAGTACCTCCTTCTAAAAAATCTACCTATTTGTTTACCTGACTGTCCAAGAGAATTGGCAGTTTCTCTCCAACACTTCTCTTTCTCGGGCGGCACGGTGGTGCAGCGGTTAGCACTGTCGCCTCACAGCAAGAAGGTCGTGGGTTCAAACCCTGGTTGCCCCGGCCTTTCTGTGTGGAGTTTGCATGTTCTCCCCGTGTCTGCGTGGGTTCTCTCCGGGTACTCCGGCTTCCTCCCACCATCCAAAAGACATGCAGGCTAGGTTAATTGGTGTCTCCAAAAAAAAAATTGCCCTAGGGGGGATGTTGAGTGTATGTCTGTCTATGTGTGGCCCTGCGATGGACTGGCGACCTGTCCAGGGTGTCCCCCGCCTTTCGCCCAATGTTAGCTGGGATAGGCTCCAGCCCCCTGCGACCCTGTACACAGGATAAGCGGTTGACGATGGATGGATGGATGGACTTCTCTTTCTCCACCCGGTTGTGGTACAGTTCAGATGAAACATCAAATAGGCACTGGTGCTCCTGCCAATTTTCCACAAATGTTTCCTCCATTTCTTCGGTCCAATGAGACTTTCTTGATACCGCAGCCATGGTAGTAGATGTTCTGTTGCAGGTACATGAGGACTCCCACTGAAACTTCCCACCCCGTTTCTTGCTCTCTCATTGGCTGTAGCTCAACGCTGCAGTTGTAGTCAGTCAAAACATATTTAATTTTGCGTGATTTGGAGTCGCACACAGGTCCAGATATTTAACATTCTTGATATCTCGCTGACATCGGCGGTGCGTCAGCGATTCTCTCAAATCGCATCTTTGATAGTTCATACTTTGCGATTGTCGCTCATGGGAGCGAGCTCCGATTTGCCTATGATTGCAGGCTTTTGTCTGCGATCTCAACAAAACTGTCAGTGAGCAAATATCAGGCTTAAAATTGTGTAGTGTAAACTCTGCATAAGAATGCTGTTTACATTTCTGTCATCTTTTCACATTAAATATGTTTTTCTTACTGTTTTAGGTTCCTCTTTGACACTAGTGTGCTATTTTGTTGGGTTCTTGCACTACCCAGAATACAGCATCATAGTTAATGTGGTTATTTAAAGGGATAGTTCACTGAAATTTTTTTATTCTCTCATCATTTACTCACTTTCATGCCATCCCAGATGTTTATGACTTTCTTCTGCTGAACACAAATGAAGATTTTTAGAAGAATATCTCAGCTCTGAAGGTCCATCTCATTTTTTAATCTTGCAGGGGATTGGTGACCAGACCTTTCAAGCTCCAAATATCATATAAAGGCACCATAAAAGTAATCCATATGATGCCAGTTGTTTAATCTTTGTCTTCAAAGTGGTAAGAAAGGTGTGGGAGAAAAAAAAGATCAATATTTCAATCTTGTATTATTATTATTATAAATCTCCACTTTCACTTTAAGAATGTGACAGTGGAGATTTATAGCTAAAAAGGACTTAAATATTGATATGATTCTCACCCACACCTATCTTATCGATTTGAAGAAAGTACCATAACTCAAAAACATTCCAAATACTTAAAATCCAAAATGTCATGTGAAGCTTTTGGTGTGCACCCTCACCTGTTTTCTCAGACTTGATATTACAATGAAGCATTATACAGGGATCCTCTTCCTTCACTTTCATTCAGCTGAGGATACAATGACTTAAATTATTCACTACTTGATTAATTTACTTTTATTAAAAATATGTGTACATTTGAGTAAATTGTATATACTTCATTACTATTATTTTGTTGGTTAAAGGTGCACTCAGTAATGTTTAAGTTCATATTGTCTAGGATTTACAGTGACACCTAGTGGCTTGGATGCAGCAGTATTCAAAATCAATGGTTTTCAGTTACAGATAGGGAGGGGTGTAACGGTACTCGTTTTCATACCGAAAATTTTCAGTATGGGTCATTCGGATTGGCACACATGTGTAAATCGAATGAATGCAGCGCTATTTAACCACTGCACGTGTGGAACTACTTTGTGTGCACAATTTAATTGGAAACTTAGAGTTTCCCCCTTGCAGCTTTTGCAACGGACCGGATGTTGTTGGTTCAGCTACCCAGTACTATGTTTGGTGTTAAAAGGGCAGTGATAAACCAACATGAAAAATCCCAACAGTGAAGTATGGTGGAAGGAGCATGTTTTGGGGATGTTTTACTGCATCAGATATATATATATATATATATATATATATATATATATATATATATATATATATATATATATATATATATAATTTTATGTGTTACCATGTGTGTTAGCTTAAGCACATGGTTGGTTTGTCTGTAATTTTGATGAAGATGGGATCACATTTTATGACCAATTGATGCAGAAAACCAGCTAATTCCAAACAGTTCACATATTTTAATATGTGAAAGTATTTTAATATATTCTACTTGAAGGTTACACCACCTTACATTTTTAAAGTCATTAATTAATAAATGTTTTGTTATTATTATTATCATAATGAAGCCAAATTGGACACATTTATTTGAACTTGACGTGTGTTTTAAGCTAGATTTTAAAAGATTTGTATTTTTTATCATCTCGGACTACTTTAATTCAATGGGTAGTAAGCAAACATTAAATCCTGAACACATTCACATGACAGTCACATGACTTCCTCCGAACAGCAATAACAAGCTGTCAGTTACGATCCAGATCACCCAATGTGATTAAAAGCTGGTGCAAAATCTTAGCAACGTTACAATAACAAAGGCTGTAACTTGCGAATTTGTATTAGTTTTCTCATGTGATTTTTCTCTTTTCTCAGCCTTCCAGATCCTCCAACTCAAGCGTCACCTCTGAGAACAGAGGGTCAGGTCTTCCATGAAAGATCACAGTTTGCTTCTCTTCCCTCCAATACCTACAGAACACCAGTTGAGCTTCTCAGAATCCTAGCCGTCTACTGACCTGAGTTGCTCTATGGTCAACACTATGTCTTCTCACCCTGAAGCTCAGCCCAGTGAGAAACATTGTAGTAACAGCGACAAGTGGAGCAAAGAACCCTGCTTTCTTGCAAAGTGTGGGAAATTGATTATAATCAGGATGTGTTCAGTTAGTTCCGTTGTGATTTTGATGATTATCAACTGTTTGAACCCTTCCAAAACATTTTAGCTATTAAAAAGTTTAGCTTTTTTATTAAACACCAACAGAACCCATTTCTGTGTAAATTGTATGAGTTGTATTGTCAACAAAAACATTTATTTCTGAATTGAATTATGTATGATTGGATTTACACATAATTGTTTTCTGTTTGTGTTTCAAGAATAAGGCCAAATGTATTTTTCCTCTGTATTTTTAGAGAATATCTTTATTATTCTTTTTAATGGACTTCCAAAGACTTGCATTAAAAACCTTGTCTAATGTTATGTTGCAACTGTTGCTAAGGTATGATTGGTAAATATAGTTTTAAGGCGCAGATTTGCGAAGGGGCAACAATACAGTTTTAAAGTTTACCATTAAACGTATTGTTGTCAATAGTTGTTTAAATTAGGCCAACCATTCAGTTTTGCAATAAACCACAAAAGTGATATGTCAGCAGTTTAGCTTCCATTCTTTAAGGGGATGTTGGTATTCTAGAGAAATGTTGCCACGTTTGATGATGCACAGTCCCAATGTGTCAAATGTGTTGTGATCAGGCGTTTAATGCAGTCTTCATTTACCTTTATGTTTACATGCAGTCTTTATGTGTTTAAAGGAACGTTGTTGCTTTTCCATTATGTGACATCCTTCTTGCAATTAAATCTTATTAAGGTACATTGAGCTCTTCCATTTTGGAAAGCCACAGAGTCAAGAGGAAAGACAGCGTCAGGCCATTGAGGGAGAAGAAAACTAGCTTCCACATTCCATCCCTCAAGTTGCAAACCCAGATATTTAATACTGGACCTACTGTTAAGTAAACATGAGATCACTATTTATGACCCTATTTACTTTCTTAATACATATTCCTGGTCATATGATGATCCTGATTTTCTCAGTAAATATTGTTACATGATTATTTGCAATGAATTAATAACCACATCATGTGATTAATTCGATAAAAAATTTGAATCAATTGACAGACATTTTATATTTATACGCATATTTTCAAGCTTAGTCGACACTAAAGCTGGATATGACATGAGCCAGATACATTTATTTTACATATTCAAATTTGTCCAAGTCATCTGATATTCAAATTTGCTGAGCTGAAAAGGATGTTTTTGATGTGTGTGTGTGTGTGTGTGTGTGTGTGTGTGTGTGTGTGTGTGTGTGTGTGTGTGTGTGTGTGTGTGTGTGTGTGTGTGTGTAACGAATGAGGCAGCGAGGAGACGCGGATCCAAATGCAGACTTTTATTAAAAAGGTAAACAGGCAAAACACAAAGGAAAAACCCTCGATGGGGAAACAAACTTAAACGAGTAAAGTCGGGCAGGAGAAACATTCCAGGCTTGACAACATACAACGACAGACAAGGAGAAAACAAGAAGCAGGGCTTAAATACACAGGGAGTGATGACTAAATTGGACACAGGTGAGAACAATGAACAAAATGGCAGTGATGATGACAGGTGGATACTGGGAAGTGTAGTTCTTTAACAATAGACTAGTGAGAGACAGGGCAGACAGAGGAACGTGACATAGCCCCCCCTCAAAGGAGCGGCTTCCAGACGCACCTCAGAAAAAAGAAAAAAGGAAATACTCCAAACAAAAAATCATCCAAGGAGAGAGGGACAGACCAAGGGAGCACAAGGGGCAAACCGACAGATCAAGGGAGCACAAGGGGCAAACCGACAGATCAAGGAGGCACAAGGGGCAAACCGACAGATCAAGGAGGCACAGAGGGCAGGCAGGAAGTCCAAGGGGGCACAGAGGGCAGGCAGGAAGTCCAAGGGGGCATAGAGGGCAGGCAGGGAGTCCAAGGGGGGCACAAGGGGCAGGAGGCCACAGGACAGGGGTCGGGTCAGGAGGCCTGGGAGGAGGCCACAGGACAGGGACTGTGTCAGGGGGCCCGGGAGGAGGCCACAGGACAGGGGCCGGGTCAGGAGGCCTGGGAGGAGGCCACAGGTCAGGAACAGGGTCAGGGGCCCTGGGAGGAGGCCACAAGATAGGGGCCAGGTCAGGAGGCTCGGGAGGCTCTGGGAGCCGAGCCGTAGGAGGCTCGGGAGGCAGAGCCGAAGGAGGCTCGGGAGGCAGAGCCCTACAAAGCTCTGGAGTCTCTGGGAGCAGAGCCGTAGGAGGCTCGGGAGGCGGAGCCGAGGGAGGCTCGAGAGGCGGAGCCGAGGGAGGCTCGAGAGGCGGAGCCGAGGGAGGCTCGGGAGGCGGAGCTGAGGGAGGCTCGGGAGGCTCAGAGGCCTCAGGGGGCGGAGCTGTGGGAGGCTCAGGAGGCAGAGCCAATGGAGGAGGAACCATGGAAAGCTCGGTAGGCTCAGGGGGCGGAGCCGCGAGAGGCTCAGGAGGCAGAGCAGAGGGAGGCTCGAGAGGCGGAGCCCTGGGAATCTCGGGAGGAGGAGCCCTGGGTGACTCGAGAGACTTGAGAGGCGGAGCACTGGAAGGCTCGAGAGGCTTGAGAGGCGAAGCTCTGAAAAGCTTGGAAGGCGGAGCTCTGGAAAGCTCGGGAGGCAGAGCTCTGGAAAGCTCGGAGAGGCAGAGCTCTGGAAAGCTCGGGAGGCAGAGCTCTGGAAAGCTCGGAAGGCAGAGCTCTGGAAAGCTCGGAAGGCAGAGCTCTGGAAAGCTCGGAAGGCAGAGCTCTGGAAAGCTCGGAAGGCAGAGCTCTGGAAAGCTCGGAAGGCAGAGCTCTGGAAAGCTCGGAAGGCAGAGCTCTGGAAAGCTCGGAAGGCAGAGCTCTGGAAAGCTCGGAAGGCAGAGCTCTGGAAAGCTCGGAAGGCAGAGCTCTGGAAAGCTCGGAAGGCAGAGCTCTGGAAAGCTCGGAAGGCAGAGCTCTGGAAAGCTCAGGAAGCTCGGAAGGCAGAGCTCTGGAAAGCTCAGGAAGCTCGGAAGGCAGAGCTCTGGAAAGCTCAGGAAGCTCGGAAGGCAGAGCTCTGGAAAGCTCAGAAGGAGGAGCCCTGGGAGGCTCGAGGGGCGCTGGCTCTTGGACGGTCATGGCTACTGGCGCTGGCTCTTGGACGGTCATGGCTACTGGCACTGAGACGGACAAAACCACAGGTGCTGGCTCAGGGACGGTCGAGGCTACAGGCGCTGGCTCAGGGACGGTCGAGGCTACAGGCGCTGGCTCACTGACGTCGGAGGCTACAGGCGCTGGCTCACTGACGTCGGAGGCTACAGGCGCTGGCTCACTGACGTCGGAGGCGACAGGTACTGGCTGGATGACCGTGGTATGGGTTGGCTTGGGTTCGCTGACCGTAGCTGACGAGGGCTCTGGCTCGCTGACCGTAGCTGACGAGGGCTCTGGCTCGCTGACCGGGGCAGGCGAGGGCTCTGGCTCGCAGACCGGGGCAGGCGAGGGCTCTGGCTCGCAGACCGGGGCAGGCGAGGGCTCTGGCTCGCAGACCGGGGCAGGCGAGGGCTCTGGCTCGCTGGCCGTGGAAGGCGTGGAGTAGCGAGCAGAAGCTTCTGCCCTCCTCCTCCTCCTCCTCCTCCTCCTCCTTCGGGCTGACGAGGTTGAGCGCGCTGGCGCAGGAGCAGAGGAAGCTGGGCACACCGGCTCTGGAGCGGACCAAGCTGGCAGCGTGGAGGTGTTGATTCCCGTGGAGAGCACACCCGGGATCGAGAGGGGAGGTTCGTCAGCTGCGAACGTCGACAAGATTAGATCGACGTACTCCCACCAGGTGTAACCCTCGATTCCGGGCGACTCTTGCCACCGGCGCGTAGGCAGGCCGACTCGGTACGTCGCTTTCAGCGCTTCCTCACTCCATCCACCAATGCTGGTCACGGCGACAAAAAAGTACGTGTATTCGCGGATCGACAGATTCGCTTGGGCCAGCTCATTGAAAAAAGTCGCTAGATCCATGGTTTGGTCTGTCGTTCTGTAACGAATGAGGCAGCGAGGAGACGCGGATCCAAATGCAGACTTTTATTAAAAAGGTAAACAGGCAAAACACAAAGGAAAAACCCTCGATGGGGAAACAAACATAAACGAGTAAAGTCGGGCAGGAGAAACATTCCAGGCTTGACAACATACAACGACAGACAAGGAGAAAACAAGAAGCAGGGCTTAAATACACAGGGAGTGATGACTAAATTGGACACAGGTGAGAACAATGAACAAAATGGCAGTGATGACAGGTGGATACTGGGAAGTGTAGTTCTTTAACAATAGACTAGTGAGACACAGGGCAGACAACAGAGGAACATGACAGCGTGTGTGCGTGCGTGCGTGTGTGCTCGTGTGTACTTTATATGCTGTAGAACCACTTAACTTCATAAAGGATGCTCCTGCCAGCACCACAGACCCATCTCAAAGCCACTACATGCTGAAACCCCTCTATCTCCTGCTTGAGGTGTGCTCGACCTCAGTATGCTGATGAGTTTTGCTTAAATGTCAGCCAATGTCATTTTAACAACATATTAAGGCTTTCTTTAAGAGTCTGGTTATTTATATTGTGCAGTCAGTTGTTAGCATGTTTTCAAGTACCTAATTACTTTAATGTACCATGTATTAAATATTTACTTTGCATTAATCAACAATGCATGTTTTTTCTGAAAAATCTACTTTACTTTTTTAGTAATAATTAATACAGTTATGATTTTCACAAAACATATTGTACCAAAGCAGCTGCACTAAAATCATGCCACATAAGTGAGGAAGCTCAAAGGCAACTGTGGGGATGAATAAACTTGCTAGAGAGATCCAGAAATCTATGCAGATTTATAAAATCTTTATAAAATAGTATTTTCTTCCTCACGTTCTTTGTTGATAGACTGTGTGGTGGATGACTGTTGCCATCTCGTGGTGGTAGCTGGACAGTTTTTGAGTGTTCATTATTTAGAGCGCTACCATTGCTGGTATTTTATGGCTCTAAATATGCCTCTGCATTTAAGGAAGAAGAACTCTCTTGCATATAATACCACACTGATATGAAGTGTCTGTTAAGTGTCAAACATTTATGTATTCACAAATTCTCCAGAAAGAGCAGACAACTGTAATGCAACCCTTGGCATAGTTTCCCAGTTTTGAATTACAGGAACTCACTCATGGTCTTGTCTTCCGAATGATTGAATGTACCTGATGGAAACTTTTCCTGCCAGGTTGTCCGTAAACCTCAGTAATAGGCTTTGAAGCATTGCTGTTGTGGGAGGGCGGACTGGCAGACAGAGAGAGAGTTACGGACAGCTGTCCGACACCTATGTGTGTTTGTCTTTTTGGTTCAGTTTCCTATTAAACTTATTTATATTGTCAAGCCGGTTCTCGCCTCCTACTTTCCATTGAACTATGTTACTCTGGTGCCGAAACCCAAGAAGGAGGAGGGATGAGCCGTTGTATAGTCCTCGCCACTACCATCCACTCCAACGAAGCAGATAGGGGCTCCTATCCGACCGCCTGGAGCGGTCAGGGGTGGAGGAGACCCCTAACAGCTGCTGAAAGGTGGGGTCGGAGACCGCTGACTGTGAAGGGGAGGGGCTCCTGGCTGACCGCCTGGAATGATGCGGCTTGTCAAGGAGAGGTCTGCTATTTATTTTATAAATGTTCAGTTTTTTTGTCTTTGCCTGGAGGACTGAAACATTTCGCATTTATTAATTTAACAGACTCTTTTATACAATGTGTCTTCACCCTAACATCAAAATAGCAACACTTGTTGTTGATTTTAACAGTTTTATGGATCTCCACCCTTAAAATTCTCTCCAGACGTTATCTGAGTTGTCCCATGTGTGACCCAGAAGAACCTGAGATACTGCAGTTAAAGGAGCGGACCAGTCATTTATTGCAGAAGAGGCGAAACCCTCACCACACATAAACACACAGTCACCCTGACCGGTGCAGAGGAAATGTAGTTTCACAGTGATAAATGACTAATGGCATGTTGAAAGTGTCTTTCCTGATTGTCATTACTGAATGCTCAGGTTGGAAACCAAGCCTATGTATGTGTTGCACAATTAAGAGCTACAGGGGTGTTCTAGAAACACAATGGCGTTTCATGTTGCTTTTTTAATGAGATCAGAGATGTCTTAACTTTTAAAGAATTAGCAACTAATGTATGTGTTTTCACTGAGCATTCTCTCAGCAGTGGATGTCTGGGCTGCTCTAATTGTTCTTCCCCAGTATACACTGATGAGCCTGTCCGCAGACCTGACATGCCCATCTTAATAGGTTCAATCTAGTAACTGTGTCACATGTGTAACACATAAAAGCAGCTTGACACCTTAAGTGTACATTTTGCTGCCTAACACGTTTATCTTTTTAGTGCATGTGTGTGTTTCCTGTTGGATAAACACATCTTGCTCTAAGCACAGGATGAGCTGAAAGAAAAAAATAAGTAATTTTGTTAACACTTTCTCTTGACTCCAATTCAGTGAAAAGAAACCGAAAAGAAGTAAAAGGCAATTTAGTTTTAATCATATCAGAATCACTTTTATTCATCTAATATAATTTAACCCTTGTGCGTCAGTTTAAAAAAAGTTACTCGGAGGACCTTAGAGGACAAAAATGTCTGTGTCAAAAAACTGGCATAATAACATTATATATGAATATTATTTTCCACTTTCCATTTTCCATTTTCAACTTTCAACTACCAAAAATGCATTAATTTTCAAGATTTTAACCCTTTAAATGGCAGTGTGTTTATATAATGCCACAGTTGTTTTTACACACTTGCATATTTCTCAATACACACATAAAAAACGCACTCTATCTCTGACATCCATACCAACACACCCACACAATTTTAGCTGCATCATTTATTCAGTTGGCCTGCAGTTGGCTCTATAATACAGCAAACAGAAAATAGGAAAAAAGCATGTATTTGCTCCATAGGCTAAACACGAGTAAAATGGCACCATCTGGTGGAAAATATTAAAAACATACATTTTGAAGCTAGGGCTCCAGAATGAAAGGATAATATCAGAGAATTTGTGATTTTATTCTTTATTGGTACTGGGATCAAGTTTTTTTTTTTTTTTTTAAGTCATAGTTTTCAGTTTGACAAATGTGTCCTTTTAAATTGAGTCAATATTTCATCATGTCAGATTAATTTAATTGATATATATTTGTTTTACTCTAAATTCAGTGGCATATCATTTTAGTCAACCAAAATTTTAGTGGATGACAATGTGAAAAACTACAAAAGGTTTGACAAGTGTCAAACTGTAACAGATTTATAAACATATATTAATTTAAACATGTATCAAACATATAAAAAGATTTCTTTAAATAATAGCATATCATCAATATACTGAAATAGGCTACTTTTTAGAAGTTACTGTATTCTGAATTCTTCATGCTTTGGAGACCGTTAATAACTTTCAGAGTTTTGCCACTTTAGGATATTGCATTGCATGTAGCATGAGTTTACAGAAGCAATGTATACACTATATACATTGAGTTTCTTTAGAAACTCATCAGTCAATCATTATTTTGGGGAATGAAGGCTATACAAGGCTATTGGGGCAGTGGTGGCTCAGTGGTTGAGGCTCAGGGTTACTGACCAGAAGGTCGGGAGTTCAAGCCCCAGCACCACCAAGATGCCACTGTTGGGCCCTTGAGCAAGGCACTTAACTCCAGGTTGCTCTGGGGGATTGTCCCTGTAATAAGTGCACTGTAAGTCACTTTGGATAAAAGCGTCTGCCAAATGCATAAATGTAAATGTACAATGCTTGAAATTGCCAAAAAACAAACAAACAGAAGATTTCATACAAAGGTGTACACTAAAAAAGGTTAGAGTGGACAAAGAAACACAGACATTGGACAACAGATAATTGGAAAAGAGTGTTATGGATCTTAACCCATTGAGCTTTTGTGGGATCAGCTAGACTGTAAGGTGCGTGAGAAGTGCCCGACAAGACAGCCGCATCTATGGCAAGTGCTACAGGAAGCATGGTGTAAACTGTCACCTGAGTATCTGGACAAACTGACAGCTAGAATGCCAAGGATCTGCAAAGCTGTCATTGCTGCAGGTGGAGGATTTTTTGATGAGAACTCTGAAAGTAGTTAAAAAAAGGGTCTCACAAACAACCAATCTGAACCACTTCGCATTTATGATGCACAGTCAGAAGCTTAAATTAATGTCATTGAATGTCAATGGATTAGGTAACCCAATAAAGCGGGCAAGGGTGATGAATAAGATAAGGAAAGACGATATGCACATCATCTTGCTACAGGAAACACATTTAGGTGCTTTGGAGCATGAAAAACGTATTAAATTTGGTTACAACATATTTTATAGCTCTTATTCACAAAGTCATAGGAGGGGAGTTGCAATACTTGTATCCAAAAAATTACGCTTGACATTTTCAAAGAAATAAAGGATAAGGAGGGTCGATATATTCTAGTAAAGGGTAAAATCAATAATAATCTTATGACATTGGTTAACATCTACGCACCACCGGAATGCGAAACAACATTTTCTAAAGAATTCTTTGATACACTCACAGCAGAAGCGGAAGGGATCTGTATATGTGGAGGGGATTGGAATTCAGTCTTAAATTTGAAACTAGATACCACAAGTAAAAATAGGAGTAAAAGAAATCTTACAAAATTACTTCATATTATGTTGGAGGAAACTGGCATGGTGGATGTGTGGAGGAAGCTCCACCCAACTATGAGGGACTATACACATTATTCAGTGCCTCACTTGTTTCATTCAAGAATAGACTATTTTATAAAGAGACAGGAAGATTTCTACAGGGTAACCGAATGCAAGATCGGAGTCACTGATGTTTCAGACCACAGCGCAATATATTTAACTCTTAACTTGGAGAATAACCCCAAAATCACTGTATGGCGATTAAATGTGGGCCTCCTTAACAACCAATCAGTAGTTGGATCTGTCAGACAGGATATCAAAACATTTATAGAAGAAAATGACAATGGGGAGGTGGATCCATCAATAATATGGGACTCGCTAAAAGCTGTCTTACGAGGAAAACTAATAGCCAAGGCAACACACATTAAGAAAACTATATTGAAGCATATAAAAGATTAATTAAAGATTTAAAAGATAAAGAGGAAAAATTTATTTTGAAAAAAGATCAGGACACTCAAGAAGAAATTCAAAAATTGAAAATGCAACTTGAAAATTATTTAGATGATGAATTAGAGAAAAAAAGCTAGATTTACAAAATAAGCATATTATGAACTAGGCCCAAAATCAACAAAGTTAACAACAAGCGGACTCAACAATTTTGAAAATCAAAGACCCTATCTCGCAAAAGCTTCGAACTGAGCCAAAAGAAATAGAAAACACTTTTTATCAGTACTACAGCAAATTATACTGACTAGAGGGCGCTTCTAACAAAGGTTCGATCAGTGGTTCCCAAACTTTTAGCAGGCATGTACCCCCTGAGACATTATAGATCTTCCGGAGTACCCCCAACACCACCAATTGTTAACAACAAGGTTTTTTTTATTTAATAATATTTATTTTTATCAATTACGTCGAGAATAGTGAATAGAATCATAAAAATTTGATACAAATCTCATCAAAAGTCAACATATGATACAAATCTCATCAAAAGTCAACCTATGATACAAATGTGCTGAATATAATGATTTTAAACAGATATGCACCCAATCTCACACACAATAGGCCTACAACACATATCCAACATCTCATTGAAGATTTTGTTAACTTTTCACATACTGATAAGTATTGCTTTTCACATATGATGACATATTGTCTTAACTTCTCTGTTGTAAAATAATAATAAAAAGTGAACACATTAACAATAGTAAACTAAATAGTAAACAGTAAACTAAATTGTAGTAAACCACACAGTTTAATCAATGTGAGGGATGTGCCTGGATGTTCTTACATAATGCAGCGATGTTAGGCCGAATTGGGGACAGTTTCAGTCTTAGATCATTTTCCACAAACAGTCTGTACCCATACTTGGTCTTAAATTAAATTACTATTAGTAGAAGTTAATATAATAAAATACGTAGACCTATGCAAAAAAACTAGTTGAGGATAAATTCTTTAAAATTGGGCAATTCCAGCGTTATGGACGTGACATTTGCAGTCAAAACTTGAAATATAAATTCTCAGAAAATGCATTTAATACTGAAACGTCTGTTTATATATCCATACTCCCTTAATAAAGCTCCAGACATTAGAAAAATATCAGTCTACACATGCGTTTTATATTTAATATGAGAGAAATACACATGTGACGTGACACAAAAAATCTTTAACTTTTAGGTGGCAAAATATGTTTTAGTAATTCTATGAACTACACTGCGCAAAACAAAAGTAATACTACCCACCGGATGAGGGTCGGCCTCCACAGAACTTAAAATATTATTTTTATTTAATTTTTCGTGTTCGCATTTATGAGGAAAAAAACAATGTTACGGACATGACCGCTCTGAAAGTGACTTTAAAACTTTCTTTAAAGTGAATTTCGTTTTTTACTAATTGTATCTTAATTTTAATCAATGTTTCATCAACCAATTGCCTGGATTTAATAAATAAGAAGTAAATATAGTAGAAAATAGATCATCATGTCACGGAGGCGCCGGCGCGTGAACTGGACTCTCGTCTAATAAATGAACCGAAACACAGCGTATAAGGTACTTGCCTCACAGGCCTGAGAAATATATAGAAAACTTGAAATGTCTACTTTTTAACAGAACAATTCAAAACGAAAGAAATCAGACTCTCTGCTTATGTAATCCGTAAATGTGCATTTCTCTCTGGCGCGTTCACTACTGAAGATCGCGAGTCAACATCGCCAACTTCATCTTTGCAGTCGACACTGACAAACACTTGTTTATTAATAAACAATTAAAATGTCTCCTTGCTATATTTGACATATTCATAATCATTACTTTTGCCGGTTCTTTGTGGCAGCTTTTAGATAGGCCTACTTTATTGGCAGCGCCACCCTTGCATGTTACATGAACGCGTCACCACTGCATCAGCACCGAAAACATGATTTCTTTCAAATCTAAAATCAAAAATCGTGATACGAACCGAATTGTAGGTTTGGTCTATCGTTACAGCCTAGTAAGATGAGAAAGCAGGAGTTTAGTCGTTTGATTGTAAAAAAAAACAATGGCTGAACATCTTTGCCAAGCGCAAACCAGTACAGAAGTAGGCCTAATCAATAAATTATCGGGGAGGGTCATGCCTTTTTTCACAATCATTTTGGAGGGTTATAGAAAAAATTATTGCTGGCGAAGGGAGGGTCAAGTCTTTTTTGACTACAGATCTCAAAACTCCCTTAAATAAAACCCCTTAAATAAAAAAAACGAACAGTCCCTTAGATCTTTTTTCGCTTACCCCCTGAAATCAGTCCACGTACCCCTGGGGGTACGCGTACCCCAGTTTGACAACCGTGGGATTAGAGCATTCCTAGACAAATTAGACCTTCCCTGTATAGGAGAAATACAAAATAAAAGAATATTAGCAGAAATTGCATCAAAAGAATTGGATAAAGCAATAAATAGACTAAAGGCAAATAAAGCCCCAGGTAGTGATGGTTTCCCAGGACGTTTAAGGTAGAATTGAAGCCGCTTCTTCTTAGAGCTTTAAACTATATCCATAAAGAAGGCAAGACTCCTCCCTCATGGAAGGAAGCAATTATCACGCTGATCCCCAAAGAAAATAAAGATAGAGATAATTGTGCCAATTATAGGCCAATATCAATTTTAAATGTGGACTATAAGCTATATACATACATTATTTCTAAACGATTTGAAACTTTTATTTCTGATATAATTGATGAGGATCAGACTGGCTTTATAATCGGTAGGCAAACACAAGATAATATCAGAAGAAGTCTGCAAGTGATTCACAATATCTCCAACAATAAGCTTAAAGCGGCCTTGATCAGCCTCGATGCAGAAAAGGCCTTCGATCGAGTAAATTGACTCTATTCAATGTATTAGAACAATTTATGATAAGCCAACCGCAAGAATAAAAGTGAATGGATCTCTGACAGACCGGCTTGAACTTAGTAGAGGATGTAGGCAGGGCTGCGGATTAAGTCCCACCCTTTTCGCTTGATGATTTAAAGGGGATTATGATCAACGAAAGAGAACAAAGGATCGGATTATTTGCGGACGATATATTGTTATTTCTAGAAGATATTAACATATCACTTCCCATACTGATGGATCTTTTGGGAAAGTATAATGAATATGCTGGATACAAGTTGAACATTTCCAAAACCCAAATACTATTGTTCAATCATTCACCCTCAATTGAAACGGCACGCACATATGATATAAAATGGAGCACCAACAAAATTAAATACCTCGGAATATTTCTATCCAAAGATTCTTCACTACTATATAATTTTAACTACATCCCAATAAACGAAAGTATTAGAACAGACATCCAGAGATGGTCTACTTATCCACTCGGCTTAAGTGATAGAATAAAAGTGGTAAAAATGAACATCCTCCCTAGGCTAATTTACTTATTTCAATCCCTCCCGGTAAATATTCCGTCAAAACAATTCACAGAGTGGGATAAGCTGTTATCGAAGTTTATATGGGATGGGAAGAGGCCCAGAGTTAGGTATTCAACATTACAGCTGCAGAAGGATAAGGGGGGCATGGCCCTTCCTAATTTAAAAATGTATTTCTATGCAGCTCAACTGCGTTACCTGTGTTGCTGGTGTGATCCTAGTTACTGTGCCAGATGGAAAGAGATTGAGACATGCATGGGTACAATGTTCAGACACTCATGGGAGAGGACCATATCCCATCCGATGTAATAGAAATACTTGGCCCAATTGCACAATTCACAATGGAAATTTGGTATAGTGTAGCAAGACAATTAAAATTGAATAAAGAAAGAAAAATATTAAGATGGGTAGCTCATGACAAAGACTTCAAACCAGGAATGCATGACTCAAATTTCAAATTTTGGATCAATAGAGGGGTTACAGCTTTTTGTACTTTAATTAATAATGGGGAAATAAGAAGTTTTCAATATCTGAAAGATAAATTTAATCTAGGTAATCGAGACTTCTTCTGCAACTAAGAGAATACTATAATAAAGAAATTAAGGACAGAAACGAACCTAATGCAGTTTTAGAGACTATGTGTGGTGCATACCAACAGAAAACGCACAAAATTACTTCAAAGCTATACACTAGCTTAATGTCCTGTCAGAAAAACTCAACCCTGTATGTCAAGGAAAAGTGGGAAAGAGAAGCAGCTGTCACGATCTCAAATGAAGAATGGTATAAAATCTGTGAGTTGTCACAGACATCTACAAATTCACAAAAATGGAGAGAATTCAATTGGAAAAATTTCATTCGATTCTTTATTACGCCATCTATTAAAGGTAAACAACTGTCCACCCAACAAACGTGTTGGAGGCAATGTGGCTCTGTGGATCACTTTGAAAGAAGTGTCTGCCAAGTGAATACATGTGAAAATGTACATGTAGTGGCATTACTGGAATTACCAAAAATACTTTTTAGGGTAATCAACCTACTAATATCTTACTTGTAATTTCATATTTGGCTGGGATAGGAATTGAAACTATTACTTCAGCTTTAATCATGTGTACATGCCTTGTTGTTTAGGTGCTATTGTTATTGAATTGTTCAATCTCTTTTGTATGTCTGTGTAGGCAGATTGTTTAGCAAGGCAACAGTCCAATGAGGGCTAGACATTCCAGGGATCATGAAGGGGCCAGTCACAAAGCCGAGGAGCCACGTGCAAAAAGCAGGTGTCAAGAAGAGGGGAAAAGATCAACAGGAGAGGACATTCTGGAGTTCGAGCACCACCACCCTTACCAATACAATATGCTCTGGGACAGGTTTGTGTGTTACATTTACAGGTTACCCAAGAATGAAAATTCTCTCATCATTTACCCTCTTGCCATCTGTCACGATTCCCCGTTGTCTGCTCTGTTTCTCTCCTGTCACCTGTCCCGAAATACACTTCCCATAATCTCCTGCCCTCATCACTGCCAGTGTCATTGTTTCCATCTGTGTTTAATTTACTCATCATCCCTGTGTATTTAAAACCTGTTGTTTGTTCATTCGTTGTCAGTCATTGAATGTTATGGTTGTCTTTGACTGTGTTCCTGCCGTGCCCTCCATGGATGTTTCTAGTGTTTATATTTTGTTATCCCCTCATGGATGTTTTGTTTGTTCCCTGTGTTTTGATTTATTCTGTGTTTTCTTGTTTATTTAATAAAGAGCTGCATTTAGATCCTCACTCCTCGTCTGTCCTCGTCGGAATCCTAACACCATCTCAGATGTGTATGACTTTCTTTCTTCTGCTGAACAAGGTTTTTAGAAGAACAACTTTGTCCAAAACTTTGAAGCTGATGACTCCAGTGGTTAAATCCACATCTTCAGAAGGGATATGATAGGTATTGATGAGAAACAGATACAATATTTAATATATAACATTTAAAAACCATTCAAGTCTCCTTTGTTGCTTTAAATTCTCTCTCCTACCTAGTGGGTGGAGATGCCTTTATGTGCTTTTTGAGCTTCAAAGTTTTAGACATTGTTGACTTGCATTGTATGGACCTACAGAGCTGAAATATATTATTCTAAAAATCTTTGTTTGTGTTCAGTATAAGAAAGTCAAACGCATCTGGGATGGCGTGAGGATGAGTAAATGAGGAGATCATTTTCATTTTTGGGTGAACTTTTCCTTTTCTTTCCCAGTGTAGATTCCCCAAACAAGTGCAAGACTCCCAAGTTTTTCAGATTCCACAACATACTGTATACCCACCTCCACCCCCACCATCCCCTTTTGCCCCTCATTCTAGTGTACAGCAACTCTTTGAGGTCATAGATCAGTATTGACATTCTTGTACTTGTTTTAAACTATGATGACATTGATATGACAGGTCATGTTAGGGCTGCATGATGTAGCCTGAACCTGTTAAATAGCAGGATTGCCCTTTTAAAAGTTCATCAGGTACAACAGAATGTGTATTTTCAGCATTATATATGTTTTTTTTTTTTTTTATGTATGTTTTTTCATATAACTTCTCCCTAAAAAACACAGAAGAACGTTCCTTGGATTGAAGTTTCCTTTTTACCCTTTTTGCACTGTATTTATATTGTATGTACAGTATTTACAACTCTCCAGTACAATCAATTTGACTGCAAAGCATATTTCTTCAGGTTATTAGTTTCATTATTTGACTTTGTGTGTGACAATTAAACAGTCTCCATTGCTTCATTTTCTTCAATTCAGCATTCTAAAATAAGCATATGTTTTGTTGACATTATCCATGGATTTTCCATTTGAATATCATGATCTCACAATCTTGCACACAGATTCAGACAAACAGGAGTTTGAAGATGATCCCTTACTGCAAGTCCTCAGTGGGCAGAGGTGGGTGAAGTTACAACTTTGGTGAGAAAATTGACAGTTTAGCTGTTAAAGACGTAATTGAATATTTGACTTAAATCTGTATAAGTCATATTCTACTCTTAAAAAAAGTCAGACCAAATACTAAACTATGTTAATTAAGACTAACATGCAATTTTATAGTTGAACTGTAAAATTATTATTATTTTTTTTTTTTGGTAAGACTTTACAATAGTGTTAATTCGTTAACAATTGTCAGTACATTAGGTATCAACGATTAACATAATATATTGCTACATCTTTTATTAATCTTGGCTGCTGTTAAATTATGAAAATACAATTTGCTAATTGTTAATTAATGTTAATTCATGATGCATTAACTAATGTTAATGTAGTCAATTTTTTATTTAAAAAGTGTATTTTTATTTGTTAAAATTAACATTACAAAATACAGTATTTAAGTGTACATTTACAATATTATTCATTGTTAACTAATGTTGTGTACAATTTTTATTTTAAATACAAACTTCTTGTAAAATGTTACCTTTTTATCATCTCTCTCTCTCTCTTGCAGTGAGGTTGATGTGATGCTCCTCCCATTGACTCCTCCCACTAGCACTTGATTAATATATGAAGATGCAATATTTCAAACAAACTTTCATGTTTATTTTTGCCACTACTTATGTTGTTTTTATGTGGTGTACGAATGCATAATTTTTTTTTAAAAAAGACCCTTGCAAATAAACAAAGGGTGTCACATTATATTTAATGATATTCAAACTGTACATCACACAAATTCATTTACGATATTAACACTTATGTTATCATTTGATTATTTAAAAATATGTACAATCTCAACATAGCAATTTGTGAGTATATTTGATACAACACAGGATAATCTTAGATTGGCCCATCTCTGTACATACAGTAAATTCATTCTGAGCATGAGTTTGTGTGTTTGACTGTGTATGAGTGTGTTTGAATCAAAGGAACCTGTTAATATAAGGATAAATGTGTTGGACTTGCAGACTGTTTGCTAAACCAAGAGAATCTTCTTCGTTGGCTTTAAATCAAATGTTTGAAACTGGTTGTGAAGACCTCAGCCACCAGAAGAGGAAGTGAGAATTGGTCTGTTTTAGTGGTCTGCCCTTGTATTTGAGATGAGAGCATTTCATGCCTTGGATTAACATGTTTAAAAATGAACACAAAAGACGCCACACAGAGGTATGTGTGTCTGTATGTACACATCATGGTCCAGTGTGATTCAATAGTCTGGAATTCTCCCCTTGTTGCAGAGGTGCCGAGATTACAAGCATTCCTTCTGGTGACATCGCTGATTCCAGAGCCATGATGTCCACTCCATTTGGGATCCGATATCTGCGATTAAACTGGCGCGACACCAGTCCTGAACCATCCTACAGATAAAGATACTCACATCAACTCTCAAAGTCTTAACAGTCATGTATCTCCAATGTCCAGTACGAAGTGTTTAATTGCAGGGTAACAGCTGAGGATGATAATAAGGTCATTACATTGTAAAACACAAGAAATAATGGGCAGCTGACATAATGCCTATCCAAATCTAAAATGACTCTAGGCACCTGCGTGAACATATTATAAAGAATAAGAAAGCAACGTTTCACTTACCTTTCTTTGCTCATGCTTTCCCTCCACTACAACATAATCTCCCACTACTTTAACCAGCAGCTCCTCAGGATTGAAGTGTTTCACATCAACCTGAACAGTAAATCCATTGTGATCACAGGTAACCTGTAGAGAAAGTTAATGTTATCAATTCCCCTTTCAGAATTTCATGTCAACTTTCTCATTGAGTTTTAAAAAGGACCTTTTTGTCCTGTGACTTCTGGCATAAATCTATTTGAAGGTACTAAATGTGATGCAAACCTCATTTTCAACATTTGGGTTACAGTTTACATTATAGTGTTCATGTCATATTCAAATTATTTAAGTGGACGGAGTAGTAAACTACTTAATATGCAATTGTTTTGTTGCGCTGCTTATAAACATAGCTTTAGCTTAACTTTGTCAGTAGCCTACTATAAATATTGGAATTTAATATTTAATAAAATATAATTAGATCTATATTTATTATATAGCTTTATGTTATCTATAAACACTTATTATTTTACTTGTGTTACTAATTCTTTAATCTACTTTTTGACAGATGTAGACCTATACATTTGGGTTTACAATATGTAAACATGGTAAACATAGTTTTTATAGTTCTATCAGTTAATATGGCCAAATTATGTAAAAAGTGTAAAAAGCTGCTTCTTCTTTTTTAAGTGCAAGAACGCGTTCTGATTGAACGAACCCTCATAATAGTCTACCTGTAGTAGCTTATCGCCTAACAGTGGTATTTTGGCGGAAAATATCGTTACCATGGTAAATTTCTGTAAGGCAAAATGTTACTCCACCTGTGCTGCTCCGTTCTGCTCGGAAACTGGGATGAGAAGTTCGGTCGGGGTCCACGATGGTCCAACCGTCCCGCTCACCCGGGGAATTAACGGAGGGAGCACCCTCTCCCACTGGATACCGCTCACTGGGAGAGAAGGAGGTAAATCAAAATCCATTCTTCTGTAATGAATGTGAGGATTAACCACTAAATAAGTAGCCTACTGTTTCAAAAAGAGTTTGTTGCTGTTTAAATATTAAAAGCGCAAGCAGATGTGTCCCTCGAATGGGGAACGTGTCTCGTTGCGCAACTCTAGGATAACTAACACAAGGTGAAATTCTTGCTCTCTAGGTTGGTTAGAAGGTTTAAATAACTTAGAAAACACCGCCCCTTCACATGAGCCCTTCCTCTAAACAAATGCCATAAATAAATCGACTGATTGCGCTGGCAGAGGGATCTTTTCTCGCACCTCTTTTTCAGGGGTCTCAGTGGGGGACATGAGGGACTTTTGTAGTCTGGGTGAGGAAAAATCATCCCTGTCATCACGTTGGCTGTTTTATAGCTAAGAGCGAAAAATGATTTATGAGACTATTCAGCTGATGTGACTAAGAAGTTATTGTGAGGTTGCCTGGTTAAAAATAAGTTGGAAAGAGTTCAAACCGCTCTGGTCCACATGACTCAGTGCACGTGCAGATTCTTACAAGAATGAAATCCCCATTGTAACCAAATATAGTTATTATAGCATATGTCTTCTGTAAAATCACAATAAATCAATATGGTATGTCTTTCAAATGATGTAAAAAAATTATGTATAGGCTATTGTGTATTAATTTAATATTAATATTTAAGGTTAATATCTATTATTTAATAAGTTCAATACAGTAAACATTTCATGGAGGACATTTGTAAAGTTATTAAAAGTGTTGGGTAAGTAATCCACAACAAATTACTAGCCACTTCTCAGATTACTTTACTGCTTATTTCTTTGGAAGTAATCACATTACATATTACATTACTTTTAAGTTACTTTATAAAACACTTGTCACAAGCTTTAAATTCACATTTGAATTGTATTACACAGAAATTGTATTTTTTTTTAGACATGTTTCTAATCCAAGTAAAGTACATAAAAGTAATTACTTTCATTGAAAGTCAGTGACTGTAATCTGATTACACAAATTTAAATGTAATGGATTACACTACTTTTGGTGCCTAAATGTAATTATATTACAGTAGCTTATTACTTTGTAATCCAATTACATCCAACACTGCGTATCAAGTAGAAATTGTGTTTCTTCTAATAATATTAGGAAGGGTCTTAAATTTCAACCTGATACTTCAAATTCATGTATGTTTTTGTGCAATTTAAAGTGTTTCTTTTTTTTTCTACCCAATCTAAGTCCTCATGGTGGTGTAGTGACTCACCTCAATCTGGGTGGTGGAGGATGAATCAATCCGCGCATCTTATCACGTGGCTTGTTGAGCGCATTACCATGGAGACATGGCGTGTGTGGAGGCTTCACGCTATTCTTTGTGGCATCCACGTGCCCCACCGAGAGCAAACCACATTATAGTGACCATGAAGAGGTTACGCCATGCAGGGTCGTATCAAGACAGTATGGTGCCCCTGGGCACTATACCTCAAAAGCCCCCCCCAATCAGACAAGACATAATCAAGGTGATTTCTCAAATGTAATTTCCTAACTTGTCCAACTACATACATGTAGGCATATGAGCAGTGAGCACTATATTCAAATGTCTCAATTTATTAAAACTACCATTAAAACACATTTGATTTTTATTCAATGTAGAATGTGTAACTTAAAAATAAACAGATTTGTGTGTGTGTGTTTTGTTGGGTGACAGTTGTAGGTTACAGTTTGACAAGAGTTTAGAGTGTGACAAAAGCACTTTGTTGTGTTTTATTGCGAGTGTACAAGAATATAAGTAAACACTTTGGAGTTTGAATGATGTCCTGTATGAACAAAATGACGGAGTATGTTTTTATGTTTGATCGCGCCCACGGCTCTCTCTCTCTCACGTCACACACACACACACACACACACACACACACACACACACACACACACACACACACACACACACACACACACACACACACACAGTTCGATCGCGCCCGCGCCTCTCTCTCTCCACTGATCTATATAATGACATTCTATAATAGATCAGTGTCTCTCTCACACACACACAGTTCGATCGCACATACACACACACACACACACACACACACACACACACACACACACACTCCAGCATTGCAATCTTGATCAGACTGTTCATTATCGTGAAATAGAGCGATATGTATCGCTATTTAGTTTTATTTATTTTTATACCGTGTATTCTCTGTGTAAATTCGTGCACCGAGACGTGACGCCCGTACCGTTTCGGTTCAATACGAATAACTTACATGTACCGTCCCACCCCTAATATTTACCTTCATTAATGTCCTCTTCCTCACCCGAGTCTTCCTCGCTCCTGTCTCCCCCAAGGACAAGGAGAATATCCTCATTCCCCTGGCGGGCATCGCCGACGCCCTGACTAACATTAGCAGCTGCTGCATCTCCCCCGCTAGCAGAGCCGGCGGTGTCAGACTTAGCGCTGCTGGTGTCTGCAATTCCAGTGTTCTCCCAAAAACTAGTGATCTAACAAAAAATTGTCGATCCCTGGAACATTTTTTATTGTAGCTAAACGTCTAGCGTCCTTCTCTTTCTTTAATCTTCTTTTTCGAAACCACTCAATTGCCGTCTGTCCATTTTGGATTTTGATTCATTTTCTGTAGCCGTTAAAAAATGACACATTTGCGCGTACTTGTTGTGGACCAACTCAACTCTGACAGATTGGGAGGGGGAGTGACAGTGGTCATGTAATCTTCATTTATTTATAATTTATTATTATTATTATTATTATTGTTAAATTAGTGTTCATAAACAAGTTATGTATGGTCTTTCAAGAATTTCAAGTTAATCAGTATAACAATTTACGAAAAATATTTTTAAAGCTTGTGTCATGTGGTGCCCCCCTAGTGGTTGTGAATGGTTGGTGCCCCTGGGCACTGGCCCAAGTGCCCTTATGGATAATCCGGCTCTGACCCCATGTGATTCTACCCTCCCTAACAACCAGGCCAATTTGGTTGCTTTGGAGACCTGGCTGGAGTCACTCAACACACACTGGATTCAAACTCATGACTCCAGGGGTGGTAGCCAACATCTTTACTCGCTGAGCTACCCAGGACCCCTTTAAAGGACTTTCTTCAACTTCAGGAACTTTTTTCACTGTGGATTTCTAGAGAGTAAAACTATTTTTTTCAACTAACAATTAAAAAAAATGTGTTGTTGGGTTGGTCATTTTTATGCCTTTTTTTTTCTTCTTTTCTAGACATTATGAAAATTCACACCACTGCATTTCCACCACATCTCAAATTGTATTCTCACATAGAATTCTGTAGAGGAAATGATGGTGAAGGAAATTACATTTATAAAGTTTTTTAAATAAAATTGCCAACTCTTTTATCTGGCTAAGGATGATTTCATAGTACACATTTTATGTATCCTTTCCTATGCACACAATTACATAATATTTTCAATTAAAATATTATATCAGTAAAACACCTTTAATTTTCATTGTTTTCTTACATGAAGTCTCATATTTCAGCCCAAGCTTGTTCTTCACTGGCACTTTTGTCGATTTGGTCAACAAATAGGCTACACAACGTTTGCCATAACTTTGTGATGGTAGTATATTTGAAAGATTTATAGAAATCATTTTAACACAATAAATATCAAAAAGGTTTACTATTTCACACTTTGTTAGATTATCATAGTTTTCAAGGAATATTCTGGGTTCATTACAAGTTAAGCTCAATTGACAGCATTTGTGGTATAATATTGATTACTGCAAAATGTCCCTTCTTTTCTTAAAAAAATTGAATAAATAAAAGCAAAAATCTGGGTTACAGTGAGGCATCTACAATTAAAGTGAATGGGGGCAATCCATAAACGTTAAACTAGTAACTTTTTTAAACGTATAGCCACAAGACGTGAATAATATGCGTGTTAACATGGTTGTAGTGTAATAAATTGCTTGCTAACCTTTTCTTTGCAAAATTATATCTAATTTTACAACTTTGTCGCCATGACGACGTAAACCCTAAAACGACCATAAAAATTATGATTTAAACAACTTTACAGCTCAAATAATACACAAGTTTTAACAGAAGAATTAATATTTGTTTTTATAAAATCATAAGCTTCACGTTTCTGCCTTTAAACCCTCCAAAAATTGGCCCCATTCACTTCCATTGTAAGTGCCTCAATGTAACCTCGATTTTGCTCCTATTTCTCCTTTTTTTAAAAAGGAGGAACAAACTGATTTTTTGTGTCAATCAAAATTATGCCACAAATGCTATAGATTGAAATTAACTTCTATTGAACCTGGAATATTCCTTTAATAATGTAATTTGTATTTTTATAATGGATTTTCATAGTTTAATGTTGAAAGCCTGGGTCTGGGACAAGACTAAAACAGTCAAATCTAGACATAATAGGCATTTGAAAAGTACCAAAAAATAAATGATGAAGACATGGTGAAAAGTTTTCAAGACAGCTTTAATGTGACCTTCATGTAAAAAAAAAATGGTTAAAGTTTTAATAACAACTTCCATTAAACAGCTCTCTGAGCAACAGAACATGTTGAACCTTTCCAGTGTGCATATTTTCACCGCTTCACCTTTGGTTTATCTGTGTGCTGCTTGTTGCCAGTGTTAGTTACGTAAGTCATGCTCCCCATATAGCAACCACACGAGCTCTACATGGCGTCATAATAGAATTAACAATGCATTGGCATTTTTTGTGTTAGTGTTCATGAGAAATATGGTATCATGTCATTCCTATGAAATGCATGATGCCATAGTCGGTTTTCAAGTAACAAGTTCAAGGATGAGTAATCTAATCCTAACCCCTAAATAATCTTAAAAAAAAGTGTATTCAAAATAATCTTGTTTTATCTGTCAAAAGATATTAAAATAATAGAAAATAAATAATTTGTGCCTAATACAACACAGATTGCACCAAGAAGGCAGAAAAATCTACACATTTTGACATTTCAAGACTTCAGAAACTCTTAAATCACTAGAAATGTTCTGACAAAGGAATGAAGGGAATTATAATGGTGTTCTTATGCCACACTAAACACATTGTCCAACTGCTGACCTCTAACAACAGAAACAAACCAACAGAATGAATCACACCTAATTTCTAAGGACATCTACTCTGTACTACACGTGGCTTCTGACTTGGAAAATACAGCTACACATGCCTTTGAATGTGAAAAAGACCAATGACCAATGTACTGGCAGGAGCATAAGTCATTGAAGCTGAGGATAACATGTCCTTCTCCTGTTGGCATCTGCTGGTAACAGAGGCAGAACTTTCTGTCTGTGCACTTTCTATTGGCGACTAAAAACAGCACCAATGAAGATCCACGGGGGGCTTAGTGTTCGCTCGAAAGCGGGGTCGAGTTTCATAATAGGTGCCTATAAGGGGTTACACATGAGACAGAGGCTTCATGCATCAATATTACAGAGTCTGGATTGTAAGCTGTGTTGATAAGTAAACAAGAAGAAAAAGGGAAGCTTGTCCCTCATGTGGATTTTGTTGGAACGCTGTGGGTAGTCTCTTTTGTTTTCCATCTACAACAAGCTTCATGAATGGCAAATGGGCAGTTGATTGGACATGGATTTTTTTGTGTAAAGAAAAGTTTATATTTTTAGATGCTGTTACTGGTCTCCATTTCTTTTAGATTTTAATCACTTTAAACAAAGTGGTGCTGCGGTTTGAAAAGTGAAAGTCTCCATTAATATGAGTTAATTAAAACTGCACTTACATATTATATTGCATTTCTATATCCTCCTGAGACCAGAGTGTGACTCCTGTGTGCATTTTCCATTAATATTTTTGATTTGTAATTAGTAGCCCCTAAAAAACATGCAAAAAAATACAATAACATTTTTAGACCAAATAAAAAATGTATGTCCACATACAGTATGTGGACAGTGGGACGCAATGTGATAATGCACAAAGAATTTAGGAAATATTAAGGAATACTAAATTGGATATTTTAAGAAAAATTGTCCATGTACATGGTCATTGTGTTTCACAATATGCCGTTTCGTGCTAAATCATTGAAAATTTTGAAAGGGCATATCGAATTAAACTAGAGACTATTCGTTTGACTAAAACAGGTTTTAATGTAAAAACTTAATACGGTTTCTTACCTGATGTAGTTTTGTAGCCATTTCTCCCAAAGACAAATTCAGCAGAGATCGGTGCCATGTTGTTTTGTCACATGACTCAGTGCATCAAAGGTTTAACCACTGATATATACAGTATATAGAACTGGATCGCATCAAAATGATGCCCTATGCAGAGTACCAGGTGGACGTAATGCGCGTAAGGGCAGCCGGAGGACTTGCTGGTGCCCTCCTAGGGTAAGATGGTGCCCCCTTAGGGAGTTGGTGCACTACGCAGACTGCGTAGTCTGCTTATAGTGAGCAGCTTCTGGGATCGCTGATGCAATGGTAAACTGCCAGCAGGAGGTGACGCCACCGGAAGTGTTCGAGCAATCATCTTATTGTGCCCAAACTGCCATAGAGCATCAATGACTAACAGGCAAAAAAACACCCGTTTCACCATCTCTGACCTGCGGATATGCATTTTGCCCTCTAGTGACAATCATGTTTAATGTTTAATCAGCGCCCGCTGCACGTGTGATAGAGGGAGAGAGAGTGCGCGCTCTTATTCAAGTGACCGCAAGAACAAGGCACTTTTTGTGGCATAGCAATATGAACAAAAACAAAAATGTTTGGGCATAGCAATATGGCGGCGCAGTGGCTTCACTGATATGATGTCATGAGCAATCCAGTTCTATACATAAAAAAATATATATATATATATCACAGTGCTGTGGAAAATGATTTGTCCCATCCTGATTTCTTCTTTTTTTGTGTATATCTCACACGAAATTGTTTCAAAAATGTAAACAAAATATTACATAAAACAAATGCAATCTTAGTAAACATACAATACAGTTTTTAAATGATAATGTTATTTATTGAAGCAAAAAGTTATCCAATACCAACTGGGCCTGTATGAAAAAAGCATTTGCCCTTAGCCACTAAATCCCCAAATCTATGAAACCGCATTCATAATGGGGTTCAGCAGGACTAGACACACCCAGGCCTGATTACTGCCATCCCTGTTCAATCAAATCAACACCTAAATATAACTTTTTTAGCAGCATGAGGTTGGCTAAAAGATCTCGCCTTGTAGCACACTATACCAAGGTTGAAAGAAATACCGAAAATGATGAGGAAAAAGGTGATTTAAGTACATCAATCTGAGAAGGGTTACAAAGCTATTTCAAAGGCTCGGGGACTCCAAAGAACCAAAGTGAGAGCCATTATCTCCACCATGATCTGGTGAAAACTTGGCCCAGAAGTGGCCGACCTTCCAAAATTCCTCCAAGAGCACAGCGACGACTTATCCAGGAAGTCACAAAAATGCCAAGGACAACATCCAAGGAACTGCAAACACCTTTTGCATCAATGAAGGTCACTGTTCATGACTCCACTGTCAGAAAGACACTGGGCAAAAATGCCATCCATGGAAGAGTGGCAAGGCAAAAACCAATGCTAACCCAGAAGAACATTAAGGCTCATCTGAATTTTGCCAAAACACACCTTGATGATCCTCAAACCTTTTGTGAGAATGTTCTGTGGACTGATGATTCGAAAGTGGAACTGTTTGAAAGACAGGGGTCCCGTTACATCTGCCGTAAATCAAACACTGAATTCCACAAAAATAACAACATTCCTATGATCAAGCGTGATGGTGGCAGTGTGATGGTGTGGGGATGCTTTGCTGCTTCAGGGCCAGTGTGACTTGCGATAATTGAGGGAAACATGAATTCTGCTCTCTACTAGAAAATCCTAAAGAAGAACGTCCAGTCATCAGTCTGTAAGTTGAAGCTCAAACGCAACTGAATTCTGCATAGGATTAAATCCACCTCTGAATGGCTCAAAAGAAGTATAATTCAAGTTTTGGAGTGGCCTAGTCAAAGTCCTGGCTTTAACCCAATTGAGATACTGTGGCAGGACCTTAAATGGGCAGTTCATGCTCGAAAACCCTCCAATGTGGCTCAACTAAAGCAGTTCTACAAAGAAGAGTCGTACAAAATTCCACCACAGCGTTGTGAATGTCTGATCTCCAGTTATCAGAAGTGTTTGGTTGCAGTTTTTGCTTCTAAAATTGGCACAACCAGCTATTAAGTTTAAGAGGGCAGTTAGATTTTAGAAGGTGCTGGACAATGTTTTTGCTTCAATAACAATAATAATAAAAAAATGAAAACTGTATCGTGTTTACTCAGGTTGCCATTGTTTTATGTTATATCTATATAGAACTAAAACAATTTAGTATGAAAAATACACAAAAACAGAAGAAATCAGGATGGGGCAAATATTTTCCCACAGCACTTTGTGTGTGTGTGTATATATATATATATATATATATATATATATATATATATAAGGGTTTAACCCTTTAAAGGGTAACTAAACCTTAAACCAACTTTTTTTAGTTAATGATCTGTAAGCATGGGGCTTTATTAGTACTGGTCATTGATTCAAGTAATTTTTTTGACATTTGTGTATAAAGTGTTTTAATTCTACAATATATGGTGTAAAAACGTCTGAGTGCTGCCCTCTTCAGGTTGCACGGTGGCTACTGCAGTTGAATTTTCCTAATGGCTGTTGCGGTACTTCGTGACGTAAGCGGTGACAGCTGACGTAAGCAGGTTCCAGCTCACCACGCCAGATTCATGTACATGTCGTCTTGCGACCGTGTGAGGAATAATAATAACATAGAGTCTGACAGCAGCTGTCAATTAATCCGTCACTACGAGTCTCAGGTGCCCCCCCCAGCCCCGCACTCGGTTCGTTCCCTCTATCCCCGCCGGGGTCTGCCCACTTTTCCTGCATTTTCAAATATTTCTATTGGGTGGAGTCAGACTCTGAGCAGGTGTTTAGTTACCCTTTAATGACAGCCCAGAGTCTCCTTAACTGAGATCAGCTTGTTTAAATGAAAAATTATGCTTAGCTTATAGCGAAGCCAAAAATTAATGTCCACGCATGTCGACGCGGAATCTCAGGAGGATATACAATTCTATGTATTATCTTGTTTTGACACATCATTTGCAACAATTAGATAAAAATAAAATTCTAACTTCCACACAATTAAATATTTAATTTATTTTATGCTTATTTATGCTGAAAATGTGTGGTCACACTGCAGGACTGAATAGATGGAAGTAATTCCATATAAACATTGCAAATTCAATTAATAATTAAAAACAAATTGTAATTTGAAGAAAATAAAACAAGTAATTTAATCTCCCTCTTCCTTCATTTGTTTTAACTTCCTGTTGGGGTCCTGATTAAAAATATAATGAATACACAATGGTATTTCTATTCATATTGTACATTTTGATAAATGCATCAATATTTGATTATCATAATAAGACAAACCAGCAGACTATTTCCACATTAGACTTCAAATTTACTTCAAATTAAAACAAAATTCAAACAGTTAATTTCATGTTTATTGGTAAAATCTGTTCTTTGCTGCTCAGCCAAAGAAAAATAAATGAATGGCTCAATTATTCATTGTGCACAGTATAATTACATGTCAAATCAACTGACTTAAAATAAAGTTCAAAGACTTTATTTTGGATTGCCCTGCCTGGCCTTAAGTTTATTATTTTAATACATTCTCTTCAAAGCATTAAGAGGTCATGATCAGCATTGGTCATATTATTGTGTTATCTCAATTATAACATAATACATATTCCGGCTAAAACGTAAAAGTAAAAAAAGAGAGGGAACGGGTATTTTATTACGTAGTGCAGGAAATAAAATAGCTTGCGTTTTGGCATAGTGCATGTGTCCATAATATCACACTAAACCAAAAAATGAATTCATCAGTTCGTAAAATATAACAACTCCCAGACAGATCCAGTTTATCTTGTATGCAACGACAGTGGTAAAATTAGCCAGGGAGCATCTTGTCAATCAGAGGAGAAAAATGGAAAGAATAAAAAAAAGAGGTATATTAATGCAGTGCCATCTCATCAGGCTGTGCCGAGTGGAATGGTGAAGGAGAGGTAATCACCCACCTCCCCCCACCTTGCTCTGAAATGCTGGAATATGGTGATCCACGTCGTCAGCACGGCCACCCACAGTAAGAGCCCCAGTGCGGACTTCTTTACATCTGTTGAGAGCAAAAGTATACTTTACATTCTAGACACCTAAAATTATGCGAGTACACATTACATATAAGGTTCCTCAAAAGCCTTAAGTGTTATGGCTCACATGTTTTCTGTCACACACTCACAGGATTTAATCTGCGGTTGTTCTGTGTAAGCAGGCTTTAAAAAGGCCTCTTTGAGAAACCACACCACATTAACCAGCCAGAGAAAGGGGAGGAATGCAAAACCACCTGTGGAGGAAATTGACACAGCATTGTCACTACATGTTAACAGAAAACATAGTACAAGTCATGAAAGTGGTCATCATACCTAGATAGTATCTTCTACAAAGGCTAAGTTTCTCCTCATTGGGAATACGTTCAAGATTCATAGTGGATTCAGTCTTTGATGTTGTGGTGGGTTTCCTGGGTACAAGGAGAAGTTCATTGACACATTAAGCGAAAGATATCCAACTGAACTGATCAATATATTGAAACACTGCTGCCATCTGCCTACACAAGACAGTACTGCCAAAAAAATAGTGATTTACATGAAGCTAGAGAGAAATTGGTATTATTGTTAAATATCACGCAATAAAGGCCCTATTACAGCCTTGTCATGAAATCAGATAATCTAATCTGGAATAAAACAAAGACTCTGTTTAGAAAAATGTTAAAGAATGTAAGAGCAATAAGATCAATTTCCACCTATTCTGTACCTCAGTCAAAACAACTCTACAGAACAGCGAGCAAGCTTTTACAGAAAGCACACCTAAGATTTCCTTATATATAAACATAAAACGATAATTTGTTTTATTAAGAATGGTGTCTACCTTAAACGCCGAGTTCAGACGACAAAACGGATGGTTTATCACAACAAAGGCGAGGGTGACACAACTTTTATGGTTCCGCTTCCTCACGAAAACTTCATATCATGTGACGTCAACTCTGCTGCTTTGCATGATGGGTAATGTAGTTTTCAAGGTGTAGAAAAGGGGGAATCTCACAAAACATGTACAGGTCACATTTTATCCTAAATGAAAGGAAAAAAACTGTCGTATTTTAAAATGCTCATGTAAAATGTATTTATAGTAGTTTATTGTAGCTATTTTTTTTTTCATTTAAGTCAGCATAAATGAAAAGAACACAAGACAAACATGATGTATAGCCTAAATACTTCACATTTTCAATAATATATAGTTTAATAATTTTCCATATCAGTATCAGTGTTGTTTCGCATTACAGTAAATAGAATTTGGTGGACATTGTGTCTATTTGAAAATGAAAATAAAAGTATTGGTCCTTATTTTTATGTAAAACAAAATATGAAAATATATTTTCATGACAATGAAACGTATATTAGGCCTACTGCAGCAAATACAATTATGTTTTCATTTAATTCAGCATAAATTAATGGCACAAATACTAACATGATGTACAAATACTTAACAAGTTCAATAATATATAATTTCAGCATTTTATGCATTTGTATCACTTTTGCATTACAGTAATAGAAATTAGGTGGGAATCTAAAATTAAAAGAATGTCACACTAAAAAAAATATTATTTATTAAATATTCAATATTATTACAAAATAAATAAAATCACACTTATGGATAAGTGGTCCAAGTCCATCAAATAATAGAAATATTTCGTAATCGTATTTTAAAAAACGAAAGACCTGGTCATGAGTGTAATATTATGATTATTATTATTATTATTACATAAAACAATAGAATGCATGGGTCTACATTCTCGTGATTTAGGTAGCTTCAATATTAGACAGTTGTGACCATTTAAATGCTCCTTCAAAACTACTATTACAAATAATTCCCAGCCTACATTTCCCATACTGCACCTCGCGCCTTCCCCCTCCCTCTCCATCTGGCGCTTTCCCTCTTCTCTCACCCTGAGTTCCTATCTATCGGTGTTGTTGTTTAAGCTATGATGGCGGCAGCGGGATGCGGATCAGCAACCGCGGCTGCCGTTGTGGGCGCAGGCGGTGTGGGCGCGGCGCGGGGTCGCTTCCCCGGGCGGCCTTGGTCGTCGCGGAGCCGTTTGCGCTCGGAGAAACGATGGCAGCTCGGCCGCTCTGGGACAGACGAAGATGAGAGCTACTCCAGCGGAGGCCCGAGGCCCACTGGCCTGGAGTTCGCGCTGAACGAGGACCCGTCGCACTTGCGCCTTCTCGGCATAGAGGCGAGTTACACGAGGCTGGGAGAGGCTGGATACAGCTCCAGTGGAAGCGAAGAGGTGAGTGCATGTTTGCACGTTGTTGTTTATTTAACAGTGATATACTAATGCACAATCGTGGCCTTGTTTTGCATTGCCATGTTACATGGATAGGAACAGGAATACAAGTTTAGTTGCTCAGCAATCGCAAGCTGCGTTGAACAAAATGGACATGCGAGCAGCAGCGCATCTGCCCTATTAAAGGGGCTGTTAAAGGGGTCTATGGCACACATATAGGACTGTTGCTACACTAATGTTGTTTAAAATTGAAGCTGTATCCGTGCATTCACTCGTTACTGTGTTTAAACAATGTTTCCGCGACTGCAGTGTCTGCTGTTACATTAAAACATGGAGGGGGAGGGGGTGCCATTACTTTAGCATTGTAGCTCACAACAGAAACAGAGGCATAGATCATGCAATTTGCTATTTAACGCATACACCCATCGATGCTACATATACATATCGCTACTCTATTTTTTTGCACAAAGAAATACTCTTTATATATTGTAAGCATGCACCAGTTGATTCTTGTGTCAGATTGCTGATAACGCCATTCAGTGTGGTGGGATTACCTGCAGGGAAGAACAATGATGTTAGTTTTATGCTTATTTGAGAGAATAGCAGGGGTCATCCTTAGGTAGACTGATGCACCGGGTCATGTGTTAATAGCACAGAGCAGTTTGCAGATTGGATGCATGGTATGGGATGCAACTCTATGTATGCATACTGAACTTGGTCAGTCAGTGTTATGCACAGTGTTACAATAGTTTCCAAAACATGAAATATCAGGAAATTTTACAATTGTGATTTCCAGGCCTGGAAAACTCATTGAATTTTTTTTTAATCTTTCAATTCATGGAAATTTATGTAGTAACTATATGTTTGGTAAAGTTATGCACTGCTCTAAATATTTCATTGGCTAGAAATTGCTCTTCATGAGTTCAGTTTCTATTGCTTTTATGCTGGAGCGCTTGTTCTGCTGGGCATCACATACTACTGGCGTGGAAATGTTACACTGTGTTCTGTGAGCAGAAGCGTCCAACTAAAATGGGAAAAAGTGATACTTAGAAGGTGAAGGTCAAAGTAGTCTCATACTGTATATGGGGTCATTGAACTGTGTATTAGAGTCTGTGACGTTTACAGTTTCTGTGAATTTCTATGAATTTATGAAGTTTACTGCTAACCTTCTCTGGCAACATGCTACCTTGTATAGAATTTATATAGTGTGTTATTGTATTGCTCCGTTCAGAGGTTTTGATAATGTATGCAGCAGTTGTCATACATAAGGGTGTAACGATTCACTCATTTCACAATTTTAAGCCTGAATCAAGAAATGTTAAGATTGAACATTTTTATTATTCTTATTATTATTACTTTAAAGAAATATGCAAAACAGTTCCTTCCCTTTAAAATTTAGCTAAAGTACTGTTATTTAACGGGCTAAATGAGCCATCAGAGATGTACTGGGACTAAAAATCAGCCCAGAGCAGGACAAAGGTGACTACAAATGGAAATATTAGATAGAAAATATTACATATGATGCTTACAAACGGTCACTGATTACATTACATGCATATTTAAATATTTTTCATCAAAATTGTATTTTATTTTTTATAAAATTATCTCTTGATTATTATGATCTAAATATTCCTTTCCAAAATATTTAATTAATGGATGTGCATGCTTATCCAGTTCCATAATAATAATTTACTGATTAATCAGTAAATTAATTAGACTGATTGATCAGACGTGGCATTTGATATTTGGATTATATTCAACATAGCATAATATTCAGCATTATACAGATAAAATGAATATTCCAGGTTCAATATAAATTAAACTCAATTGACAGCATTTGTGGCATAATGTTGTTAAAACTGTAAAAAAAAAAAAAAAAAAATATTATATTGTTTGAGTTGTAAAGTTGTTTAAATTGTTATTTTTAGACATTTTAATGTTTTGGGGTTTATTGACATTACATCGTCATGGCAACGAAGTTGTAAAATTGGCTATAACTTTAAACAGAAAAGGGAAGTATGTGATTTTATCACACTAAAATCATGTTAACTTGAAAATTGCTTGTCTTGTGGCTATAATTTTGAAACGGTGAGTATTTTAATGTCCAAAAATCGGCCCCCATTCACTTCACTTCCATTGTAAGTAACTCACTGTAACCCAGATTTGTGCTTTTTTTTTTTTTTTTTTTCTTCATATATAAAGAATAGGAGGGGCAAGTAAAAATACATTTTTGGTGTAATCAATATTATGCCACAAATGCTGTTGATTGAGCTTAACTTGAATTGAACTCAGAATATTCCTTTAATATGGCACTGTAATTAAACCTCTGCAAACGTAAATTTTCTCTTTCTCAGAGCAGATTCACTCTCACGCTTTAAACGGACATCCCTAGTAATCCCTAATTCTCCCATCACATCTTTGTCAACCACCATAAGAGCATTACTGCATTGTTCTGTTTTAATTCTTTGTTGTTAACAAGATGAATCTCACAAAATGCTCACCTGACTTCACCTACAATTAGGGATGCACCGATCCGATACCTGGTTCAGTATCGGCTCTGATACTGAAGCTATTAGACAGATTGGGGATTGGTCCGAAGAGCCCGATCCAAATCCGATACGGTGTGTTAGTCATGTTCGTTACTGTCAAGCTCCAAAAATGACATAAAAGAACCAATAAAACACCATTAAAGTAGTTTAGATTAGGGATGCACCGATACCACTTTTTCTCTGCCGATTCTGATATCGGAAATCTCCGTATCGGCCGATCCGATACCAGTGTTGTTTTTTGCATAATCAGGTTAGACTATCTTTACATTATTGTGTGGAACGTATTGGGTGTGCTCTTTAATATGTAAAGAAACACAAACCTCTAACTACACATTATTTCAATAGAAATGTATAGCTTATTAAGAAACACTTTATTATTAACTAGAGTTTGTGCTTATTTACATGTCACACTCCAGTATTATTTGAACTTCAATTAAGAATTAAATAAAGATACATCACCAAGCTGTGATCTGTGTTTCTATCAGACACTCGAGCTGTAGCGCTCGTCTCACACGTCATCATTATAGTTTTATATGATCTCAAGTTAAATGACATCAAGCGACTATTCGACAACAGAATTATTTTTTAATTATTGCCGAGATTTTTTGTTACAAATGACAAAGTTTTTAGTGTTTTTCACTAAGACACCCACCAGAAAAGAGAAAATTTGGGAAGAAAAAAAAAAAGGCTTCTTTTCTACTGATGACTTATACTGTAATTACTGCTACAATATGCAGTATACTATTTAATAATAAAGTGTTTCTTAAGAAGCTATGTTTTATATTGAAATAATGTGTGTAGCTAGAGGTTTGGGTTTCTTTACATATTTAAGAGCACACCCGATTAGTTCCACACAACAATGTAATGATAGTCTAACCTGATTATGCAAAAAACAACACTGTTATTGTTATCGGATCGGTATCGGGCGATAATGAGATTTTGGATCGGAAGATAAAAAAGTGGTATCGGTGCATCCCTATCTACAATATGCATAAATTCAACTTTTCTCAAGTTGAGAGAAACAAGTCTCAACTTTTTTGAAATATCAACCCCTTTCTAAATGCATAATTGTCTCTTAATAATTGTGTGCTGCTCATGTTTTAAGGTTCTATTTATTTCTTACCCTGTCACTTTTTTCTAATAAAAGTGTCCCATATCTACACTTCAGCCATTTTACAAGATCAGCCATTTGAAGAAAAAAAGTTCAGGTAAACCTGTTACATACATCGATCAGCCACAACATTAAAACTGTTGTGCATTAAAATCCCAGGAGATCAGCAGGTACAGAAATACTCAAACCAACCCGTCTGGGACCAACAATCATGCCACGGTCCAAATTACTGAGATTCATTTTTTTTCGGGATCCTGATAGTTAACTGAAGCTGCTGACCCTTATCTGCATGATTTTATGCACTGCTGCCACACGATTGGCTGATTAGATAATCGCATGGATGATTGTTGGTGCCAGATGGGCTGGTTTGAGTATTTCTGTAACTGCTGATCTCCTGGGAATTTCACACATAACACTCAGTACTCCAAATGATGCCATAAACAAAAAAAAACCATCCAATGAGCGGCAGTTCTGTGGATGGAAACGCCTTGTTGATGAGAGAGGTCAACAGAGAATGGCCAGACTGGTTTGAACGGACAAAGTCCACTGAAACTCAGATAACCGCTCTGTACAATATCATCTTAGATTGTTATTATGAGATGCGGGCTGGCACTGTTTTGATGGCACAAGTGGGACCAACACAATATTAGGCTGGTGGTTTTAATATTGTGGCTTATACAACAATATATATGTTCTCTTTGGCAATGCGTGTATCGATGCAGCTGCATTCGTATCAATATAATGCAGCACTTTTGCAATGCACGTTAGTTTCAGTAACTTTAGTACTAGACCACCACATTTAAATTTGATGAGAGTCTTACACTATTATTATTATTATCAGTTACAATGACCTTTAAAGGAGTGAAGTTTTTTTTTTTTGGTTGAACAAACTCTTTATTATAATTAAAACTCAACCTTTTTTTAATGGAAGTATGTGTGAAAAAAAAAAAAAGTCTCCCTTTTGAATGTAAATAGAATAAATAAGAAAGCTAACAGAATTATAATATAAACCGAATTATAAACATAATAAACAAATAGCATGTATCTATAACATGTTATATAAATAAAGCATGTTAGTTTACATGTTAGCATAGCATGTTAAATGAACTACTAAATGAATTATAGGATCAGCTGTGTGAGCTTTTAAAGTAATGTCCTATGATTATTAACAGTTAACATATACTGCAGGTGCATGACAGAGGCAGACTGCTCCTGTCTGTAACTTTAACTCAGTGCTTCTCAACTGGTTTTGATTCAAGACAGATTTTACATTGGAAATCAAGTGCAACCCATCATAGTAAAAACGTAACCTATATTTAATGTATCCCGGGTTGCAGTTCCTTTTACGTTGCATTGTTTTGTTCATGGTTTTCAAGTACAAGGACATGCATCAAGTGACATTATTTTTGTTGTTGAGGTCAACAACAAAAGTGACAGGAAGTTTTCTCTCCCCTTTTAAAAATTGAAGAGCACGTTTACTTATATGAGCGTGTTATTATACCGTTTGTTTCCTAATTTTAAACATAATTCAAACAGAACATACTTACTACACAGGAGGAAAAGCTCCTCATTACCATGGTTAGGTCAGTGTAGCTAGTCTTAAATATAGTAATAATAATAACAAATTATAGTATTTATGAAACAATAAGTACTAGCTGAAACACACCTTGAAACTTTAACTACAGCTGCCACTGTTGAAATAAAATTAGATCTAATAAATTCTACCTTTTAGTTTATTCCATATGAAAATATAACATTGTCAAAATATAACAGTTACTTTTACTCATTTAAAACCGTGAAACAATTTTGTAAAGGTGATGATGTAATAATTTGCACATAGCACAGTGTTGCTGTTTTCCTCCGCAGTGCTGTTTGGTATGTCAGGTCTACCTGCTGTTTGAGAGGTTTGACTTGACTTCCTCCGTAATGCTTTAAGCTAGAAAAGTCTCACTAGAATTGAAATTGGTCACATCAGTTTTGAGTTCTGCACTCCGCAATATTGAGGGAAGCCTGGTTGTTGCTCGCGCAAGAGAGAAGCCCGAATGAAACTACAATCCCGAATTTATTTCACAAACTCACGTACATAGCAACGGGAGAGTTTATTCATGATGAGAAGCCAACAAACAACATGAAAGACGAGCTTGCAGCCATAATTGCACTGATTTGCACACAACGGGGGAAAACACTGAAGAAAATAATGATGTGGCAGTGGTTTGGGAGATGTTTGTGATGTTTTTATTCTGTAAAACAAGGATAATTATAAAACAAAGATGAGTGTAATTATCCTGCCTTTCTCTACTCTTGCGTGCTCTCCATTTCATTGGCTTTTGTCATTGCCGGTCACTCGTTTGTCAGGACAGCAGCGCACACCTGATGATAAAGGTTTTATCTTCTACTCGCAGATCAAACAGATGGAACGGTGCATACGGGACGCTTGATACATTTTTGAAGCAACAACTGTGCTATTTAAACTGCTTTACTATCACCTGTGCAGGTGAGGAGAGGAGAAGCTGACAGCTGCACTCCCATAGAAGCAGATATATCTCTCATCCTGGACCAGCAGCTTCCATTTTTACTTAAAAATTAATAGCTTGGAATAGATGAATTTTAAATAATAATTCAATACTTTTAAATGATTTACAATGCTTAAACAAAAATAATAATATAATCAGTTGAAGTAATGGTGTGTTTTGATGGAGAACCAATATTTTTTTGTGCTTTTTAATATATTTTTTATAAGGTTCTAAAGAAAAACTGAAAAACTGAGATACTCTTTTAAACTACAGAACCACTTTTTCCCTATTTGGGAGTTGACAACACAGCAGATCATTAGTGAGGGAGCGCACCTTACCGCCCAAACCATCATCTCGGGTTGAGGCTGGATATTTGCCCCTTCTGTTATGAAAGGCAGCAGGTCCACGATCGATAAGGACAACGCCGGGTCAGACACCTGATAAATAGACTGTGCGCTGCTGCTGCTGCTGCTGCCGCTACAGCTAGCCTCTGCCTCTGGTTGTGCTGCGCTGCTAACACTAGCCTCAGCCTCGTCCGGTCCCTGGTTAGCTTGCCACTTCTCTCATTATAAACTCTATACGACGACTAATCCAACAGTCCGCTCCATTTAGCGCAGGGTTATTTGAAGAGAGCACGGGCTTTCCACACTTGCGCTTGACCAATTATATAATTCTGTTTAGATAAAAAAATAGCAGCATGCTTTTTATTGGTTAGGTGTCATAATCTGAAGGCAGCGGCTATTTGTGAAAAATAGCGATATATTCTATTTACACTATATAAAAGTAGCAGTTCTTTTCAATAAGTGCAAATAGTTATTAGATGCTATTTATACTTATAGTGGCAGATAATATTAGGATCCAGTAATAAAGTAATAAATGCAGTATATGCAATAATAACACAGTGTAAATGACTATATATATTAAAATTATTAAATGGACAATAAAGCACTCCCTACACCTACCCCTAACCGATAAACATTATTATTAAACAGTCGTTTATTTCCACAAATATTTTCTTAAGTTTTATTGACAATGAATGCCTTTCTGAGCTGATATAGAATAGAAGTCTTTATTTTTGTCGCACATTAGACATACATTTTTGCATATATACAGAGAAATTTATTTGTTTTCAAAAATCCCATATTTCACATATCCCAGCTAAGCTGGGGTCAGAGTGCAGGGTCAGCCACGATACAGCACCCCTGGAGCAGATAGGGTTAAGGGCCTTGCTTAAGGGCCCAACAGTGGCATCTTGGCGGTGCTGGGGCTTGAACCCTGACCAGCAACCCAGAGCCTCAACCGCTGAGCCAGAGACTCACCCCTCTAATATTTATTGCACATCTATTTTAAACTTAGACAAAGTTTGATTTTTCTTGCATTGTCTGAGGCACAAAATTTAAGAGATGCTGCAGCAAATTCAGACATTTTGGGCCATAAAATCAGGAAAAAGTGCTGCAAAATCCTGGTGGAACTGGTAAATTGCTTTGTGGTAAAATCATTATTTTTCTTTTCTTATCTTTATTGACTATTGTGTTTTGATTTGATGCAAAATTATATGTTTTGTAAACTATTTTATAAACAGCTGTTAAACTAAATTTTGCTTAGGAAAAATTCAGTTCAAAATTGACATATGTCATAATGTTGTTTGTGATACCCAGTCCTATTACATAGTTGTTATTCTATTATGCAGACTCTCATTTCCATTTATTTTACTTTCAGGGAACTGAATTCGAAGGCTTTGCAGTTGAAAAGGCAAACAGCAATGTTCTGTTTCCCTCTGGACGAAATCCTTGTAAACGTAAGTGTGGCTTCAGATGCAAATAATGATAACGTTCTCCCAAAGTGTTTCTTTTGTTTGCATCATTTTTATTGATTGTACATTTATCCTATGTTATTTAACACTTAATAATAATTTCCCTATGTACATCAAGAGTATCACTTCAAGGACTCCAGAATAAACAGTGTTGGCATAGTTTATTTAAAAGATACATTTTGTCAACTTGATATTCAGTGGCAACTGTGGCATGTCAAACATCTACAGACACTTTGGAGAAACAATCGGCATTGGCTAGTACATTTTAAATTTTTACTCGCCAGACTTTTGACGACATAGAAGCGTAATGAACTGAAAAAGATATTAAGAAATATTTGCTAGACAGTGGCTAATAATAAAAACATTTTTGTCACACAGTGTCAAGTGATTTTTTTCGCAGTGTTGAGGGCTGCATGTTTTTTTGAATCACTTGAATATGTTTAACCACAGTGGGATCATGGGATTAAAGATAATTTAAGTCTAATTGAACCTAATTGTATCTTCAATTGTCCACTTTTAGGTGATCATGCTTCAGCAAAGTCATCTAAGAGAATACGTCAAAGGCTGGATTGTGCAGTGGCTCCAATAACAGAAAATGCAGGTTCACAAGACCCTCAAATTGATTCAGGTGCTGCACTACAACTTCATTGTCAAGAGCTTCCAAAAGACATATTAGTAAATGATGATGATGGTGGTGGTGGAGGAGGAGGATCAGAGAAGTCTTCTAAAACCAGGAGTAAAAGAGGGTCAACAAAACGGGAGACTAAATCAACTCCGAGGATTACCATCAAATTGGAGACTAAAAAGACATTGACAACTGTCCCGTCATTGCAACATAAATCTGGTAAAAAGAAGAAAGGAATCAAATTCAAATCTGAAGTTGTGGAGAGTCAATGTGCCCAAATCTCAAGTGCTCATGTGAAATTAAAGACTAACATACCAGCAAGGGAATGCACAGCTGGTGAGGTAAAGGATGAGGTTTGTACCAGAAGGCGAGGGAGGTCTGCTTACATAAAATCAGAATCCACTCCGCAAACAGATCCTGAAAAAGAGGCCAGTGACCAAAAAGCGAAGTTAAGAAAATCAACCCGAAAGTCTCAAAATTCACTGTCCAGTGAAAGTACGGTACCAAAAACTGATGAGAAGTTGGTACAAGAGGGCTCTGAAGTAAATAAGCTTGTAATTAGGAGACAATGGGGTAAGGTCTCAAATCTTACACCGGAATCTGGAGACCAGAGTTTGGCAGAGTCGTTGTTGGAAGTCTCAACATTTGATGAATCCAGGTCACCTTCTAAAAAGAAAAAGGAAAAAAAGAAGAAAAGGAAGAAGAATCATAAGGAATCGAAAAAGAATCTGGAATCCCATTTACCATCAGCAACAGATCTTGGTCACACAGCAGATGATCCTCATGGAAAGTTCTCTTTTGACAGTGATTTTGTTGGTATTCCAGGTCTAAAACTGACCAGAATACGAAACCCCAAAGCCCGATCTCGCAAGAAACGCTGCAAGTTTCTTTGGACTCTTACTCTAGTAAAGAGCAAAAGCAAGGATACCCATGTCGAAGAAAATCTAGGTAAACCAGCAGATAGCAAAAGCAAAGATTCCCAAATTCAAGAGAATCTAAGCAAAATGCTAGAAAGCCCTAGCAAAGAGACAGAACCTTCTAAATATGCTGAGGGAGTAGATGTTTCTACAGAAGAATCCACATCCACTCCTTCCAACACATTGGAGATTGGCACTTCACAGGGGCCACAAAACTTGGAAAATACTGCCAATACTGTAACTCCCGAAAGCCCAGAGAACCCAGTGACCATTGAGAATGTTGAAGAGTCCTCAAAAAAGGAAAAAGCAGATGTCGTTGAAAGGTCCGAAATTGTCACTGAAGCACATCCAAAGGAAGCCACTCAGACGGACCCTGAAGAACTGATCACTAAAGATATTGTTGTGCCACTTCAAATAAAGGTTGCCTCATCACCAGGCAAAAACAACAGTTTGACGCAGTCATTTTTAATTAATCAAGTCACAATGTCACCTGAAATAGAAGAACTCCCTGAAAAAGTAGAAGACCAATCACATTTAGAGAAGACTGAGAGCTTATTGGAAATTACTACTCCTCCTCCAGTCCCCAAAGTACGGAACAGGCTACAGCAAAATGCTGCCAGGAAGAAGCGTGCTAAACATAAACACTGGACAATTTACAGACGAAAAGTTAAAACAAACCCATCTGAAGAAAACCCTGCTTCTGAAATTGTAACTGAAACTGAATCTCAGTTGGAGGAATCATCAATATCACCAACAATAGTGCCATCACCTGTAGAATCAAAACCAAAAATGAAAATAGGTGAAGTTGCACGTAAAAGAGGAAAAAAATTAATTCAAACAAGTACAGAAACTTTACCTGAAGCAGTTGAACCTCAGGTAATTGAACAGACTGTTGAATCAACTCCAACCAGTCCTTTCCTTGGGATGGAGGCCCAGCAGGAGATTAAACTGGAGGAGATGTCATCAACTGAGACTAAAGAGGTTCTGGTTTTAGAGCCTTCGGTTAGAGATGAGGCTCCTCGTTCTATACGTAGGCGAATTAAACGTGCCCGACGTAGACGAAGGGTTTTTATTGGACGCAAGTTAAAAAATCCAAAGCTGCGACAGAAGGAGTTGGTTGAGGTAGTTGAAGATTGTCTACCAACTACTGGCTCTGAAGAAGGTGAGCCTACACTTGTTGGCATGTTTTCAACAAAGTACAAGAGGAAACGAATTTCGAGTCTTCAGTCCATAGAGGGTAGAATAAAAAGAGTTAAGCTCTTATCCAAGCCATTGGAGGACACCAGTGGAGATCCTATATCTGATCAAGTAGAAAAAGATTGTCTGAACGAGAAACTGGACCAAGATCAAGACATTCAGCGCAGCAAAGCGAAGTTCATGAAGAACATACGACATTTCATAATGCCAGTTGTGAGTGCCCGATCCTCTCGGGTGATCAAAACACCAAAAAGGTTCATGGATGATGCTGGTATGTCTGAACTGCCCAGAAGAAACTCCCAAAAGAAACTAGGTCTACAACCGAAATCGAAGAAGCAAGATTCTTGTGAAAGAGGCGAACCTGGAGCTCTTCAATCTCAGGATGAAGATGATCTGAGTGAAACTCAGACTGATCTCGATTTGTCTTCCATTTGGGAATCAAAACCTAAATCACCTGTTGACACAGGGAGCCTCATGGAAAAGCCATCTGGGAAAAGACGATCGCTTCTCAGAAATCCTGGTTTCAAATGGCAAGCCCTGGAGCCCACCAGTGCAGACATTTATACCTTCGATGAAGACCTTGACAAAGAGTTGGAGACTTTGCTATCAGCCAAAGATTTTCCGGTGGATACACTTCTTGATCCACCCCAAAAGAAGAAAAGATCCACAAAGTTCAAAGTGCATGCTTCAAAATTGAGGTTATACAAGAAACTGAAACTTAAACAGAGCCTCGCAAGGCGTAAAAAGACTCCAACAGATAAAATGGGGAAAGCTGTTTCATCCCCTCCTAAGGGACAGAAGATAGAGTTGGAAGGAGCCAGTCTAATACAATCCCTTAGAGACATGAAAAAGGAAAAAGCTAAACTTAAGATTGAGGATCTCAACACACCTGGGGTTGTTCGCAAGGTTTCCATCTGTGTCCGAGCTCTGAGTTCCAAGTTGCTGTTGCAACACCAGACAAAAGATATCCAAGAGGATGAACAGCCAGATGAATTCTCCATTCATACAGACATTTCACTTCCCAATAAATGTAAAGGTAGGCTAATTTAGTTTTTATGGAATCCTTTATTTGCAAATGAAGGTTCATTGTTGTTCTCTTTTAACTGAAGTCAACAGTGACCCTATCTACTTTATAAATGCATACAAAAATAAATGTTTTCTTGCTGGCCCTATTCGGGTGTGGAATGCCCAAATGCAACTTTTCATGATCTAATTAATTCTAATCTAAATACAAAGTACTGTCCTACATATTTTTTTCACTTTTAACTTTAAGGCTTCTATCTTAAGATTCTACTTATCTTTTGTGCACAAGCATTGACAACATTTTGGTCCAATCGTTTCTTTAATATCTCAGACTTTGAGAAACTGCATCTCACAGAATCAGATGGAATTGTTTCTGAGGAAGCTGAGGAACATGCTGTTGAGGAGAAGAATACCTCCCAGCGTCCCCGCCTTACAGGAGCTAACAAGCGCATGTTCAACCTCTTGAAGAAAGCCAAGGTTCAACTCATCAAAATAGACCAGCAGAAACAGCTTAAATCATCTGGGGTTAGTCATTAAACCTAAAATGGATGGCTAAATATGTACCTTTCTATTCAAATGTTTTTTTCTTTTTTTATGACTATGCTTTTTAGTCAGATTTCTAATTGATGTGCTCTCAATATTGTTTCATATTTTTCTCACACCACTTCTTGATTTTGGTAGCTCTTGCCTGAGAGTAGAATCACCTCAACAAAGAGGCAGAGACGAAAAAAGAAGGAACGCATTGAAAATGCCTGTCCTAACAAGACTGATGCCTCTCCAGAGCAGGTAGTGTCACGTTTATGTAGAACTGATCAAACAAATTTAATGAATATGCCAAATAGATGGCTTTAAAAAATAACCCTTTAAAAATGGTGCAAAATTATTAATGAAATTTCTATCGTTATTTGGAGTCAATCCTATGAAATCAAATGAGTATCCTATAGAATGAATGAACCAAAGTTTTTTTTTTTCTGAATTTCAAAATAGTATCCAATAGAATCTTCCTTTTCTTCAAGGATTCTCATTTGATCCCATTATCGTTTAGGATTGGTTCCAAATTTGGAAAATATTCTGTTAACAATCCTGTCCTGTAAAGCCCAAAATGTACTTTGGTTTTGACACGAACACTTAGCGTCTGCGTACAGTCAATAGCATTTCAAAGTATACTTCATTTCACTGTGCGTGCATACACAGGCGATTGGCGCATGTACGATATGACTGCTAGCAGATACTGAACTATTTGTCTCCAAGAGTTTAGACCCTTAAAGAGGTCTTTATATTCCTTCAGGCTTGAGTTATACAAATGCAGGTATCTCCCGAACTCCTTACACATGCGCTTTTGACGTGCAAATCCACTGTTGTTGTTTCTACCTTTGTCTCCTGATATTTAGTGGCAGTTACATCTTCTAGTGCTTTTCCATGACAGCGATGACTCCTCTGCGAGTGTTGTCACCTTAGGGACCTAATAATAGTGAATATAATTCTAGGAATGTGCACATACTGCTCGATCAGATTACACGCGATTAGAAAAATTGGGGTGCACGTGTTGAGGACTTGAGCACTCTGCTGATGCCGAAATTTGCAGCACACTTCCTGTACGCAGATACCTAGCGTTTGCATCTGACTGAAGTACACTTTGGGCTTAAGAAAATATTCTGGACTCAATATGAGTTAAGATCAATTGACAGCATTTATTGATTACCACAAAAATACATTTTGACTTGCCCCTCCTTTTCTTTAAAAATAAGCAAAAAATTTGGTTACAGTGAGGCACTTACAATGGAAGTGAATGGGGCAAATCCATAAATGTTAATATACCTAATTTTTGGTGGCCTTGGTAGCTCAGCGAGTGAAGACGCTGACTACCACATCTGGAGTCGCGAGTTCGAATCCAGGGCATGCTGCGTGACTCCAGCCAGGTCTCTTAATCAACCAAATTGGCCCGGTTACTAGGGTGGGTAGGATCACATGGGGTAACCTCCTCGTGGTCGCTATAATGTTGTTCTCGCTCTCAGTGGGGTGCATGGTGAGTTGTGCATGGATGCTGCAGAAAATAGCGTGAATCCTCCACACCTGCTGTGTCTCCGCAGTAACGCGCTCAACAAGCTTACGTGATAAGATACACTGATTGACTGTCTCAGACTCGGAGGCAACTGAGATTTGTCCTCCGCCACCCGTGTTGAGGCTAGTCACTATGCCTCATCGAGGACTTCGAGCGCATTGGGGATTGGGCATTCCAAATTGGGGAGAAAAAAAAACTAAATACCTAACTGTTTCAAAAGTGTAGCCACAAGATATAAACAATATGTTTGTTAACATTCCTAACCTTTTCTGTGGAAAGTTATATGCAGTTTTACAACTTTGTTGCCATGATGATGTAATGTCATCAAACCTTAAAATGACTGTAAAAATTAAAATTTTACTTTACAGCTCAAATAATAAATTAGTTTTAACTGAAGAATTATTGTAGGTGCTTTCAGAAAATTATAAGCTTGTTATTTCTGCTTTTAAACCCTCCAAAATTTGCCACATTCACTCCCATTGTAAGGGCCTCATTGGGACTATTTTTATTTTATTTTATTTATTTTCTTTTTTTTTTTTTTTTTTTTTTTTTTTTTGTGGACACAAATGCTGTTGACTGAGCTTAACTTGTATTGAACCCGGAATATTATTTTTAGTAATAAGTCTTGGTTATTGCATTGTAATGTAATAATATGTACACTCCACCAGAAATTGACACAAATGTGACCAAAATGAGGCAAAAAGTGCTCATTTTGAAAGTTTATTCATAAATAATTATTATATGGCATCAAGTCATTCTTCTGAATTTGTTCTGTGCTTTAGTTGTTTACATTCAATTCTTTCCGCAAGGAGCCTGCCAGGGGAGGTCCTCGCATTAAACATGTATGTAGAGCTGCAGCTGTGGTTTTGGGGCAGCCTCGTGCCATGATTCCTGATGACATACCCCGACTCAGTGCACTACCCCTGCATGAGAGATCAGACATATCCCCTTCACCTGCAGAAAAAGGTACTATCACATACTGCCAACTGCAATCAAAAGCAAATAATTATTAATGAGCAAAAGAGAAAAGCTGATAATATACCACTGTTCATTAAAGGTGCTGTAAGTGATTTTAGCCATTCTACTTCCACAAGACTGAGTCGTTGGATAAGCCACACCCCCTTTCCTAAACAACACACTCCAGAGATACCAAATTAGCTTTATTGAGACCGACATCTCGCAGAAATTGTTGTTAAAAACAACAGCAGCAAAATGGCGCCCTCAACTGACAATTGTTATGAACAACATGGCTAAAATACGGCAGTAATTCGCAATAATTTGCTGCAACTGCAATACTATGAGAACGTGCAAAATGATTGATGGGTCGAAAGCCTTATTGTCAGCAGTCACATTTTTGTTTGCTCTTTACAGAGTCTAGAGCTGTCACAGAGACAGGTGAGATATCGTTTAACACTTAGGGTGTGTTGCACCTAGGTTACGATAACAGTCTCAGAAAATATCACGGTATGCGGTATTACACAATTATTATTATCAGTTACAATGACCTTCAAAGGAGTGAAAACTGAATTTTTTTTTTTTTTGGTTGAACAAACACTTTATTCTAATTTAAACTTGAAACAATTTTTTGTAATGAAAGTATGTGTAAAACATTTTTTATATACAAATAGCATGTAACTATAACATGTTATATAACTAAAGCATGTTAGTTTACATTTTAGCATGGCATGTTAAATTAACTACTAAATGAAAAATGGCATCAGCTGTGTGAGCTTTTGAAGTAATGTCCTATGATTATTAATAATTAACATATACTGTAGGTGTACCCAGACTGCTCCTGTCTGTACCTTTAACTCAGTGGTTCTCAACTGGTTTTGATTCAGAACAGATTTTACATTGGAAATCAAGTGCAACCCATCATAGTAAAAATGTAACCTATATTTAATGTATCCCGGGTTGCAGTTCCTTTTATGTTGCGTAGTTTTGTTCATGGTTTTCAAGTACAAGGACATGCATCAAGGGACATTACAGGTGAAACTCGAAAAATTAGAATATCGTGCAAAAGTTCATTAGTTTCAGTAATTCAACTTAAAAGGTGAAACTAATATATTATATAGACTCATTACAAGCAAAGTAAGATATTTCAAGCCTTTATTTGATATAATTTTGATGATTATGGCTTAAAGCTTATGAAAACCCCAAATTCAGAATCTCAGAAAATTAGAATATTGTGAAAAGGTTCAGTATTGTAGGCTCAAAGTGTCACACTCTAATCAGCTAAACACCTGCAAAGGGTTCCTGAGCCTTTAAATGGTCTCTCAGTCTGGTTCAGTTGAATTCACAATCATGGGGAAGACTGCTGACCTGACAGTTGTGCAGAAAACCATCATTGACACCCTCCACAAGGAGGGAAAGCCTCAAAAGGTAATTGCAAAAGAAGTTGGATGTTCTCAAAGTGCTGTATCAAAGCACATTAATAGAAAGTTAAGTGGAAGGGAAAAGTTTGGAAGAAAAAGGTGCACAAGCAGCAGGGATGACCGTAGCCTGGAGAGGATTGTCAGGAAAAGGCCATTCAAATGTGTGGGGAGCTTCACAAGGAGCGGACTGAGGCTGGAGTTACTGCATCAAGAGCCACCACACACAGACGGGTCCTGGACATGGGCTTCAAATGTCAAACGTCTTACCTGGGCTAAAGAAAAAAGAACTGGTCTGTTGCTCAGTGGTCCAAAGTCCTCTTTTCTGATGAGAGCAAATTTTGCATCTCATTTGGAAACCAAGGTCCCAGAGTCTGGAGGAAGAATGGAGAGTCACACAATCCAAGATGCTTGAAGTCCAGTGTGAAGTTTCCACAGTCTGTGTTGGTTTGGGGAGCCATGTCATCGGCTGGTGTTGGTCCACTGTGCTTTATTAAGTCCAGAGTCAACGCAGCCGTCTACCGGGACATTTTAGAGCACTTCATGCTTCCTTCAGCAGACAAGCTTTATGGAGATGCTGACTTCATTTTCCAGCAGGAATTGGCACCTGCCCACACTGCCAAAAGTACCAAAACCTGGTTCAATGACCATGGTATTACTGTGCTTGATTGGCCAGCGTAACTCGCCTGACCTGAACCCCATAGAGAATCTATGGGGCACTGCCAAGAGAAAGATGAGAGACATGAGACCAAACAATGCAGAAGAGCTGAAGGCCGCTATTGAAGCATCTTGGTCTTCCATAACACCTCAGCAGTGCCACAGGCTGATAGCATCCATGCCACGCCGCATTGAGGCAGTAATTAATGCAAAGGGGCCCAAACCAAGTACTGAGTACATATGCATGATTATACTTTTCAGAGGGCCGAAATTTCTGTATTTAAAATCCTTTTTTTTATTGATTTCATGTAATATTCTAATTTTCTGAGATTCTGAATTTGTGGTTTTCATAAGCTGTAAGCCATAATCATCAAAATTATATCAAATAAAGGCTTGAAATATATTACTTTGCTTGTAATGAGTCTATATAATATATTAGTTTCACCTTTTAAGTTGAATTACTGAAATTAATGAACTTTTGCATGATATTCTAATTTTTCGAGTTTCACCTGTATTTTTGTTGTTGAGGCCAACAACAAAAGTGACAGGAAGTTTTCTCTCCCCCTTTTAAAAATTGAAGAGCACGTTTACTTATATGAGCGTGTTATTATACTGTTTGTTTCCTAATTTCAAACATAATTCAAACAGAACATACATACTACACAGGAGGAAAAGCTCCTCATTACCATGGTTAGGTCAGTGTAGCTAGTCTTAAATATAGTAATAATAATAATAACAAATTATAGTATTTATGAAACTATAAATACTAGCTGAAACACATCTTGAAACTTTAACTACAGCTGCCACTGTTGATATAAAATGAGTTCTAATAAATTCTAACTTTAGATTATTCCATATGAAACTATACAATGTTGTCAAAACACAAGTTATTTTTACTCATGTAAAATCGTGAAACGTTTTTGTAAAGGTGATGTATAATGAAGAAAGAAAAAAAAAAACCCTAGTTGCACCATCCAGGATTAATCTAAAATTTTGATTAAATCAAGGTTTATCTGATAGTGCTTTTGTACCAAACTTTAAACAGTGCTTAAAAATAATCAGGGTTACATTTTAACCATCAATTTGATCCTGATTTAAATTTCACAGTAAATTTGAATTAACTTTAATCCTGTTGCTCCAATAATTTAAAATCTTATTTAAATCACAGTTATGGATTAACTTTCAATTTGCCTCTCTGGCGGTTTAAATACAAATTTTACAATTAAATATGAATGACTAGGTAAATGAACAGTGGATGCGCCGTCAGCCCTCTGAGAGATGTATATCATATTATTTATGTTTAATATGGTCTGAAAGCTTGGGCCGTTGGACGCAAAGCATGCTTTCAAATCTGGTGTGCATGTACAGCGGCTCGTCACGGTTTCCCCATCCTTTACATGCGTGGACACGGGACAGAGACAGGAGAAGCGAGAGGAGAGCGTTATTCGGCCTTTAACAAGGGCAGTTACAAGCAACAGGTGATCGTTACTTCTCAACTCATTTCAGTCGGCAGCCAGGGCTGTTCATTCCTGTCATCAACAGTGGCGCTGACGAGGGGAGGCAGTCGATCCGAGACCTTTGTGTTCCCTTTTTTTATAATTTTTAAAACATGTATTATTCTGCCATATTTTAAAGCTTGTGACATTTTACATGAGGCTGCAAATTTTTTTTTAACTGCTTGATTGGCCCTGTGTACTAACGATCTAGTGCTAGGCTCAGAATCCATCATGGTGGACAAAATTAGGTTTTAACCACTGGTTAAAAGTTTAATCTTTGATTTGTTTAACCGCATTTAAAATTCACTCAAATTAAGATAAAATGCAGGTCTGCATACCCTGGATTTGCTTTAAACTCTGCCTAATTTAATCCTTATTGGGGCAACCCACCCTTATTACAGTAATGTCTCTCGGTAAGCAGGAACAATATTTGCGTACCTTTCCATTAATTTCTTTTTATACAGCACCTTTAATGATAAAATCGCATTTAACCGTAAAATTATTATTTTGAGATTATGTAAACACATGGCCTGCTATATTGATAGTATAATACAAATTAATTTATGCTTTTTATCATGTATATATGCTGTTAATATATTCACATGTATCTGTTTTATTATTTATGAGTAATAACAATTTTATATATATATATATATATATATATATATATATATATTAGAGAGAGAATTGATTTATTCATATGTTATTATTATTCTATTAATTAAGGATTATTTATACATGTATATGTAATATATCAATATAATAATGAATATCATAATATAATAAAAGTTAGTTAAGGTTGTTAATATTATTCATAAATATAAAGAATAGTCAGCTTTGTTTCAAAGCCTAGTTACTGGCCTTTAAAAAAGTACCATTAAAACCTAGGAAAATGTTACCCAAAATGTGTAGGTATTTTATGTAATATATGCTTAGTAACATGCTAACTTCAAACTCTATTTTTGTGGTGCATGGAGTTTCGGTCTATGCAAAGCATTCCAAATCAGGCACTTATGAGGTTTTATTTAAGTTAGGATGCTGCCTTAGGAGGCAGCGTTCTATGTCTATTTCTATGAGTACATGACTAGGCAGCTTTCTAGGGTTTGAAAGGAACAAGAGCTAATGTACTGATGGTGTCCGATACCTTTATTTTTTAATTGTGTATCGATAAAAGTGTTTTGACATTTTCTGTCATGGTTGCAGGTGTTGAGTCACACTCTGACCCAGAAAGCCCTGTGTTACAAGAACACAGGAAACCAAAGTTTCACAAAGGTAGAGCGCACTTGTTTGGGCCCCGGTCCCGAAGGTGTGGTGAGTGCAAAGGCTGTTTCCATGAAGAGGACTGTGGCAAGTGCATAAACTGCCTGGACAAACCCAAGTTTGGTGGTCCCAACACAAAACGTCAGTGCTGCGTGTAAGTATTATAGATGTCTATTATTATTGTGGCCTGAACGTTCATGGATGTGACTGAGATTTTTTTATTCATTTTCAAGGCCTCTTTAAAGGCACTAGATTTTTCAAACTTCTTTGTTTTAAAGATACAAGAGATGTGACCAAGTTGAGGAAAGGAAGGCCTTGAGGCTGAGTGGCAAGTTACAAAAAGGTGAGAAAGTGCTTAAAAGTATGAACTTTTTCAACAGAATGCTGGAGTAGAAATTGTGAACAATGTTGACACATTTTTCCATACAGTGAAAGTTAATGGTGACTGAGGCTAACAGTGCCTACAAATTCTTTGTTAAAATGCTTTCACCTTTTCCAGCTTAATATGAAAGGGATAACTTTAAAGTAAGCCTAGCTATGTGGGACTTTCTATATATCTGTTTTGTTTGTTTGAACATCTCAACCAGCCCACTATAGCAACATTGGCTCAAACAGTGTTGCAAGTTTTAGGCGGGCCATGTTTTGGTCTGACCAATTACAGACGGTGGAAGTGCTACAGAAACCTGTTTAAAATAATGAATTTGCCAATTCCTGTTTGGTGCCACTAATGGTGCTGAAATTCCTATTTTAACTTTAAAGAGCAACATGCAGGTTGGACACCCCTATATAGCATAGTGTATGTTGATGATAAAACAACTAGATTTTCTGAACTGGAGTAATATATATTTAGCCATTAACGATATTTTGAGATAAATTGTGATAAAATAACTTCCGCGTCTATAAAGCACTAACCGAAGTGACGATGGGCTGAGGAGTCTGGTCAAGTTCAAGCTCAGGTTACAATGAATGCGAATGAAGAAACCGAGTTCTCCGGTGTGGACGAACATGCCTATGATGGCCCACAGGCCTATAATTATGAGCAAATTAAGAGTTAAAATAATTAAAAGTAAGACTTACTCTGCTAAGTCCTCGTTTTCGTTGCACAGAATGTCTGCTAACGTTAGCACTTTGTCCTCCAGTCCAGCCCGCGCCAAAATTCGGTGTACACTTTGACGGTGGACTTGATTCCATCGAGTGCACTGAGGGAACAGCATCAGTAATCAGCCTCACGTGGTCCTTACTCCGAAATCCCATCCGAGACTCCAACAAATCTCCAGGTCGATAATTCTCCGGAGTGAAATGTGCGCCACAAACGACCGAGTGTGTGGTAACAGACGCGGCAGTGAAGTCTGCTCTCTTCACCTGCACAAAACGCACTCAAGACCGAAAAGCCTTGTTTTTTCTAGAAGGAAAATGATGGACACGATGTCCTGACAGGCTGGAATTCGTGCAACCAGCACAAACACAATAATTTACCATTATGGCTTCTCTAAAACTTTCTGTACTGCTCTAACTACATCAACACACACAATGAGAGCTGACCGCGAGCTCTTTTGTTTGCCTCGCCCTACGTCATATGACGCGTTGATAGCGGGAAAGGCGTATTCCAGAGCCTAGCACATTTTCATCAAAATCTCTACATCAAATGAGATTTAATTAGTAATTTCTACATATGTGTTTTTAAAAGACCTCTGCAGACAATATAAAGTATTAATTCAGTTATAAATTCAACCTGCATGTTGCCCTTTAAGAGTGTAAACAAGCAAAATGATTCATTTTCAAAACAGCCTGTTTTCCATTTTTTCAGGGCACAAGAAACGGCTTTCATCGATCAGTGTGGGTCACTCAAGTAATGAAGACGGTGAGGGCAACGATGGGATTGGGCGAGCGTTTCCACCCTCTCTGGGTGACAGTCCATCTGTGCGGAAACAGCCACGGCGACATGTAAAACCACGTTCCTACTGCGACCTGCTGGATTACGATTCCGACTTCGACTGGATTGGAGGTTCGAACTCCACCTCTCCAGCCCGCAGGAGAACTCCTGGCCTTCGCAATGCAGGTTGGACCTCTCGATTGATTAGGAATGGAAATCGAGAACCAACTTCAATGCCGGTTCCATTTTTTAAAACTGGAACAGAAAGATTTTCATGACTTGAGTTCTTGTATGAGTGTTTGAATGTCTGCTTATTCTGCCGATGTGGATGTATACAAATATATAATCATAAAAATAAAAAAGTTATATATTGTATAACAAATATATATTTGTATTTTCTGTTAATATTAACATTTATTTATTGAATTAAAAACCAAAACATAGTACAAATAGTTTAAACAAAGTATTTATTTATTTGGTGTTTAGGACTACTTGGGGTAGTGGGTGTTTCTTTAAAAGTACTAAAATAATTGGTAATGAAATCATTAGGTGAAATCACAAAACTGTTTGGGCCTGGGTAGCTCAGCGAGTATTAACGCTGACTACCACCCCTGGAATCGCGAGTTTGAATCCAGGGTGTGCTGTGTGACTTCAGCCAGGTCTCCTTAGCAACCAAATTGGCCCTGATATTAGGGAGGGTAGAGTCACATGGGGTAACCACCTCGTGGTCGTGATTAAGTGGTTCTCATTCTCAATGGGGATTTACTGGATTTACCTGGAGATGAGTAACCGCGCCACCCCGAGGGCATACTAAGTTTTGGGAATTGGGCATTCCAAATTGGGAGAAAAGGGATAAAAAAAGAAACCGAACAGTTACATTTTTCAAAATGCCCATCCCTACCATAGGTGCATTATTTTAAGGTAATCAACAGCTATTTGTGGGGTCATATTTTAGAAGACACGATGGCATTTATTTAAATACTGTTTAATTTGCAATTAAATACTTGCATTGTTTATAGCTAAGCCATAATTCCATTTCTATTTAATGCACCAAAGATTTTGTGTCATTGGATGACTTCATTGGTGACGCTTTTGACGAGGGAGTGCGGCATCGCCGGTCTGGCTTCCACAGAGGTCAACCTCTCAGACGTAAAGTAGAAAAGGTATTTAGATTGTACAAGCATCAGATGAGATCTGTTGATTTATAGCTGTCCTCAATTAGCCACCATCTCAATAGACAGAGTTGAAGCAAATTCTCTTATTTCTTTTGTTTGAAGAGCCCTCAGGAACAGACTCCACCCAGCGTCCTTGCGGCACTTGCCAATGGTTTTGAACAGAGAGAGCAGGAGACTGCTGAACCCACACACAAGATCTGTGTCAATTTTAAGGTAAGTTTCTTTAATTTGGACTTGGTCGAGTAAATAAATTCAGTGATTCTAAAATCTATTTTATGTAATTTGAAGCTGTTTTCAGGCTGTTGTGAGGTTGATGATAAAGAATGTCCATTGTGCAGAGGTGTTATTTTGTTTGGTATCTCTGCTAAAACTTAATGTTTTCTGCACTAAAATGTTTTGCCACATGGTGACAGCATTTTATTGTAAATGATAGGATGGCCAGCAAAAGAGTTCTCTTGAACACTTCAATAAATCTAGACAAGTCTTGATGTGGTGTTAGATTTTTATAAAGGTGTTCAGATTGCAGTTTTTAAATATGATGAGAAGATTTTTAATTCTCTTTAACATGTTGTCCATGCCCAAAGGCAAACCAAACTTGAATGGTCATCTCATCTTGTCTGCTTAAAATGCAAAATGGTTACAAATCCAGATGCTCAGTAGTGTTTATCAGAATGTTTTACATTTACATTTTAAAGGTCAGGGCTCGGCAATAAGGACTGCCTGATGGCCCGAGCAAGTGTGAGAGAGAGAATCATGCCAGTTGCTAGAACTTTTACTTGCCCAATTGGGCCAGTGCTGCATTTCTAATGTTAGTACAAGCAGACAAGCGAGATTGCTCAAAAATGTCATGGAGCGAACAAAGCCTTCTGACTGAGCACTAGACACACCAAGACACAGTCGCATAAATTAAATGGACAGGGCACAAGTATTGTTCCTACAGTAAAAAACAAAGCACATTCTATTCTATTATTTTGCCTTTAGAGATGAACCACTGAATCAAATGTAATAACCTTGTCTAATTTTTGGCTGAAAATTGGAGACTCTTTTTATCAAAAATGCAAGTATACATTTAAATAGGCAATAATTTGGTGGCTTAACGTGAGGAAAATGTCATATGTATCTCATGGAGGTTTAGAATAAAATAACATTTAGGCTAGAGGTCGACCGATTAATCAGCCGATTTTAATTTTTTTTAACATTATCGGCATCGGCCAATATCCAAGTATATCAAGCCGATTATTAGGCAGGTGCATCTGTGGGCAGCCTAGTGTTGTTGTGGAACACGTGTTCGACACACGCTGCCCCTAGAGTCATTTTCCAGCAGAGTGAGCAGACCTCATCCAGTGCCTAAGGAAGGAGCTAAGTTCCTTGGAGAAAACAGTAAGGGTTAAATTTGTATAACTTCTTTATATTTAATTAAAAACTTTTGATATGTTAAGTAATTATTTGTGTTACATTTTATCTTTCAAATAAAAGGTTAAAAACAAGCACATATCGGCCAAATATCAGCCAAAATAAATCGACCATCGGCCAAAAGATCGGCATCTGCCTGAAAAAACCAATATCGGTCGACCTCTAATTTAGGCATCATAGATAAACAACCAATGGTACATTTGGAACTGAAGTCAAATGTTTATTCAGTAGATGCGTGAATAGCGACAGATGTTTGATTTGAATTGTGCACGTTAAGCAAGCATCTGAATGTTGTTCACTGTTTAATGAAAAACATGTAATGATGCAGTTGACTATAATGTTATCTACCACCTGGTGAATATATCCATTTTATTTTCATTTTTGTTGAGGGGGTGGGGATCACTAACATAGTAGAGGACAAGATTATTATAGGGGAATTTTCCATTTTTACAGGTGGAAATCAGAACATTGCAACGTTATATTCCAAAAAAAGCATCTTATTACTATATTGATAATTCTAATGGAATTTAAATGAAGCCTTTCTCTGGATCCCCCTCCTGTGATGGTCCTTGTTTCTCAGGTCAATCGTTACACACGGCCCGGCCCCCTGGATTTAGCAGTCATTTGAAACACACGACCAGCCAAATACTATGTACCTTGTTTTATTATTGGACAATAATTACGATTCTTATTGGAATCTGATTGGAATAAATTAATCATTGGTGACAAATACAGCTATGAATGTGGTATTTTCACATTGGCGTTGGTAATCCAAAACGTATTTCTTTGTTGCTGCTTAGTGCACCTTTAAACAATTCTTGCAAAAAGATTTATATTTCAAAACCTTTTCAGGTTTTCATAATTTACTCCATCATGAAAAGTTATGTAAAATGGAGTGTTTGTCAAACGTTAAAACGTCTCTGCAAGCACTTTTCATGTGGAGTTCAGAGCAGGAGATCATGTAAACGCAGCTTCACGATTGCTGGAGCAAAGTGGATAGCTGCTATTAATATTGTGTAGGATGAGGGTTAAAGAGATTTAATGTCCATTGCAATGAAAACGTGAACTACAGAGACTAGATATTTCAATTAGTTAACCTCCCACTTAGACTTTGGAAAACATTTAATTTTACTTAAATTGGTGCTATTTTAGAGCATTTCTATCTTTTATACTGCGGAATGATTTGTTTGGAAAATGTTAAAAGGACTGAATGGAACTTGTTTACTTCTCTTCAGTTGAAACTTGACCTTGTGTCTTTTAAAAGAATGCCAGAGACATGACAACAGTCAAAGGTGTCTGCATGGAGCATTCGTGTGTACAAAAATTATTAAAATAGTCCAGATGGGTCCCATTTGGCATTCAGTAATAGTGTGAGGCCACAGTAGGCCTTTTGTCCTTCTCTCTGCCTACATCTACATTAATCCAGATACATTTGAAAATGGTGTTTTCATTTCAAAACGCTCTGTCCACACTAGCATGTTCAAGCGTTTTCCAAAAGTTACTCGTCCTCACTGAAACATATGAAAACGCTTAAATCATGTTACTGCACATGCGGAAAATCCTTGTTGCATGCACGGTCCGAAACGCAATTGTCCTCGTGTTCCTTTGCCGGACACCAATTCCGAGTAAACTTCCCTTTGCCTTTGAAGGAATGCAATGTGGTGGTTGTACAAAGTAACATTTACTTTTAAACAACGCTATCCTAGTGAGTATCAAGTACAACATCGGCGCTATAACACGGGCCGGCATCTTCACGGAGAAAAACGACATCTCGGTGTGGATGGAAGGCCAAAACGGAGAGAAAAGATGCGTTTTCAAACGAAAACTTATTAGTGTGGACAAGGCATCTGTCTCTGTTTACGAAGTGAGCACCAGTGGGCGGGGCCATGTTTGCAATGATTTTTAAGTAGACATTGATGTTGTTGCTGTAGAGGTGGTCATGAATGAGTACCCTTTGTGACATCACTAATATATGGATGTAGAGAACAAGGCGTTTTGGCAGTTTGGTTTCAATAAATGCTATTATAGCATTGGGGATGTAGTTGAGTTCTGAAATGTACAGTATATTTTTATAGTAGAAAGACCTCTTGTCAAAATATCATGGAAAATGTTATTCCTCATGACATGACCCCTTTAATAAAGCATTATTGTTACATATTGTTTTCTTTTCCATTAAGTAACTAAATGCATTTTAATAAGAAATGTATATGTAGTTTCAAATTTCACAACTTTAAAAAAATCTGTGATTTAATCGCATTATTTTTCATAGTTAATCATGATTAATCACATATTTTAAAGTGGTGAAATTTACACTATATATACTACTTTTCCTGTTAAAATGCATTTAGTTTTAGTAACTAGTAACTATGAAAAATCTTGCAATTAATCGTGATTTAAATATTTTAATCGACTGACAGTACTCACATTTTTGTATTTTCATCATTAATCTGTCCTTTGTGAAATCCATCTTGAAAAGTTATGTCTGGTCATATCTTCAGGTGAAAGTATGCTGCAGGGCTCTGTAGTGCTAGAATGTTCCTTATGATGTTTATTCTCCTTCACAGGAGGACTGTAGTGTGCAGAGCGTGTGGGCAACAGGCGGTCTCAGTATACTCACCTCTGTACCCCTCGTGCCCCAATACGTCTGTCTGCTGTGCGCCAGTAAAGGCCAACATGAGGTATTTCTGAAACACTCATGCATTATTAAATATTTGGATCCTTCTAATATATTCAAGTTATACTTCCCTAAAGAGTACATAGTATTATGTTAACACATAGAATGTTGTTCTGTTTAAGTGGCCCAACATAGCAACATTGACTTAATATGTGGTACGAGTTTGGGGCGGATAATCAATAGAAGAAGGGGAATTTTTTATGAAACCTGTTGGAAAACAATTATTATTTTTGCTATTTTGTTTGGTGATGCTAATGGCACAGAAATTGCTCACTTCGCAGTTTAGTCACGAAAATTGTACATACAACTTGACTTGTAGACTCAAAGATTTGAGACATGACTTGGACTCTACTTTAGGGACTTGTGAATATGGCTTCTGATCATGCTTAGCTATGTTAAAACACCAGGAAAGTCTGCAGTATTGTTCTGTGTTTTAATATTTCAAATGGTTATTTTGCAGATGCTGCACTGTCAGGTATGCTGTGAGCCTTTCCATCGTTTCTGCTTGGAGCCTTCTGAGCGCCCCCTGGAAGAGAACAAGGAGAATTGGTGTTGTCGCCGCTGCAAGTTCTGCCACGTTTGTGGTCGCAAGAACAAAGAATCCAAGGTTGTTTGCAAAGCATCAGACATGAGCATGATCTTGGGCAGTTCAAGCCATAGTTCACTTTCATTGTATGAATAAATTAAGTGTCGACATTCTTCACAATTTCTACTCCTGTGTTCTGCTGAAGAAAGTCATAGAGATTTCAAACAACATTAGGGCAAGTAAATGACAACACAATATTCATTTTGGGTAAATTAACGATTTAACCTAAGATGATCTCATTACCCAGGAATAAGTAATGGAAATTTCAGTGTTTGAGCTTCCTGTTTTAGTTCCTACGTCATTCCTCAAAGTTCCTGCATTAGTCTGTAGAGCAGTTTAGGTATATTAAAATAAAAATTGTGTCATACGCAGTTTCCCTCCCTTCCACTCTGGAATTTCTGACATTTTCAGTGGTAACATGTGTTTTGCCACAGCCTTGTGATGTAATTGATAATGTGTTTCATGCTTAATTTCTGTACAGCCTTTATTGGAGTGTGAAAGGTGTAAAAATTGTTATCACCCTGCCTGTCTTGGTCCCAACTACCCCAAACCCAGCAAACGGAAGAAGCCCTGGGTAAGTTCACTACATAGGGACTTTTCTCAACATGCAAGAGTTTCAGTATGGGGAAAATGTCAGTATGGTTTGCTATAGTGCTTTGACTTTTGCCCAAAAATCATATTCGAAGTTCGTTTGTTTTTTAATATTAATATTCGAATATATTCAAATATTTATTAATAATATTTTGACTATTTAATGCCTTCAGTAAAACCTATTTTGGTATCAAATGTAAGTTGTTCTGTCCACCAGAGGGCAGTGTATCACTCAATGTCAGTAGGCAAGCAATGATGTTTTCACAAGAAAAAAACAAACCGTCACGATTGTTTTTATTTTATTTTTTATTATAATTTATCATCAGACCCTGGAATCACAAACAGTATGCACAGCAATATGTGAGCGTAACAGATTGTTTCGTTTACATGTTCTATCAGCCAGCCATTACTGACGCATTGTTTAGCGATCTGACAGCAATTACCAATAGAACAAGGCACTTTGAGATGTAAATCGAACACTCGGGATGCATTCTCCTCCCCAATCTCGATCAATCATTAGAACACTTCGAGATGCAGCGCTATCCCCAACAATCAAACATTTAGCCTAGGCTAAATTAGAACTCGCCATTATGGGCTTTCTGGCTGGCCGTGGGAGAAACAAAAAAACAATCCGTGGCAACGGTTTTGCTATCCGTCCGCCCGTATATAAACTGTACTCACGAATTCTCAAACTGTTCCCTCGGTTTAACAAATCGTGCTCACAGAATCTAAACCATACTCACGAGTTTCTAATCTGCGCTCTCAGATTTGGAAACGGTGCCTTCAGTTTTTGCAATCTGTATCCACAAATTCAAATCTGTCGCTCTATTTTGACGGGCATATGGGTGGCCTCGTGAAGGAGATAGCATGGAGTCGATTCTGACCTGCCTCGCCCCCGATCCCGACTCCTCTTCCAGCTTCCCGGGATGTAGTGTTAACAGGTGGGCTCTCATATTGCTGGTCGTTGCGTGGTAGGTTAGTTTGGTCCTACACACTTACACACCACTTTGTCTTTGCTCGTGATGTTTCCCTTTTTTTGGAACCCAAAGTAGCACCACACGTTGCTTTTTAGATTTTCAGGAGTGTATATTTCGAACTCCTCAGGCGTGTTTGTAGGCGCTGGCGCTGCCATTGTTTTTGTTTACAGAATAGGCGCTTAGTAACCATGACGCTTAACGTCACCTATGACGACGCTTATGCTAACGGCCCAGATGACCAATAATAGCCTTGTTAATGAACTTACGATTCACAACTTCACCAGGCGTGAAAAAGCCTCGGAATTTTAATTGAAAACAACGTTTCAAGCAAACCCATTTACAAAAATAAATAAATGCACATAACATATTCGAATATTAAAGGCTGCCTATTATTCGTTCGAATGTCTTTTTTTATATATATATTCGAATAACTAAGTTCGGAGTCAAAGCCCTAGTTTGCTATGACATTGGACACCAAGAAAGAAACCTTTTGCAGCATAAGGGGGTTAAGTGCTTCTATTAGGGCCAGGTTAAATATGAAATGAGACACCTAATTAAAATTAAGTAGCAAATCATGTTTGATCTAGTAGGAATAGTAATAAGTTAGTCATATTCTCACCTTCATTGTGTTCCAAACCATGAGCTGTTCATTTTTCATGTGGAACATAAAAGTAGAATTTGTTTAAATAATCTTTATAACAGGTTTTTTCTTAAAAGGAGTAGTGACCAAAGTTGTCAAGCTCCAAAAAGGACACAAAATAACCCAATAAACACCATAAAAGTCGACTATAACATTCGAACATTATATACCAAGTCTTCTGAAGCCATATGATAGCTTTCTGTGAGGGACAGGCTGAAATTTATATCATAGATGTTGATGCATACATTTAGTAAAAAAAAAATTTGTTTTTTTATTAAATTGACATTTGTTTGACCAATTCCTGACTTTTTTTAAGGTGTGTATGACATGCATCAGGTGTAGAAGTTGTGGTGTGACCCCAGGAAAAAGCTGGGACACAGAGTGGAATCACGACAAGGGTCTGTGTCCTGACTGCACTAGATTGTTTGATCAAGGTGAGACTTTTTGGTTCTTATTATCTGATGGACAGCTTCATGTATAGGTCTATTATTGGTGATGTATCATGGACAAAAAATGTTTTCTCACAAGCTGCACCAGGATGTCCATTGCATATAAATAAGGTTTACTTGCATCACCCAACCAGACAGAATAGCTTGGAGGAAAAGCCTACTTAAAGGCGTACTGTCTGGAAAAACAAGTGATGGAGTATTTATTTATAGTTAGGATATTACTGTTAGTTTAGCTGGTGTTTGACTAATTTCCACAGCTGTTTTAAGCGGCTGACTAGGGTACTTTATTTAACCAAGTTTCCTCTTTTTTTTTATTTATTTATTTTTTTTATTTATAAACCATTTTAAAAGTTTAATTATAACATAACACTGAGGTTGCAGTGGGCACAGGCTCAACAAAACTAGGCTGTTAAAGACTTGAAAAACATCACCTGGTCTGATGAATTTCGATTTCTGCTGAAGTACACGGATGGTAGGCCCACTGCAGCATCTGCTTTTTGTTCTTGGCTGACAGAAGTGGAACCCGACATGGTCTTCTGCTGTTGTAGACCATCTGCCTCAAGGCTTGATGTGTTATACATTGTGAGATGTTATTCTGCTCATTACAGTTGTACAGAGTGGTTATCTGAGTTACCGTAGCCTTTCTGTCAGCTCGAACAAGCCTGGCCATTCTCTTTTAGCCTCTCTTATCAACAAGGCGTTTCCATCCGCAGATTTTTGGCACCATTCCGAGTAAACTCTAGAGACAGATGTGCATGAAAATTCCAGAAGATCAGCAGTTAAAGAAATACTCTAGCCAGCCCGTCTGGCACCAAACAATTTATGCAACGATTGAAATCACTGAGATCAAATGTTTTCCCCATTCTGATTGTTAATGTGAGCATTAACTGAAGGTCCTGACAATATCTTCATGATTTTATGCATTGCACTGCTGCCACATGATGGGGCTGGTTAGATAATTACCTGAATAAGTAGGTGTATATTATATGAAATATCCATTTCTTTTAACATGTGTAAATTAAGGATAATTGTTAGTGGTCAGCTTGTTGATGGCCATGTTTAAGGTTGAATAGGGTTTCATTTGCAGTTTTTGAAATCTAAATTGGGTGGCACAAGCAAATACTGCAAAACAGGAGCACATGAATTTACAGTGGCCTAAAAAAACTTCTGTTAACTCCCAGATAGAGGATTTTACAGTCAAAACCTAATGACCTTTTACCCTATAATTGGAAAAAACTAAAAACACTTAAAATACATTCATTAATGGGGCCTGGAATGGAGTCACACAGGATAACCTCATCGTGATCGCTATAATGTGGTTCGCTCTCGGTGGGGTGCGTGGTGAGATGTGTGTGGATGCCACGGTGGATGGTGCAAAGCCTCCACATGTGCTATATCTCTGCGGTATCGCGCTCAACAAGCCTCGTGATAAGATGCATGGGTTGTCTGTCTCTGACGCGGAGATTCGTTCTCCACAACCCAGATTGAAGGGAGTCATTACGCCACCATGAGGGAATTGGGCATTCCAAATTGGGAGAAAAAGGGGAGAAAAATTTTTAAATTCCTTTATTAACTTCTTCAAAAAGTTGATAATATTTGTTTTTGTTTTCTAGGTAACTACTGCACCATGTGCTTCAAGTGCTATGAAGATAATGACTATGACAGTCAGATGATGCAGTGCTCCTCGTGTAACCACTGGGTCCATGCTAAATGTGAAGGTTTGACAGGTGAGAGAGTACACCAGAACTCTTCTGCTTAAGAGTGGACAGAAAGGAATGATTAGAAGTAGTGATGCACCGAAATGAAAATTCTTGGCCGAAAACGCAAATTCAGGATGCACTTGGCCCGAAAACCGAAAATGACTTTTTATATATATATCCTATTTTAAAAGTTTTTTTTTTTATATAGAATTGTATTAATATTATAATTTAATTAATTCATGATTTGAAAAACTGCAAACCAATAAAATGATCACACTTTTTTTAAAGTAACGCACCAAAATTGGACGGAAAATATATTAAAACAATGTTAAATATATTATTCTTTATTCAGTTCTTTAACAATCAAATTTAACAGATTGTTTTTTTTTTTACCAATTATCCAAATAATATAACATTCTAGAAAACTATAATGATATGCAAAACAGCAGTCAAGTAATTAGCTTAGCAGATCTAGGCTAACATCTTGCAAATACAAAAAGTTTAAATATGCTACACAGCCATTTTAATAAAAGCAATAGGCAAAACATAGAATGGGAGAGGGCCTCTATTCTGTTTATGTAAACATATTTTCACTTTAATATAAATTTATTGTGCAAAACGGCTGTAATAGAACTAAAGCCAAACTCAAACTGTAGATGACAGATGTAGCCTCAAGGGAAGAACAAAGTTTTGCAGGGCTAAAAATGTTTCATGTAATTGCTATACACATAGCAAATTGGACTGCTTTCTATTGAAGTAATAGTGTCCAGTTTCTCTTCAAGAACAAAAGTTGCTCAGCTTTCTGGCTGGAGAGACGGTTCCTCTTCTCATCAAGAACATGAGATGCTGCACTGAATCTCCGACTCTCTCTCTGTGCTGGTACTTGGGGCAGATAAATACCTGCGTGCAGTCCGCGCAAGCAATCGAAAGCGATCTTTCATGCGCCAGAAGTCAAGAGGATTGTCGCGTTCGCCTGATATGAGTGTGAAGCGATTGTGTTCCGCAACTGCTTTCGGGTCCTTGAATATCGTATAACGTGCGAGGAAGGGCACCTGGTGGACTTTCTGGTGCCCTCCTAGAGTAAGATGGTGCCCTACGCAGACTGTGTAGTATGTGTATAGGGAGGGGCGGTACTGCTTTGAAATATTTCCACACAACTGACATTGGCCTTTGCGGGGCGGGGAGGCATATATTTTTGGCTCATATTTTCAGCCTTTTTTCTCTTTCGACCAAAACAAAAAATGCAATTTTCAGCCGAAAATGTTAGATTGTCAAATTTTGGTGCATCCCTAATCAGAAGGCAATTGGTCTTTCAGCCCAGTTTATGAAACATCGCAATAGCCTCACTATGTATTATTATGATGTAAACTTTTAAAGGTTGACTCACTCTTTTCACCAAAACAAATATGCATAATTAAAAAGAAATGTACATATAGATTTTTATTATTTTTACTTGGTATTTTTTAGTTCTCCAAATGCTATAAATTTAACATGTGTCTTTTCAGTTATTATTTTAGCGTAATGTGGCTCTAAGGTTCGCATTACAAAGAGCTCCATATTTTATGGTGGTTAAATGAGCATTATATAATTATTACAAAGTTGTTTATGCGGTTGAAATGAGAAAGCATTCCTTCATAACAGAGGAATAGTAAATGTGGCTTGATAAAAACAAAGCATGCAACATTAAGTAGTGCACCATTTTATTTCTTCTGTTTTAAGCAGTTATTGAAATCTTGAAGACTTCATTTGCAAAATGTTTCACAAACCTCCCATTTCTCAATGATTACAAGTACATTGGAATTTCCCACTGATTTCAAATGTTTTTCCAAGTTATGCGTAATAGCCCAGCCCAGTCAATGTTTGTCAGTCATGTCTAATTTAAAAATCTATTTTATTTGTTTTGGCATTCAGGTTTTGTGTAGGGAGTTGTGTAAACTACTTGGATGTAAATATGCTGTCGTATATTATTAAAATATGAGTGTTTGAGAAATACTGGTAAGTTCTTGTGAAAATGTTTGTTGCTGAATCAACATTAAGAAATCTCCTTTTTGCTGATGCCTTGTTTTGTTTCAATCTCCTTACAGATGACATGTATGAAATCTTGTCCAGTCTACCTGAGAGTGTGGTGTACTCATGTCAGCCCTGCCTACAAGCACAACCTGATGGAGGTGAAATGAATGGAGCAGGGTGGAGAGAACTGCTTGATCAGGAGCTGAAGGCGGGTATAGAGAGAGTCCTGGCTTGCCTGCTGAGCTCCACCTTTACAAAACACCTGGTCATCTGCAAGCAGGTGGGCGTCAGATCTTTTCCAATAATATTATATTGTAATTTACTTCTACCTGTAGGCATTCATTATACCTAATGTTATTGGGACCAAATGTGAGCGGTGCAATGCAGGAAGCAATGTTGCATGATTTTGCCTGGAGATTTTATTAAAAAAAAAATTTCATCCAAAATCACTCCGATACTACTTCATCACAAACATAACTCATGGTAACGGCCCATAATACACACTTGCTTGTCCGAAAAATTTACCTTGTGTTAAAATCAGTGTTTATTGACTACTAGCAGTCAGAAGTTAGTTGTTTTTTTTTTATTTAGTTTATATTCCTATTTTTGTTTTCAATTGGTCTTTTACATTTTGTTCTAGTTAGGTTATACTCTGACTTTTAATATTAGTTTAGTTTTAGTATTTAAGGGTTCCCAAAGTTAATGCATTAATCATATGATTTAAAGCTACACTATGTAACTGCATGTGTCTTCGGTTGTTTTGGTTGTGGTTTGGCTCTGTGTGGATGATTGTGGTTCAAGGCACCGGTTTGCACATGATTAAAGGACATCTTATCAGAGCGAATGGACAAATAACAAAAGCAAGGAAAAGATGGAAATCTGAAAACGTCATCTAAGCAGTGAAGTGCCATATCTTATGCTATTGTTTTGACTTACTGGAAACATTGATGTTTTGAAATAAATGATGTTGCAAAAGTTAGGCAAGGTTTGTTAACATTAGACATAACGATTTCTAGTCTGATAAGGTCAAACGTTATGAGGTTTGCAGGATATTCTGGCCAAATAGACCATGGTAGTAACTACTTTATAGATTGTCATTGTTACCAATTAGTGGTCAAAGCCATTTCAAGACTTTCATTTCCTTGGCAAGCCTAGGACTAAAGGATTTATTTATATGAATTATTGCTGTTATAAAGAAAATACACACGTGTGCTAGCAAGTGAAATGTTCTGTACCGATTACAGTATAATAATTGTATTTCACTACACGCATACAGACGGCAAACTTTCAGCTACTCCCACACGCATGCTACAATAGCCGGATCTTATTTCCTCTGTCTATGGATATTAGGGCTGGGATAAACGATTATTTTTTTAAACGATTAATCTAGCGATTGTTTTTTCCGATGCATCAATTAATCTAACGATTAATTTTCCCAGTCCGATTCGATTTCGATTATCTCCCCATTAATTGACTAATAGCAATTTATACATGTTGATTTAAATATCTGAATGAAAAAAAAAAAATGAATTCCTTAACATTGCAATATATGTTTATTGCTCTTAAAATTCAAAAAAAAAAAAAAGACTATACAAGTGCAAAGTAATGCATTCTTAGTCAGAGGTAGCATTCAATAAAACCTTGAAGCCTTGAAAACACATAGGCCTAGCTTACTGAAAAAAAGTGCATCTTGTAATTCTTCTTTCAGAATAAAATAACAACAACTTGATGTCTAGCATTCAATACAAAAATAAAAAGGTCACCCAAAATACTTGTTTAGAGCAATTGAAAGAATACAGTAACCAATGTAAACTTGAGGGCTTTAAGCTAATACAGACAAAGCTTTTCCAACAAAAAATAAATAATGAAAATAAACATTCAGAATTCAACATTTATGTTGAACATACTGAAAAAAAGCATCTTCATTCACATGCAAATAACAACTTACATTCTGACACTTTCCTTTCACCTTAAGAAAACTGTGTGCATGCGTGCGTGGGGCACGTGGGGCGCCTCTTCAGGTGCTGGTGCATTGCCGTGGTGCTAGAATGGAAGGCCATCTCCATTTTGCAAAGACGACATATCACGGAATTGTTTCCTTTAATTTAAAAGAATTCCCATACTTTAGAGGAACAAGTGCCTTGCACTTCTGATACTGCACTAGAGCCACTCGTGTTGCTACTAATCTCCGGCGCCGTCATCTTTGTTTTGGGTCTGACGAATCGACGCACATATTTTGCGTCAACGTATTTTTTGCGTCGACGTCATCGATGACGTCGCCGCGTTGTCCCAGCCCTAATGGATATGCATGGGTGAATGGGTGTATGTATGCAATTCCCCACGAAATCCTTCCCAACAGCTCTAAAATATTTATAATATCATTATTATAGGTTTATCAAAGTGTATTTGGGTATAGACATGGTTTGTTCAAAGTTTTTTTTATTGAATGAGAACTTTGCAAAAACAATTACTGTATGATGAAATGTACACATTTTCCCTTTTTTAAACCAAACGTACCCCGCCCATAACCCACCCTTCCATCCAATTACAAACAAGCCTGCATTTAAGAAATCCTACTAGAGATGATTTAAAACACACATCCAAATTGTAGTACATAACGGTATAAGGGTAAGAATGAGAAAAAATAAATAAAAATAAAAACAATAATAAAAATAAATAAATAAAAAAAAAAAGAGGAAAAGAGGGTAGCTACTCTGATATTGTTGTAGTTGGTTTCTCAAAAAATGTCAAGAAGGGGCGCCATATTTTGTCAAATTTATTCTCAGATCCCTGGGTTGTATACCGTATTTTCTCTGAATTCATACAGGACATAATGTCCCTAATCCAGTGTGAGTGGGAAGGAGGAGCAGGGTCTTTCCACTTGAGTAAAATAGCCCTACGAGCTAATAAGGAGGCAAAGGCCAATACTTTCAGCTTCCCTTTAGGCAAGCCCAAATTTGGAGCGATGCCAGTAAAAGGGTTTGGCTCAATCTGATGCTGAAGTACTTCAGACAACGTTTGAAACACTGATGTCCAGAACTCATTCAAGGTGGGACACGTCCAGTACATGTGAAAGAGTGACGCAGGTGCGCTCTTACAGCTATCACAGGTCGGGTCCACATCAGGGAACATACGAGCTAGTTTGTTTTTAGATATGTGAATACGGTGTACTACTTTAAATTGCACAAGAGCATGTCGGGCACACATGGAGGTAGAGTGTATCCGATCCAGGACTGAATCCCACATGTGATCAGTGAAGGCAGAACCTAGGTCCTGCTCCCACATGGTTCTTATAGCTGCTAATGAGGGGCTATGCAACTTTGAAATATGGTTGTAAAAAACAGAGATTGTGCCTTTTAATGTGGGGATAACAGAAAGAAACATATCGACAGGGTTGGCTGGGGGTTTATTAGGGAATTGGGGAATCAACTTCTGTATATAATGCCTGATTTGTAAAAATCTGAAAAAATTTGTCTTTACCAAACCAAACTTTTTTGTCAGTTGAGAAAAACTAGCAAATAGATCATTAATAAATAAATCGCTGATGTATTTTAAGCCTTTTTTATGCCAGATCTTAAATGCACCATCCACCATCGAGGGAGCAAACCAATGATTAGCTGCAATTGGGCTGAGAAGTGAAAAAATCTAAGTCCAAAATTCTTCCTAAATTGGGTCCAGATTCGAAGAGAGTGCTTAATCACAGGAAAACCATTAGGAATAGCAGAGGAGAGTGGGAGTGCGGCGCATAAGAGGGCAGATGGAGACAATGGGCTAATAGCGCTGGACTCCATTGTTACCCAGACTGGGGCTGAGTCGTCGAGGTGAAAATGCACCCAATACACTAAAGAACGAATATTAGCAGCCCAGTAGTAGTATTGGAAATTAGGGAGGGTCATTCCACCTGTTTGTTTGGGTCTTTGAAGAAAAGCTTTCCGTAACCGAGGGTGTTTACCATTCCAAATATGATTTATCATTAAAGAGTCAAGGGCCTGAAAAAAGGATTTGGGGAGAAAAATGGGAAGACATTGGAAAAGATATAGGAACTTTGGGAGAAGTGTCATTTTAATTGAATTTATCCTACCTATAAGAGAAAAAGACAGAGGAGACCACTACGATAATATTTGCTTCATGTGGTTTTTTTGCTGATCCAATAATTTGAGGAAGTTCGATTTAAATAGGTTTTTAAAATTCCTGGTAAAACATACCCCAAGGTAACTCAGATGATCTGTCACCACCTTGAGTGGTAAAGCAGTATACTTGAGTTTAAGTGCTTCTGTATTAATCGTAAAGAGTTCGCTCTTACTCAAGTTAAGTTTATAGCCTGAAAATTGACTAAAGACTTCTAACACAGAAAGTGCCTCCGGTGGGGAGGTGGCTGGCTTTGAGACAAACAAAAGTAAATCATCAGCGTATAAAGATACCGTATGCTCGATTCCTCCTCTCCATATCCCCTGTATTTGTTTGTTTCCGCGGATGGCAATCGCAAGAGGTTCGATTGTAATAGCAAAAAGGAGTGGGCTCAAAGGACAACCCTGCCGGGTCCCACGATGTAAATCAAAACTACTCGAGTAACGGCTGTTTGTTAATACTGAGGCAGAAGGGCATGCATATAAAAGTTTAACCCAAGAAATGAAAACAGGACCCAAACCAAATTTTTCAAGGGTAAAAAATAAGTAATTCCATTCTACTCTATCAAATGCTTTTTCAGCATCCATAGAAGCGAGGCATTCTGATACAGTATTCTTGGGGGAATATAAAATGTTAATTAACCGACGGACATTATAAAATGAGTGGCGTCCCTTTATAAAGCCAGTTTGGTCAGGGGAAATGATAAAGGGAAGAATATCCTCCAATCTGTGGGCGAGGATTTTGGCAAGTATCTTTACGTCCGTATTTAATAGCGAAATTGGTCTGTATGATGCACAATCTAGAGGGTCTTTATCCTATTTTAACAGCAGGGAGATACAGGCCTGATAGAACGAAGGGGGAAGTTTACCTGAGTCAAATGAGTCTGAGAATACTGAACATGAAAAAAGCGATAAGTCAACTGAAAATTTCTTAAAAAAGTCAGAAGAAAGTCCATGTGGGCCAGGAGATTTACCTGATTGCATAGCTGTTATTGCTGCAATAATTTCCTTCTGAGTAATAGGTGCCTCAAGGCTATGCCTCAGGTCTTGAGAAAGGGAAGGCATGTTTAGGTTACTAAAAAAGGCTTCCATGGCAGTTACGTCTGCTGTACAATCCGAACTATACAAATTAGAATAAAATATTTGGAACTTTTCGTTAACACATTTCTGATCCGATGTTGTATACCCACTGTCTGTCCGTATTCCAGGGATAAGTTGCTTAGCTCTAAATCCACGCAGTTGATTGGCCAGGAGTTTACCAATCTTGTCACCATGCTCGTAAAAAGTACTTCTGCTTCTCAGCAATTGGTCGGCAACTTGACGAGAGGAAAGAAAGTTGAATTCTGTCTGGAGTTTTAAACGTTCTTTGTAAAGTTCAGGTGAGGGCGAATTAGCATATTGTCTGTCTATGTTCAGAATATGATCAGCAATTTCAGTTTGTTTCTGTTTTAAACACTTATTTTTGTGTGCTGCAAATGATATAATTTCACCCCTCAAATAGGCCTTCAGGGCTTCCCAAATCGTTGCATTGGACACATCCGGTGTTTTATTTATACTCAAAAAAATGTTTATATGCGTGGAGATATGTGTAAGAAAACTCTCATCTGAGAGCAACAATGGATCCAATCTCCACTGTCTTGTACACTAAGCATCAGAGAAAGCCAATTGAAGGAGCAGAGGAGCGTGATCTGAGATCACAATACTTTCATAACTGCATGACTTAAGGTCTGACATTAATGAATTATCAACAAAAAAATAATCTATTCGGGTGTAAGTGTGGTGAACATGAGAAAAGAATGAGTATACTCTTCCTGTGGGGTATAAAAACCTGTACGGATCAGAGAGGCTATAATCAGCAAGAAATGATTTGATATGGTCAGCAGATCTGCTAAGAGTGGCAGGGTTACGGGAAGAACGGTCTAATACTGGGTCTAAATAACAATTAAAATCCCCACCAAGAATAAGAGAGTGAGAATTGAGATCAGGTAGTTGAGAAAAAAATCTCTTAAAGAATTGTACATCATCAATGTTAGGTGCGTAGACGTTGGCCAAGATGACTGACTTATTGTAAAGTTTGCCTGAAACAATAATAAAACGTCCATTATTATCCGATATAATGTTTGAGGGCTCAAAAGGAATGTTACTATCAATAAGGATAGCTGTGCCCCTAGCCTTACCCCTGAAATTAGAATGGAAAAGTTGTCCACGCCAGATTTACCTAAACGCCATTGGTCAGAGTCATGCAAGTGGGTTTCTTGAAGAAAAACTATCCCAGCCCTGAGCCGCTTTAGGTGGGTGAAGCCTTTACCTCTTTTCACTTGGTGATTTAGCCCCTTGACATTCCAACTAATTAAATTCAGATTGCCCTTCATCTAACTCCGTTATAGTAAGCTGAGAATCAGAAGAGTTGCCACATTGAGAAAAAGAAAGGCACATGAACACAGTAGCAAAATAACGAGGAAAAGAAAAACCAAAAAAAGAACCTAAAATAACTGAAAATACAGCAGATGATAGCTTATCAGCCACGAACACAGTTAACTCCAACCCACCCCACCCCGACCCCACCCCATATGTTGCTCTAAACAGCAAACCCCAAAAGACCCTTACTAGTCTCACAACAAACATTCCAGGCTTTACTTCGCGATCTGTGCTAGCTCCCACATAGATCTTGTACAATTCACCCTATAGCAGCCTAGTAACATAATGAACAATCATATATTTATATATATACCCAGCAAACAATCAAAATGACGACAAATCTAACAGAAATAGTCATCCAGCATATTCAGATACCAACAGAAGAAGCCGTGAATTAGTCAAGCTGTCAAAATGATAAACAAAACAAACAAAAATTGAGGTAACATCAGTCTGAGAAATTGGCTGGGCCTCTCTCCGCTCTGTAGAGTGATGCGCAGCTTCGCAGGGAAGAGGGAGGGTCGGAGACCGCGCTGATAGAGCTCAGCCATAACCCCCTTGTATTCAGCCCGCTGCTTCAAAACTTCCGCGCTGTAGTCCTCATAAAACCGAAGCTTGTGGCCATGGTATTCCAGCTCGCCTTGTTTACGTGCCTCTGTCATTATCAAGTCTTTAATCTGGTAACGGTGAAAGCGAATGATGACGGGATGCGGTCTCTCGCGCGGGCCAGGTTTGGGTGCCAAAGTGCGATGAGCTCTGTCCAGCTCCGGGGGAGAAGGGAGAACTTGATCACCAAAAACCTCGACGAGAAGCTGAGAGAAAAAGGCGGTGGCGCGCGCGCCCTCAACTGACTCTGGTAAGACCACAATACGAACGTTCTGTCTCCGACTTCTCCCTTCCAAATCTGATAGTTTAGACTTCAGCGACTTGTTATCTTCCTGCAGTAAGGAGCACGTAGCCTCAAGTTTCTCCAGGCGTCCGCAGACAACTTCCGCGTTCGACTCAAGATCGGTTATACGTTGTCCCTGTCCTGAGACCACAGCCTGGATCTTGTCTAGCTTAGTGTCCATGCTTGCGAACGATGACTTGAACTCTGCGGCTATGGCTGCTCTGTGCTGCTCAAGCAAAGTCGAAATGGATGTAGCCGATAGGCTAACATTAGCGGCACTGCTAACGCTGTTCGAGGACGTCTCTGACTCTGCCAAGTCACTTTTTGGGTTTTTCATGGGTCTGGGCATTATTCCGAACGTAGTATTGGTGATATCAGCAATATATGTACAGCCAATTGATGAAAGTAGGGTTTAAACAAGAAAGACAGAAAAAATTAGTGGGAGCTAGAAAACGAACACTCCTACTCCATGCTGGGTAACCTGGAATTCCCGTAAAGACATGGTTTGGAACATGGATTTTTGTTGCACTCTCTTATTAATACATTTTGGATAATATTTTATTGTTTAACAACATACAGTTTTGCATAGTGGTCTAGTGTTGTCTCTATTTAGTAGCATTTCTATTTGTAAAGGGATAGTTCACCCAAAAAAGAAACTTCTTTCATTTACTCACTTCCGTGCCATCACAGATGTATTTGACTTTCTTCTGCTGGACCAAACAAATAAAAAAATAAAAAATGAATATATATATATATATATATATCAGCTCTATAGGTCCATACAATGCAAAAAAAAAACTTTTGAAGCTCAAAAATCATAATTTTTATGATAACTTTTATGCTGCCTCTATGCGATTTTTGGAGCTTGGAAGGTTTGGTCACCATTCACTTGCATTGTATGGACCTACAGAGATGAATCTTTGTGTTCTGCAGAATAAACACATCTGAGATGGCATGAGGGTGAATAAATAATGAGAGAATTGTAATATTTGGGTAAACTAATATGATTACACTTTTTATTAAGTAATGTAAATGTTTTGGAATTTAAAAGTGAAGTGTTCCTTTCACACATGCAAATAAAATTGTAATAATTCACTCTTTCTTTTTACAGCTGTACATAAAGATTATTTCACCTGATACATAATACATTTCTATAAAATAAAGTTTGTTCCCAGACATTCATGATTTAAAGAAATATATTGAAATAACTTTACAGTGGAGTGGTAATGGAGTGCAAATGTTGGTATGGAGTGCAACTCAAAATGGGAAATTGAAAAGTGGAGTTGATGTTGGGTGATTGCAAAATGCCTTTTGGAGTATGTGGAATTGCTGATTCTCCACTAAACGTACTCTGGTTGGAATACTGCAACGTTTACAAAATCACTTTTATGTGCACATTCTGTAAATATGTTTCCAAAACATTCACTGTGACAAGCATATGCCTTCCCAAGTCATGCTCTTATAGCATCTTATCCCAGTCACAGCATTACAGTAATCAAGGGATAATGGGGCTGTTGTCTTCTCTCTGTTTAAACATTTGAAAATTGATGTCTACACATTTATACTCTAAATGGAACTTTTGTAAATAGGAACACTAATCATTGCTTACTATTCCTGGTCTTTTGTAGTGTTCGATGTTGGGTTCTCCAAACAATAGTGCTGAGGCCTTGCCTGTTTGCGACTTCCGTGCTGTGGGAAAGAAGTTTGATGAAGGCTTGTACACAACCCTGGTCAGTAACTTAAAAATATTGCTTAAAGGAATAGTTCACCCAAAAATAAAAATTCTGTCATGATTGAATCACCTTTAAGCCATCCTAGATGTGTATGACTTTTCCTTCTTCAGCAGAAGTGATGATTTTTATAAGCACATTCTCAGCTCTGTTTGTCCATACAATTCAAGTGAATGGGTGCCATTAGACTGCTGGCTATTTGACGGTGCAGAAGGGAAATTTAGGCAGCATAAATGTAATCCAAACGACTCCAGTCGATCATTTATTGTCTTCTGAAGCAAACCGATTGGTTGGTGGTAGAAACAAATAGATCATTAAAATGTTTTAACTTTAAATCAGTTCTTCTTCCCAGTGCTGTATTATTGTTTGAAATGACCTAACTGTCGTGTGACATTCGTTCCTCTGTTGTCTAAAAAGTGCACGCTTCCGACTTCTCACGTGAACGCGCCATTTCTCTGGCGTCACCGATGCATCGACTGCTGGCAGGAAGGGATTTTTTTTAAGTTAATAACGTTTTAATTATAGAGTAATTTTTTTACTCAAACATAACAGTTTGCTTCAGAAGACATTCATTGATCAACTGGAGTCGTGTGGATTACTTTTATGCTGCCTAAATTTGCCTTTTGGACCGTCAATCAGCAAGCAGTGTCATGGCACCAATTCGTTGTAAACAGAGATGAAATGTGCTTAACCCTCTGTGGTCAATGGAAATGTTGGCGCGTCCTGCTGTATTTTTTCGTCATTACAGCGGAAACAACTTTAAATACTCCGTCATTTTGGGGCATACAGATAAGTGTAAGACATCATTAGAGACTATAAAGGGTCTGCTTTTATTTGTGTACACTCACAATTACAACAAAACCTTGTGCTTTTTATAAAATAAAGAAAATAAAAAGATCTCTGTGTTTGCAAGCATATATCTGAAACATGTCGCAAAAATTAACTGAAACTCTGTGAATACTTATCACACAAACATGAAACATATGTCTAAAGAAAGCTTAAAATGTCTACTTTTAAAATTCAAATTTAAAACAAATATTCTCCTGCAGTGTAATCTGTATGAAACAAAGTGATGTACAGTTTCTCCTTGATCAGCTAATTATCTCTAATGTGATCACACCCACGGGCAGAGGGCGCTATTCATACGGAAATGTGCTGAGGCGATCAATGCAAATGGTTAACGCCCCCTATTGTGCCGTAAAAACATAGTTCATTCACCTTTCTGAGCATTTGGAAGATCATATGATACACAAGCGAGGAAACTCCTGGATAGTGATGAAGAGTTGACATTTTCCTCAGAAGAAGAGCGGGACTCCGATGAACGATTGTATTTTGAAGAGTGACTTGATCCAGCCAAGGATAGAATTCCAGATGAGTAATTTAGTTTTACTTACATTAGTTGACATGCTATTTCATATTAACATGTACATATTTTACTAGTGGGACTGTTTCCAGACTTGCCAGCCAGGATTCAGATTATTGACATTTGAAATTTGTCCTAATAGGCAAGTTTTAGTTACATTTTAATGCTGTTTCTGCTAAAGCAGTCATTTAAATTGTATGTTGTATGATATAAATATGATATGTAATATGATGTAAAAATAATATAATTGTTTAGATTATATTTTAACTAGTGTTTATGCTGCCTCATTATCATCAATGAAGCTTGTGCTTGCAAATATCTGTTCAGGTGTAAATATGTAAAATGCACTTTAAATATGCCCTTATTAGAAAATCAGCATATTATAATGATTCGCAAATGGCATTTTATAATATGTTGTGTAGGTCTAAAATTAAGTGAAGTCTTTATGTAAAGAAAATGTCAGATTACCACTTTTAACTTGATTTTCCTCACATTCATTCCCTTTCTGTCACATTCCTCAGTGATAGGCCCAGGGGAAGGGGTATTTGTCTCCTCAGGTGTGAATCACATCAATATTCATGATAATTTACGCCTCCTCGCATATGACCTTTCTAACACTAAAAGTGTCTTACAAAGTTTAAATGACTAAAGTGTTTTGTATGAATGAGTGATCGGGATGGTTTTGACATAATTTTGTAGCAAAAACTCTAGGCTACACGATCCAGTTCTCAAAAGTAAAAACGTAATTTTCTCAAAAATACAAACATCTACATACATGTTGCTCACATATTATTGTAGCCCAGTTTGTGCTGAATACAGTGTTATCAGACTTAAGCCATTAATATGTTATTAAGCAACTGAAAAATGCACAAATGTCAAGGCATGTCAAAACTTCTACAGGGCCCAAAACACACCCTCAGACTCCAGAGTTCTGCTGAAGATGGAAATTCATACACATCTGGGATAGCTTAAAAGTAAAGTAAATCATGAAAGGATTTTAATTATTGGGTGAACTAAACCTTTAAGAATGAACTTTTTGATCCAAAAGTGCCATTTTAATAATTTTTCTTGTATTTCTCTGTGCCACAAAGTCAGTTTGAAAGTAACAAACGGACCAAAAAATGTGAACTATTAGAAGTAAAATTCTTGGTGAAGTCAAATGAGTTCTGCAGTTGAAGGTGGTGGAAAAAAAAGTGCAGCCTCGCTCTGTATTCTGCAGTTTCAGTTTGGCAACACAGTTTTAATTTTCCTGTTTTTCATAACAAATATGAGTTTCTTTTTTGCTTAACAGACATCTTTCCATGAAGATGTGGCTAAGGTCATTCGTAATCATTTGGACGAAGAGGAAGCTCTACCAGAGGAGCAAAGACCCACTGCCCTCGCCCGCTCCTACTATCTGACGGTCAGATTCTTGTGTATTATTGATGCTTTTTTAAATAACCAATGTAACAAATACAAGTGACAGTATCACCCAATCAGTGGGAGTAGTTTAAGCTCAAACACCTTTCATGTAAACCCTTCTAATCATTCACTGTTTAGAAACACAAGTTCTGGAGTATTTACTCATAGTTAGGATATGACTATGACTTTAGTTGTTATTTGACTGACATCAGCAGCTGACAGATACAGTTTTATTGTCTTATGTTTCCTCCTTTTTTTAATGACTGTAGATGTATCATTGGTGTACATTTTTGATGAGCTCACAAAAGGCTTTTTTATTTAAGTTTTTTCTAGAACACACTAAACCAAGTAATGCGCTACAGATACTTATTTTTGTCATATGTCGGATGATCTTTTCATACTTGTGTACATTGAACAGTGGGGTTTAAAAATATACAACCACGTTGGAAATCTGTTGTTGTTGTTTCTTCCATTTAAACTAAGAAATAAGCAAATTTTTATGATTCTGAAAATGTTAAACAGAAAGATTGATGTAAAATTAAGAAGGCATTTTAAGATTCTGCATGACTACATTGTGGGAATTTTTAGGAAGTCAACATTTGTGTGCACTGGAATGATTTTGCAATTTGGACAGCCCTAGAAATGGCCAACTCCCTGATCAGTTCTCCCTGATCAGTAGGGATCTTTGTGAAACTCACCCTAATAAATTATTTCATTCTTTTTTATATTTGAGCTTAGGACTCATTGATGTGCGTATCATTTGTAATAAAAAAATAAATATATATATTAGTTTATTACTAAATGTTGCATAGACACATTTTTACTAGGGGTGTAGCAGGTCCCACTGTTCACCACCCACGGTTCGGTAAGCATTTGCACCACGGTTCATCTCAAGTTTAATGACGCATCTGGTTCATACAGTTTGGCTCTTTATGTTGATGCATGTAGCATAAATGCAGGTATTCAGTTAGTAATTAGAGAAAAACAAACAATTTAGTTAAGGACACTAATGAAAAATAAACAATGGTTTTATTCAGTAATATTGTAGTAGCCATATAGGAACCATGGTTTTACTTTAGTAATATTGTAGTAGCCATGACAAGTAACAATGACTGCTGTCACCATTGTTTTCTTGGCAGAAGTCATAGTTTTGATACAATTAACCATTGCTTCACAGTAGTAATACTGTAGTTTCCATATAGCAACTATGATTTACTACAGTATTTTAACCATGACAGTAACTTTGTTAATTTTACATATGCATGGTTACTAGGGCTTGGCGATACAGCTAAATAATGTATCACAGCATAATGTTTCATATAATTCGGTATCGATAATTATTGCTAAATTTGAATACAATTTTTTAAACTAAGACCAGCAGAAAAAAGGGTTGAATTTTAACCACTGTATTTTTAATTTACCCACTCTATTAAGGCAAACAAATAATAATATAAATTAATAAATAAAATGTTACAAAAATGTCTCAAGGCATTGTTGCCGAGTGCCTCTCCATCATGGCTGCTTGTGGATTTTTTTGTTGAGGTAGATGTAGGTTGTGGTGGACGTCATGCTGCATATTTCAAAGGGTGGAAGCGGTTAAGGTGATGAAATAAGTTGCTTGTGTTTCCGTACTTGGCCGGGACGTGTTTTTTTTTTTTTGCAAAGCTTACTCACAACTGTGTTCTGATGTCGGTCAGGCGTTAAAAAAAAAAAAACTGGCGAGCTGACATGTCGTTTTTTTTTAAAATTCATAATCTCCTCATCGACGGCAGGCACTGCACTCATTTTCGCATGTGTTCGTGTGTTCTGATGTCACATGGAGATGGCGTAACCGACCCCCACAGCGACGCAACTTGTTATTGGCTGTTTGCCTGTCACTCGTAGCACGCTCCTTTATCAAGCCATATGATAGGATGTTTATGATCCAGGGATGGCGCACACTTGAGGGTTGTTCATGTAACCAAACTTCATGTCTATTTACATTTTAATGCATTTAAGTGAAACTATCTACCGTTATATCGAAATAATGTTATATCGTTATCATTAAAGGTGTACCGTCGATAAATACTGATACGTTTTATCCCCCAGCCCTAATGGTTACTATGATTTTACCACAAATGCCATGGTTAAACTATGGTTACTGTAGGAAAACCATGGTGATTTGTAGTGAGGGCAAATCTCTTGAAGTGTTTGTTACCAAATAGAATATTTTTACTTTGGATTTGGCTGTAATATTTTTTTATGTTATACAAACCGAGCCATGAGAAATTTGAACTGTTACACCCCTAATTTTCACTAATAGTTTCATACTTTGTATATCATCAGACACTGTATCATTTTATTGATTGTTTTAAAAATAGTGTGATGGTTTTAAAATGTACTTTTCACTCCTTTCTAGCTCTTCGAGGATGTTTACAGTTGGTTCAACAGTCAGGATCCAAAAGTGTGGGATCCACACTTCAAACATCTGCCAGTGTAAGCATTCGCTGTCAGATTTACGTGATTTTAGTGTTTGCCATTCTTGGCAATCACAATGGATATTCACAAATGGATCCTGATTGCCCAAGTATTATATTGAGTAAAACAAATATATATATTTATTCTGTAGAGTGGTGTTTTATTGTTATTTTCTTCTTTAGGACTAATTGTATAGCAATGTTAAAGGTTATAGTTCACCCAGAAATTAAAATTGGCATTATTTACTCACCTTCATGATGTTCTAAACCCATATGACTTTCTTTGTTGGAACACAAAAGAAGATATTAGGCAGAATGTCAGCCTCAGTCATTCTTTGCTATTATTGTATGGAGTAAGGTGAAAAGAAAGTGAATGGTGTCTATGGCTAGCATACTGCCTAAAACCGTCCTTGTTCCACAGCAGAAAGCATTTTTCAGTTTTTCTAGTTTTGGCAAACTATGCCTTTAAGAAATGGACCTCCAGTTGACCTGTTGCATATTTGATAATCATACATGCTCTCTTTCCTTCTTGCACCCTCCTTTGTGTTATAGTGGGATGCTTTCACATGCTGTGATGCCGCCAAATTATGAACATGTTTATGCACAATGGCGGGAGCGAGATGGCTGTAGTAAGGTGTTGGACGACACCTTGCATGTTTTTGGAGGACACACTGATGTTAAGATGGGGGAAGAACCAGATTTGTCAACACCTTTGGGCCATAGTCACTATATGGAGATGAGGGCATTAAGACTGAAACTGAAAGGTAAATAAACACCTGCAGTATTAAATGCCAATAGTAACCATTGTAAGTGAACAATGAATAATTGTTAAAGAATAGTCCTGACTCTTGTTTATGGTGGTTTGTTCAGGCAAGAAGGGTCGACCAGCTAAAGCGGACCTGGACACCGGTTGGTCAAAAGAAGACGAGAGGCAGTGCGCTCTGTGCCAAAAATATGGTGACGCAAAGGCCAGTGTAAGTACTTTAAAGACTTTCATTGACAGTTACCTCAGTTCCTGAGCATAACATGATAATGGTATACAGTAAAACAAACCTTAAATGATTATCTCAGATTATTATTATTACTGTTATTAATATTATTATTTAAGTTTTGGAAAGATTGTATCAAACAATTTTCACTTTAAGATCTTCATATATATAGTATATATATATATATATATATATATATATATATATATATATATATATATATATATATATATATGGTGGTAGCGTAGTGGTTAAAGCACAGGGCTGTTAATCAGAAGGTCACTGGTTCGAACCCCATGGCCACCACCATTGTGTCCTTGAGCAAGACACTTAACTCCAGGTTGTTCCAGGGGGGATTGTCCCTGTAATAAGTGCACTGTAAGTCGCTTTGGATAAAAGCGTCTGCCAAATGCATAAATGTAAATATGTGCACACACACACTGGTGGACAAAAGTTTGGAATAATGTACAGATTTTGTGGTTTCGGAAGGATTTAATTCACCAAAGTGGCATTGAAATGATCACAAAGTATAGTCAAGACATTACTGATGTTAAAAAAACAGCACCATTACCTTGAAAATATGTCATTTTTTTTAATCAAATCTAGACAGGCCCCAGGAGATCAGCAGTTACAGAAATACTCAAACCAGCCTGTCTGGCACCAACAATCGTGCATGCGATTATCTATTCAGCCAATCGTGTGGCAGCAGTGCATAAAATCATGCAGATACGGTTCAGGACCTTCAGTTAATGTTCACATCAACCATCAGAATCGGGAAAAATGTGATCACAGTGATTTGGTCCGTGGCATGAATGTAGGTGCCAGATGGGCTGGTTTGAGAATTTCTGTGTCTGCTGGTCTCCTGGGATTTTCGTGCACAGCAGTCTCTAGAAAAAAAACAACTTACAGTTCTGTGGATGGAAACACCTTGTTGATGAGAGAGGTCAACAGAGAATGGCCAGGCTGGTTGGAACTGACAAAGTCTACAATAACTCAGATAACCACTCTGTACAATTGTGGTGAGAAAAATATAATCTTAGAATGCTATTCTGAGATGCGGGGTTGGCACGGTTTTGGCAGCACGAGGGAGACTACACAATATTAGGCAGGTGGTTTTAATGTTGTGGCTGATCAGTGTATATAATGATGACTTTAAGACATTACAGGCATTACATTTTCTGTTACATCCTAATTTCCTATAAATATGCTATGAAACGATGTGTGTGACTTGACAACAGCTTGTTTGTACAAAAATGTGACAAGGCATTACCATGGATTTTGGGTGATGGTACCATTGTATTACCACCTTTTTTGTCTTCTTTTTTTACGGGAGTAACAGTATTCTTTGAAACAATTTGGAGTACCATGTAAATACCATGCCATATAGATGTGGTAATCATTAGTACCATTAAATATTTCAAAGTAAGTGTTACCATCTGGTAACATGACTTTGCTATGACTCTGCCATATAACTTTTTTGTAAGGGTGCTTATGAAGTTGAAATTCTCAGGTAACTTTTAATAAAACTTGGGAATACAAGCCTAACTGCGATGCAAGTAAAATTATATTAGCCACTAAAGCTGAAATTACACCTTATGTCATTTACCTTTTACTTACCAGGATGCAGGAAGGCTGCTTTACCTTGGGCAGAATGAATGGGCTCATGTGAACTGCACCATGTGGTCTGCAGAAGTGTTTGAGGAGGATAATGGCTCACTTCTGCATGTTCACAGTGCTGTAGCACGAGGTCGTCTTATGGTACGTTATCTCCTAAACCTCTGGTTCAATGGAACACTGTTCACACTTTTTAAGAAATGCAACAATATTATGACATGATGCTGAATAAATCATTAGTTAATGGAGATTAAAATAAATATTATTAATAATACATTTGACTCATATTATCCAGATATTTAAACTACTTGTAAAACAGAATATGTGATTCATGCAGATCTGAGTGTTGACACTTAATTTAGCTGAAACCAGGTGGTCTTCAGGATTGTATATGAGCCTTTGAATATGATGAAAACAGAATCTATGGCGGTATTACAATTGTTGTGGACTAGTGAAAGTAATTTTTTCACTATAATAATGACTACACATTTTTCAAAACTTTTCTTTGTATTTATATTTGAGAGATCCGACCACATCCGTTTACATTCCTTTAAAAGATTGGATAAGCAATGGCATAGCCATTTACACAAAGTTTTTGCTTTAGTTGGAAATGTAATAAAAAAATTAAACATGTCCCAGGACCACCTGTGACTGTCACTTTTTTCACTTCTTATGATTTTGCATCACTGATATTCTTATACACTCATATTTAAACTGTTAGGCTTTCTAGAATGTTTATGTTTACTTAGATGTGATGTAAATAATTACTAGACCAGAATTGATTTGATTAATGATTTTGCTAATCATCCATCTTCCCTTCCATAGCGTTGTGAACGATGTAACCGAACTGGGGCCACGGTCGGTTGCTGCCTTACTTCATGCCAGAGCAACTACCACTTCATGTGTGCCCGCTTCCGCAACTGTGTCTTCCAGGATGATAAGAGAGTCTTCTGCCACAAGCACCGTGACCTTATAAGTGGAAAAGTATGCTTTCACTTAATTTGCTTGTGCTTTAGTTATAGTTGAACAGTTGAATTGAGCACACTTTTTGTCTTTAATTTTTCAGATGATATCTGGTCAAGGATTTGAAGTACTCCGCAGAGTTTATGTGGATTTTGAAGGGATAAGTCTTCGCAGGAAGTTTTTGACTGGGTTGGAGCCAGAATCTATCAATTTAATGATTGGTTGGTTTTTTATGTTTTAAAGTTACAAATATATATAGTCTCATAATAATATTATATAACGTGTAAATTAATCATGTTATTTTATATTGTTTAGGTTCTTTACTTGTAGAGAAGCTTGGAAAGCTAAATGAATTGTCGGCTTGTCATGGAAAACTTTTCCCTGTGGGTTACGAGTAAGTCAATTTTGATATCATCTTGTTTTAAAAGGAATTTGCTCCAGATATAATGTATATATATATATATACCTTGATTGCACATTAAGATTTGTTTTTGTTTCATTTTAGATGCTCTCGCTGGTATTGGAGTACTGTAAATCCAGCTCATCGCTGCAAATACACATTTCGTGTTAGAGAGGTCCGACCACCTGTTCAGGAAAAACCAGTGGAAGAGTTGCCTTACCAGGGAGAAAATTGCACAATTGCTCACAGCTCATACACCCACTTGGGTAAGTTCTACACAAGGTAATTTGCCTAAAGAGTTATAGTTTGGAGATTTTGGATATATATATATATATATATATATATATATATATATATATATATACAGGCCAGCTGACAGTCTTGCCTGGGCCGGGACAAGATAATCTTAGATGGGCCCCCCATGCCCAGATCTCTCCTTTTCCCTTGCTCTTCCTCTCCTGTTCCCCTCCTCCGCTCTTCCTCTCCTGTTCCTCTCCTCTGCTCTTCCTCTCCTGTTCCCCTCCTCTGCTCTTCCTCTCCTGTTCTCCTCCTCTGCCCTTCCTCTCCTGTTCCCCTCCACTGCTCTTCCTCTCCTGTTCCCCTCCTCTGCTCTTCCTCTCCTGTTCCTCTCCTCTGCTCTTCCTCTCCTGTTCCCCTCCTCTGCTCTTCCTCTCCTGTTCCCTTCCTCTCCTCTTCCTCTCTTGTTCTTCTCCCCTCCTCTGCTCTTCCTCTCCTTTTCCCCTCCTCTGCTCTTCCTCTCCTGTTCCCCTCCTCTGCTCTTCCTCTCTTGTTCTTCTCCCCTCCTCTGCTCTTCCTCTCCTGTTCTCCTCCTCTGCTCTTCCTCTCCTGTTCCCCTCCTCTGCTCTTCCTCTCCTGTTCTTCTCCCCTCCTCTGCTCTTCCTCTCCTGTTCCCCTCCTCTGCTCTTAATCTCCTGTTCCCCTCCTCTGCTCTTCCTCTCTTGTTCTTCTCCCCTCCTCTGCTCTTCCTCTCCTGTTCTCCTCCTCTGCTCTTCCTCTCCTGTTCCCCTCCTCTGCTCTTCCTCTCTTGTTCTTCTCCCCTCCTCTGCTCTTCCTCTCCTGTTCCCCTCCTCTGCTCTTCCTCTCCTGTTCCCCTCCTCTGCTATTCCTCTCCTGTTCCTCTCCCCTCCTCTGTTCTTCCTCTCTGACGGAGCTACCAAACTCAACTGTTTCTGTCAAAGATAACGCATCACTCTCTCTGTCACCTGACTGCAGCTGGATCTCTCTCCTCTCTGTCTCATCCTCTCTGACGGAGCTACCAAACTCAACCGTTTCTGTCAAAGATAACGTGTTGTGTCAGGCTCTTATACTAGAGATGCACCAATTACAATTTTCTAGGCCAATTCTGATTTTAGCCGATTCCGTTGTTCTAACCACTTTACAGCAGACTTCCATTTTTTTTTTTTTTATAAAACACCATATACTTTTACCCAAACTGAATAATAAAAACACGTTTAAATGGGTACATTTTCTATAAATGTTTTCATTTTTTTTTCTGACATAGCCTACTGCAGTTCTTGTTAAAACATACTAGACATGCAAAATCTGTGCATTTTGGGCACTTTTTGTGTGAAATCATATTTATTTTTTGTCCATCAAAAGTGTGCTTTCACTTTTAATTAAGCATGAGCAGCGCAGCAAAAATAGACTCGGATCTGGCCCATTATCTGTTCACCGATGCCAACAGTGACGCATTTCAGCCGGCTTTTTATTTCTCATCTCCATAAATATATCTAGTAGTAAAGCTAATGCAAGGGCTAGAAATCAATGAATTCTTTGCTAATACTTCCTCGTCATCATGGAGAGCGCAGTTCGCACCGCTTTCTCCTTTCCACAAGCGCGTGCTCTCCGTGGCGTCTGTCGTTGCTATGCAACAATGAACTTGCGCGCCTGTAAAACGAGCGCGCCGCGTCGCTATTATGAGCTAATATCCAAAATATTTCCATATGTGTCTCTTTCCTCCTTTCTTATCAACAAGTGGATTTACAGCCACCACATCAGCAGCACCGCCGGTCGCAATGTCTCAGCACTTTTATGAAGAGGACGCAACTGCACGCGCCGGGCATGCACGCGCATCAAGTACCGGGTTTGAGAAAACCTGGTACCGTGGCGTGACGTTTAAAACAAAATTAGTACCGACTTGGTACCGGGTCTTTGACAACACTCATAAGCGTTGGCTGCGCTGTTTCTTACCTTGCTCTACGTTGACTTTACTAACGTTAGTTCCAGCTTCTCCGTCACCACCTTTTTTAAAATATTTGTTTAGGACATCTCGAAGGCCTCTATTTTCTTCTTCCCTTCTTCTCTTTTCTTTTCTTTTCTGAGCACCAGACTTGTGCTGACCGGACATTTTGATCGTAACGTTAGCCTACTGAACTTCAAATCAAATGACAACATCAAATTTTGATCACTGGCCAAACCATTTTTGTTTTGGGGGTGGGCGGGGGTTCTTGACCACTATTTCAAGGACAATTAGGAAGAAAACAAATAAAAAGCTTTCATGTAACTTAAATATTAGATATTTTTTCCACAAATATGCCTATTTTATTTATTTTTTAACAATTATTCCATAATTTAATGAGGGCCCAGTTCTGGGCCCCCCCCCTACCCTGGGCCCGGGACAACAGACCCGTTTGTCCCCCCCTGTCGGCGGGCCTGTATATATATATATACACATATATATATATATATATATTTTGAATGTGCTGTAGAGAATCACTTTGGATGAAAGCATGTATGAAAATGAATATGGGATGACAGCAGAAATGTTCATTTAAACATTATATACTTCCATTAGAATCTGAAAACGCAGAAGTGGATTTAACCTCCACAAATTCTTCCACATCTGTTTTTGCCAAACCGTACCTTGGTGCACGCCCCAAAATCCCTACATATCCTCAGAACAGAAGACCTGCTGGAGGACTGTCCAGACCTCTGCCCTGTCCAGGTAGTCAAGATCAAATCACTGAAATAGGATAACACCATTCATCTAAGGAAAGTTGTTATATGAATTTTGCTTGTTGACCATTGATGTGTTTTTCCCAGGAACTGCCCCATCTAAGTCTCACCACATCTTGACTATCAGTGATTTGGATGACACACGAAGGCCACGACGCCATAGCCCACACTCCCATAATAGTGGTTCCCGCAGTCACATGACCTCCCCTACTCTTGGGTCCCCAGCGGGTCCAATTGCATCTAGAGCAGGTGGTTCCCTCCACTCAAAAACCTCCCAGCCTACCTCCCCAGTTTTCCCCCTTGGTGCTACTGAAAACCAGCTGACCTCTTCATCATCTCGCCCTGTTGGTCGAAGTGCTTCCTCAGTTCGGGGTTCTGGAATATTGACACCCCATTCTACCTCAGGACTGCTCTCACAGTCCACATGGCAAGGTGGCGTTGGCAGCACCCCTTGCACCAACCGAACCCTCACATCTCCCACCCACCTCTCCAAGAGATCACGGCCTTTTGAATTCAATCAGTTAGACTCTCTTGAACTTCCACACAATTTCATAGCATCACCACAAGAGCATCCAGCAGAAAATGGTGCCTTTCCATTAGGGGACTCTTTGTGTAGGCAAAATCCTTACACCACCTTCCATTTGGAGACAGACCTGACTGTAGTACCTGAGCTGAAAACTGAGCTTGAAATTGGAGAAACGGTGCTAAATGAGGGAGTTGCTATGAACTGCAGTGCGCAAATTGTAGTTGAAGGTGAAGACAACGAGGAGGACCTCTGGGAGCCGGATGAAGAGAAATCCACAATGTCTGCCCAGAGATTGTCTTGTACTGTAAACCCAAGGGAAGACTGGGGAAATAGTTCCTCTGATGAGGACATGGAGAACTACTTCAATTTCACTCGCACTGTTGTGACTTGCAAGGCTCAAAGGGATGCCTCGCAAACACCTAAATCTCCATCATTAAGGCATATTTCCCAACTTGATGGTGTAGATGATGAGACAGAGAGTGATACAAGTGTAGCTAATAATGATAACCAGAGCATGAAGAAGTCAAATCAGGCCCAAAAGCCACAAAAATCACTTAATTCTGACCCTCACGAACAGCCAACCAGCAATGGGCTATGTTTTCCAAGTCCTGTCTCTGATATTTCATCTATTGGTTGTCGGTTAGAACCTGTGTCCAACTCTGTTGACACCCATTCCTCAGAGGTTAATGCCAAGCAAAATTACTTTGGTGTAACTCAAACATTGCAGTCAGACCCAGTGGTAGGTATACTCCCACAAGACACTCATTTTGTTGACCCAAATATGGCATTTTCTACATATGGTATTGATTGCCATGACACTAGTTTAGTTGTTGAGCCAGAGATACCCTTGTTCCTTGAGAGATGCGATCCACCTTCACCCAATGCACATTTCACAGATCTTGTCCCAGTTCAGGAAGATTCTGTTAGTGAACCTCAAGAATCTACAGAGTCAAAGGAAATATATTTGGATCCTAGTAGTGGGCACTTTGTATCTTCTATGGATGGGTCTACAGTTAATTCAAACCACTTGCCTGGGGATGCTCCTGACCTTTTAACAGTGGGCCCAGTTAATGGAATTCAGCCGTTACCGCAGCAAACTCCTGTCCTTTACTCAGGGTTGCCCAAATATACATCATCTCCTGAACCTGTATCTTCCAGCCCCTCTGTACATGTTCCTTGTCCAACATTCCCAAACCAGGCACCTTTATTAAATGTTCCCCTGTACCCTGTCCAAACTCCTGAGGGCAAGACAGTCTTGCCACCCATGGAGAGTTTCAGAACCAAACTACATCCACTTACAGACCCAAGGCATCCCGCCCCCACAGTTTCTAGAGGGACAATGCCATGTGTTCCCACAAATTTTCCACAGAAACCAGAGTCAATGCTCTCCGTGCCATCAGCAACTGGTGTGCCCTTTGGGACATATGGGCCAGTTTCAGGTACAGTGTCCGTTCCGCTGTATCCCACATACTCTCAGCCTATTGGCTCTAGAACAGTCGCTGTAGTTTCCTCATCCCCCGCGATGACCTCCCAATCTTCCTTGCAGTGCCAACCAATGCCTTCTTCAATTCAGCCAGCCTCTGGTCCAGTTGTCATGAATGGGTTCAACACAATACCTATGCAAAGAGAAACTGCCGTAGGACGGAGGATTTCCATAAATTTCTCAACTCCCAGATCAACAATGGAACCCCAACAACCGTTGGTTACCCAAGCATTACCAGGTCATGCTATTCTTACAGTAAAGGAAGTTGGTGGACCCAATGTGGATCCCACACCACATATTTTACTTGTTAATCGTCTTGGTCAGATTTTTGTCAAGAACCCCGAAAGTAACACCTTCCAGCTGCCATCTCCAAATTCCCCTTCTTTCAACTGTGTCACCCAAATTGCCAGCCTCTTGCAAAGCAATGCCTTGTCGGCAACGCTTGCAGCAGCTGGTAACTTGCCTATAGTTGGAGGGGCAACTAATCCAACCCAAGTCCCACATATTGTGACCCCAGTCGTACAGACCTCTAACGCCATTACCCAGCTACTCACTACCAATAACAATGGAACATCTTCATTACCGGCAGATACTAAGAAGCCACGCAGGTGTACCAAAGCTTCTGGAGATGGTTCCACATCAGGAATAAAGAAGCCACGAAATAAGGAGTCCTCCACACAGAGGAGGATGAAATCTGCTAGCACAACAGCCCCCACAATCAAACAATCTGCAGTGCAAATAACAACCCCCTCAGATGCATCTAAACTAGCAGAAGGTGCCCAAGCTATTATCAACCAAGCTATGGCTGGCTATTATGACCCCAACAAGACTGTTTCCTGTATTCTTAGCCCATCATCACCTCGTAACACTACCCCTGTTGGGCAAACTCAAACAACGAGTTCTGTAGTTTTGCCCCCAGATGTCCTTGTCAAACCAGATGCAATGACTTCCCCGCCAGCTATACCAGAAGCAGCTCCTCGGCCAAAGCAGGTTCGAATGAAAAGAGTGTCCTCTATTTCTGACCGAATTGCCACAAAAAAATCAAAAGCTGACTTTTTAGAGCCAGACCCCCCTTGTGGATTGGAAGAACCATGCAAGTCAAGCTCTGTATCAGCCAGGTAAGCAGAAACAATTAGCAATTGTTGCAGTCTTGGTATACTTTCAATACTCTTGAACAGAATGGAATCTAAATCATCTAGTCCTTTTTCCCATTGCAGGTATGGAGTACGCATAAAAACACCAACTGTCAAGGGAATTCTTGATTTAGACAAGCTAAATGAAGAGCAAAGTAGTGACTCTGAGAGTGCAAGGTAAGCGTTCAAATGGAAAAGGGGGGAATTCAGAGGGAGTTTTACTTTTAGTCTCTAAAAAAAAAGAGTCCTAATATGAGTGTTATAAAGAAAATGTCACATTTCAGCTGGACCTAACTTTATTTCAATGAGCAATCACATTCTTACATTTTAAAAAGAAAATGACATGTTTTTACGGTACATCATGCCAACTGTTTTGTTTCAAGGACAATTTATCCTTTTCCACAAGAATATGTAGTTCAAAAGAGTGGTAACAATATATCATGTTAATGATAAAAAATCATTATTATTTTTGTAAACTCTACAATGGAATGACTAAACCACTCATTTGTGGCTGCTGGTGTATAGCTTTAAAATACCTCTGCATTTCAACGTCTTTCTATTTTAGGCCTGGGCCTTGGGATCGTCTTTCTTTGCCTCGAGGTGGAGACGGCAACAAACCAGCAACTTGGGATTCTGCTAACCGCAGTGAACTAACTGACTGGAACAAATACTCAGGTATACTCCTGCTTTTTGTTGAGTTTGTTTTTTCAGTTCAGGGTCTTTCAATTGAATGAAACCTTGATTTTAGTTCAAAGATATTCATCATTCTCATTAGGGATGCTGTCCTGCTCAGATGACGAGATGCCTCTCTCAGAGAGTGAAGAGCAGAGTCCTCCTTGCCAAGATCAACCCCGCCTATGCTTTGAGATCATAAGTGATGATGGCTTCAGTGTAGAGGCAGACAGCATTGAAGGTATGAGGTTATGTCTTTCACTGTGGTTGGAAATAGATTTGTTGAATGTTGAAGTATGATCTGTTTAACTCCACCCTAGTGCAATATTGTCTATACAGTTTTTCAAGACTGCTTTTATTGTAGAGTTAGAGTATACACAGATAAGCCACAACTTTAAAACCACTGAAAGGTGAAGTGAATAACATTTATCATCTTGTTACAATGTCTCCTATCAAGGGGTGGGATATATTAGGTAGCAAGTGAGCTGTCAGTTCTTGCAATTCATGTGATGGAAGCAGAAAATATGGGCAAGTGTATGGATCTGAGCGACTTTGAGAAGGGCCAAATTGTGATGGTTTGACAACAGGGTCAGAGGGTCTCCAAAACGACAGGTCTTGTGGGGTGTTCCCTGTATGCAGTGGTTGTCCAAGGAAGGACATCCGGTGAACCGTTGACAGAGTCCGAGTGCATGTGCGTCATTGACCTGGGAAAGAGATGGCTGCAGGATGCACTATGAGAAGAAGGCAGGCTGGCGGAGTCAGTGTGATGCACTGGGCAATGTTCTGATGGGGAACCTTGGGTCCTGGCGTTCATGTGAATGTTACTTTGACACATACCACCTTCCTTAAGATTGTGAATGAATGAAACGTTCCTTATTCAGGACACTGTATTTTAAAGATAATTTTGTAAAAATACAAATAACTTAACAGATCTTTATTGTAAAGGGTTCAAACAATGTTTTCCATGCTTGTTCAATGAACCATAAACGATTAATGAACATGCACCTGTGGAACGGTCATTAAGACACCAACAGCTTACAGATGGTAGGCAGTTAAGGTCTCAGTTATAAAAAAAAATGAAGACACGAAAGAGACCTTTCTACTGACTCTGAAAAAAACACCAAAAGAAAGATGCCCAGGGTCTCTGCTCATCTACTTGAACGTACCTTAGGCATGCTGCATGGAAGCATGAGGACTGCAGATGTGGCCAGGGCAATAAATTGCAATGTCCCTACACTGAAACACCTAAGACAGCTCTACAGGGAGAGAGGAAGGACAGCTGATCGTCCTCACAGTTGCACACCACGTGTAACAACCACCTGTACAGGATCGGTACATCCGAATATCACACATGCGGGACAGGTATAGAATAGCAACAACAACTGCCTGAGTTACACCAGGAACGCACAATCCCTCCATCAGTGTTCAGACTGTCTGCAATAGGATGAGAGAGGCTGGACTGAGGTCTTGTAGGCCTGTTGTAAGGAAGGTCCTTACCAGACGTCACCGGCAACAATGTACCCTATGGACACAAACCCACCTTCGCTGGACCAGACAGGACTGGCAAAAAGTGCTCTTCACTGATGAGTCACAGTTTTTTCTCACCAGGGGTGATGGTCGGACTTGGGTTTATGATCAAAGTAATGAGTGTAACAACGAGGCCTGTACTCTGGAGCGGGATCAATTTGGAGGTGGAGGGTCCGTCATGGTCTGGGGCAGTGTGTCACAACATCATTGGACTGAGCTTGTTGTCATTGCAGGCAATCTCAGTGCTGTGCATTACAGGGAAGCCATCATCCTCCCTCACGTGGTACCCTTCCTGCAGGCTCATCCTGACATGACCCTCCAGCATGACAATGCCACCAGGCATATACTGTATGTTCTGTGCATGATTTCCTGCAAAACAGGAATATCAGTGTTCTGGAATTTCCTGCAAGACAGGAATATCATGGTGTTAAGTTTGCTGAAAATAAAAGCAGTTGAATGTGAGAGGATGTTTCTTTTTTTATATGAGTTTTTATATATATATATATATATATGTATATGTATTATGTATCTTATAATATTTTATATATTTAAACCGTTCTTTCCATTTGAGCTTTTTTATCAAATCCTTTGTCAAAGTTGCAAAGCAAATGTTGCGCACCTCACTTGTGTAGACTTCATGTTTTTTTCTTTCTGTCAAATCTTTTACAGTGGCTTGGACAGCTGTAATCGATGGTGTGCAGGAGGCCCGTGCTGTTGCTGGTCTGAGACAGCTGTCTTTCTCTGGGATGACCGGGGCTCGTATGATGGGAATGCTGCATGATGCTGTAGTCTACCTGGTGGAGCAACTCCAAGGGGCCAAATGCTGCCAACGTCATACCTTCCGCTTCCATAAGCAGGCTAGTCAGGAGGACGATTTACCCATTAACCCAAGTGGCTGTGCTCGCTCTGAAGTCTATCTGAGGTCAGTTCACCTGTTTGTGTTAATTTAGTGCAATTACTTATTTATAATAATCATGTCATCAAAATTACATTTAGTCATGCCCTATCTCCTGAAAAAATTCCATAATAAGGACTATGGCAATATTGACAGTGACAAGATCAATGATATGGAAATTAAACTAACAATATGTTGACTTCTAAAGCTATTTTTAATTCCATTTTCGAATCTTTATTCATCTGCCACATTAATGCAATGTCTTTTCTCGCCTATGTTTATACTAATTAATTAGATGGTTACTGGGATCACCATTGTGCATGGGACTTAAGCCCAAGTTGTGGTAAATGGTATGTCTGTTGGTTGAGAAAATGTCTGGTAAATGATTCATTATTACAATCTAGCAACAAGTGAGTAGGTGTTTGAGAGTTGTGTTGCCTTGTGCTGGAAAATATTTTGCTTAATGGTTGTAGGCAATTAGCAAATGTGTAGGGGAGTTTGGTTGTGCTATTTATCAGTCTATGAATATGCATGACCACAATGATGTTATCTAGGAACAGAAATTCTGACGCAATTAGTGTCTAAAAAAAGGATGCTTTCTGAGTAATGAAAATTCACCTACTCTTTTATGTGTTTCACAGGAAGTCAACCTTTGATATGTTTAACTTCCTGGCGTCTCAGCACAGACAGCTTCCTGACACTGGCCTTTATGATGAGGAAGAGGATGAAGTTCTTCTCAAATCCACAAGGTTTGTATATTACTGAATGAAAGTTTGAGTTTTGCTCCTTATAAGAATTATAAGAAAAACATAGTTAAGGAATAATTTCCGTCCTCCACTAATACAATGTTATATCCACGATGATGGTGCATAGAAGCCATTGATGTTTTGTTGCTGTACACATAGAGGAAAACATTGTCACTCTCCTTCAGATCATTAAATAACCCTTTAAGCCCAGAAAAAAATATTGTCAAAATATTAATAAGTCTTGACCCACACAAAATAGGTATAGTTTGAAATCTTAGAAGCTGTACTTTACAATACAATTCAGTCATTGTCCATAACTGAACAAGTGCTTTGAAATTTGCAGACAAATCAGAAGTGCTCTGTTTTGATCATTTATTAATAATTTCATAAAAAAATAACTTTTTAATTTTTGAGCAAGAACCACTAATCGCTACCACAAGGAGGTTCCCCTCTACCCTCCCTAGCAACCAGGCCTATTTGTTTGCTTAGGAGACCTGGCTGGAGTCACGCAGCACAACCTGGATTCAAACTTGTGACTCCAGGAATGGTAGTCAGCGTCAGTACTCGCTGAGCTACCCAGGCCCCCTATGCTATAACTTTGATTGCTTTGTTGTATCAACAGCATTGTTCTTAGTTACAGGTGACATGATTGGGAACAAATCAAAAGCACCTTATATACACCCAGAGATAATGTAAAATCAGAAAAATACGAGGAAAAAGTACATTTTTGGCTCATGTTTTTGTAAAAAAAAAACAAAATCTTTATTTCCCCCTAGCAATTTCTTAGGCTCAAAGACAAAAAAAATGTAGCATTATCTATATAATTAAAAAAAAAATTTTAAATGTTCTTTACAATGATACCAAACACTTGTTTTTGGTTTTTCGAGTTAGAAGCCTTTAATTTTGGGTATTCCACTGAAACTGGAAATCTTTAAAAACCCTTTCAGAGCTTAAAGGGATAAATAAGGTGGTATACAATTATCAATTAATTATTTATTATTATCATTTTTTTTATTTAAATTATGTAAATGTAAATTTTAAATGTTTTAATTTGAGTTCTAAATAATTTAAATGTATTTAAATAAATTTAAAAAAAAATAGTAAATTAAAATAAATAAATTTAAAAAGAATAAATTAATAAAGTAGAAATGAATACATCAAAAAATGCATAAGAACACGGTGTTCCTACATCTAACATTTACATCTACATTTAAGGTGCTGATGGTATTGTCATTTGTCTTTCTTTGTCTAAGTCAGTATTGTTATTTTAGATGATTGATGTGATTAATGCACTTTTTTTTATTATGTTTTACAGGCGAGCAACAAGTTTGGAGCTTCCGATGGCTATGCGCTTTAGACATCTAGAGAGAACATCCAAAGAAGCCGTTGGTGTTTACAGGTAGGCTAACAGATTTTTATTTTTAAATACATAGTCATAGTTTCATAAACCCTCAAGTCGTGGGAAAATTATAATTTTGTCTGCCGAACATGTAGCAGAAGCCACATCAGGATGGTACCATGTATGAATATGGCAATAGCAGGAAGAAAATGTTTGTTGACCGTACCCTAGTGATTTCTTAAAAATATATCAGAAAGGTGTTTGTCTGATTTACAATTTAAGTGTGTAATTTCTGTGCCACTGGCATCATTAAATGGAATTGCAAAAATGATGATTGTTTGGAAACATGTTTCCATTGTTCAGATGAACAAATATTTGGTCAGGTATTGGTACCATAATATCCAAGGGTTTTTTTTGCTTTACAGCCAGTGCCCAGCATGAATGCCGTTTAATTAACAGAACATAATACCATCTCATAAGCGCATACTAAAGCCTGAATTCTTCCATTTACTGAAGTTCATACAAGGTCTTTCAGGCAGGCTGTTAAATGATTCGTGTTGGTTTTGGACTGTTGGTTATAAAGGATGTTTATGGTTTTATTAATGATAGTGTGTTATTTTTTTCTTTTAATAACATCACCAAAAAAAATATAAAAATAAATACCATTTTCAAACAGGATTTATGAACATTTCCACTACTAACATTGGTCGGGACAGTCAGACAGTATAGCCACAAACTCGCTTCAATGAATCAGTCACTGTTGCACTATCCGGAATGTTCAAACCAACATTGTATTTTACATGTTTAAATATTTAGTCAATATCGAGCTATGAAAGGCTTATTTGTGTTATGGAAATGAATACTTGTGACACTTTTCACTTTGTTAATCTTCCCCCCTCTTTTGCAGTTGCTGAAAGCTAATGTTGTTTGAGATTTAAACTACAATATTTACTTTGGCAGGCTAAATCTCTCATTCACATGTAAGTCACATTCATTCCTGTAAATCTCTTTGATGTCTTAGGTCTGCAATCCACGGAAGAGGACTTTTCTGCAAGCGAAACATAGAGGCAGGAGAGATGGTCATAGAGTATTCAGGCATTGTCATTCGTTCGGTTCTTACAGACAAGCGAGAGAAGTATTACGATGGCAAGGCAAGTGGAAAGTGCATTTATGTTTTCAAAGACAATTTAGATTCTTTCAGACTGTGAACCATGCGAAGGTTATATGGGATCCAAAGACTAAACCAAAGACAATTTAGATTCTTTCAGACTGTGAACCATGCGAAGGTTATATGGGATCCAAAGACTAAACCAAAGGGCATTGTTGGAGGGCATTTGAATATTCGAAGTATTACATCAAAAATAGATCAGATTCAACATTTATTGACAGACTCCAATTTGGATTACCTGTGTCTAAGTGAATCCTGGATAAACAGTAATACTCCAACACAAATGATTGATGTACCTGGTTATATTTGTTTTAGAAAAGACAGACTAACTGGCAGGGGTGGTGGTGTGTTGATCTATATCAAAGAAACATTTAAATGTGTCCAAATTAATCTGGACACACCTTTAGAATGTGTGGGCATCACTGTAGTGTTGTCGACAAAAATGAAGTTTAATATTGTCACTTTATATAATCCCCCCTCACACAAGGATTTAGATAACTTCAACAGTTAAATCTTCCAAGGAGATTTTAACATAAATTGGTTAAGTAACAGTAATAAGCAAAAGTTAAAAACTTTTCTACACAAAATATAATTTCCACCAAATAATTAAAGAACCGACAAGATTAACAAAAACCAGTAAAACTCTTATTGACTTGATCTTCATAAATAGAACTGAGTGAGTGAGTAAAACGTACAACTTAATCACAGGTCTTTCGGATCACAATATGATTTTAATTGTTAGAAAGCTATCCAAAAACCGTTTACAAACCTTTTGTAATATTCTGCATAAATTAGAACTTATAGGCATTCACAAGAATAAAATAACTCAATTTGAAGATGAACTGCAGAATATAAATTGGTATAATGTTAAGCAAACTCATGATTTAGATACCTGCTGTACTACAATGACAAAAACGCTCACAGATGTGATTCAGAAATATACTCTGTTACTGAAGTATCCACAACGTAGAAGGGCTTTACCATGGCTGAATAAGGATATTCTCCAGTTGATGAAAAAAGAGACCTTGCGTTCAAGCATTCATTATTAACAAAAACTAACACAGATATACTTGTTTTTAAAGGATTAAGGAACAAAGTAGTCAAGGAGTTACGCAAAGCAAAAACAATCTACTTTATGAAACTGATGGCTGAATCAGGAGGGAAAAGTTCAGAACTTTGGAATCACCTAAATATTTTAACTAAGCGAGTGCCTAAACAACAAAAATTAATAGTGGAATTAAATATAAATGGAACAGTCAGTAATGAAAGGACTGAAATTGCAAACCAATTTAATAGATTCTTTATCCAATCAGCTGAGGAATTGGCTGCCAATTTCAAACCAGCGCAATTAAAACACACACTGAGAGACCAATCAACATCTTTTTGTATAAAAGAGGTAGACCAAAGTGAAACTTGCGGCAATCTAAGGCCAAGGATAACTTTGGCTTGGATACCGCTTTAATAAACAAACACAGTTCTCTCCTCATAATGCCAGTTAAACATGTAGTAAACTTATCCATTAGAGCAAATAAATTTCCTCAGCAATGGAATACGGCTATTATAACTCCAGTCTTTAAATCTGGAGCATCTGACCAGGTCTCAAATTATAGACCGATTTCAATTTTACCTGCACTCTCAAAGGTTCTTGAAAAAACAGTTGCCAAACAACTTGTTGATTATCTTGAAAGTAATCATCTCCTACACGCAAAACAATTTGGGTTTAGACCACGGTACTCAACAGAGTTGGCAAACAGTTACCTTACTGAAATGATAAAACAGTCATTAGATAAAGGTAATGTAGTGGGGGCAGTATTTCTGGATTTGAAAAAAGCCTTTGACACTGTGAACCACGAAATTCTTTGAAATAAATTGCAAAATTGTAACTTGTCAGATGATGCAATAACTTGGTTTAGATCATATCTCGAACACAGGCAGCAGTGTGTTAAAATAGGATCCACCCAGTCATCTGTTCAAACTTGTCAAATCGGAATTCCACAAGGTTCAATTTTAGGCCCTTTACTTTTTAGTCTATATATAAATGATCTTCCTGACAGTTGCAAAAGGGTTAAATGCCAAATGTATGCAGATGATACAATTATATATGTCTCAGCAAAAACCCCTCAGATTGCAGCGGAGATGCTTTCAAAAGAACTGGATGGTGTATCACAGTGGCTCCGAGATAGTCATCTGACCCTGAACTATAATAAGACAGTCTCTGTGTGCTTTTCAATAAAAAGAAATGTCAATGAAAATTTTAGAATAAAGATTGATGAGAAGGAAATAGATGAGGTACATGAATTTAAATTTTTAGGGGTTACTTTAGATTCTCATCTTAAGTTTGATAGTCATGTAAAGAGACTTGTCTTGAGAGTTCTGCACAATTTAAACTGCTTCCGATTAATAAGACAATATATACCCCTTAAGGCAGCACAACAGTTTATGCATTCTATGATATTTTCTCATTTATCGTATTGCATAACTGTTTGGGGTCAGGCCAACCAAACAACAATTACACCCATTAGGTCATTATATAAACAGGCACTAAAAGTAATGGACCAGAAACCAGTAAGATGGCATCATTGCATCATTCTACGGAAGCATAATATACTGAGTTTTGACAGTTTTGTACATTTTTCATTTCTAAAACTAATTTTTAAGTGTGTGAACAACATTGCACCAGAAATATTCTGTCAACTAGTACAGAAACAAAAAAGCGGAATAAGAACTAGAGGCACAATAAGTGGAAACTGTATAGCCGCAAAACGTAGAACAACATTTGGTCAGACATCATTTTCAGTAAGAGGCATACGTTTGTGGAACGCTTTACCATCCGAAATTAAAACATTGACAGAACTCAAGGTTTTTAATACACATTTAAAGCAATGGCTGAAACTGAAACAACTCTGTGAACACTGACTGTATAGGATACAACACAATGCATACAAACATAATGTTGCATATGTTAGCACGCACAGACATATGCACACTTTTGTCGTCTTGTATTGTTAAATGTGTCTAAACTCTGTTTATAGTGATTTCTACATCCACTTAAGCCCATATCTTATTTCATGTATGGGATGTATTTATTGTATGTATTTTCATAGTTATAAATTTTAAACTCAATACTCTGTAATTTTTGTTTTAATTTTAAAAGCCTAACCAGGGACAGGGGTTGCAAATTAGTCATGGCTAGAAACCTGTATGCATGGCATCTACTTTGTATTCTTTATAAAGCAATGTTTTATGCATTTGTCCCTGTCAAATAAACATTAAATAAAATAAGAAAATAAGTCATTATCACTAGGTTAAATTACATCAATTTATTTAGGATGTTTAGATCTCTTTGTTTTTTCACTTTTGACTTTTCACTGTTGATCCCAAAATTGATCTATGGGTCTATCTCACAAAACCGAGAACACTTTTGGAAATGAATTAATATATTTTATTATGATTAATATTTTGGTTATTTTTAGGACCATTCCGACATTATGGCAATTGAGAAATCTTATTCTCCTTAATGAAAAGCCCCCCCCCCCCAATTTGTTTACATAGCCAAGTATTTTTTCATGGTAGTAATTGTTTAGGGCTGCATAATTAATCGAATATAAAAATAATCAAGATTACATTTACAGCTGTCGCATTTATGTAATCGTGAAAAGTGTAAATTACAGCATTCCATTTAGGTGTACTCTCATTCTGCCAAAATGTTCAAAAAAGTATGAACAAGTGAAAAAATACACATCAAAATAAACTTATTCAAGATACATTCTCTTAAAGCAAGTCTAAATATCTTATACGTTGCTTCTCAAGTTAATGTATCTTGTTTTTAAGGAATTTTAGACAATTTTAAATGCAAAAAACAACACAAAAACACGTAATAACAATAGGACTTTTTGCAGTGACATTTATTAAACAATAATAATCCAAGTAGTTTTCCCTTTAATTCAGTGATTGTCATTTATAGGTATTTTTAAAAGATGATTTTGTCCTCTTTATTGTTAGTAAGCACGTTTGATACAACCTTTAATTTGGGCACAAACTGAATAGTCGGTTAAGTGCTAATGATTAATCGTTGCAATAATCGCAAGAGTAGTCAAATAATCGTTCTAATAATCATTAATTAGTTGATCAAAATAATCGTTAGATTAGACGATGATCCAAACAATCGTTAGATTAGATGATGATCCAAACAATCGTTAGATTAGATGATGATCCAAATAATCGTTAGATTAGACGATGATCCAAACAATCGTTAGATTAGATGATGATCCAAACAATCGTTAGATTAGATGATGATCCAAACAATCGTTAGATTAGATGATGATCCAAACAATCGTTAGATTAGATGATGATCCAAACAATCGTTAGATTAGATGATGATGCAAACAATCGTTAGATTAGATGATGATCCAAACAATCGTTAGATTAGATGATGATCCAAACAATCGTTAGATTAGATGATGATGCAAACAATCGTTAGATTAGATGATGATGCAAACAATCGTTAGATTAGATGATGATCCAAACAATCGTTAGATTAGATGATGATCCAAACAATCGTTAGATTAGATGATGATCCAAACAATCGTTAGATTAGGTGATGATGCAAACAATCGTTAGATTAGGTGATGATGCAAACAATCGTTAGATTAGGTGATGATCCAAACAATCGTTAGATTAGGTGATGATCCAAACAATCGTTAGATTAGGTGATGATCCAAACAATCGTTAGATTAGGTGATGATCCAAACAATCGTTAGATTAGATGATGATCCAAATAATTGTTAGATTAGTTGATGATCCAAACAATCGTTAGATTAGTTGATGATCCAAACAATCGTTAGAACTTCGTTTTAATTGTGGATAATACAATTGCTTATTTTGTCTTATTTTGGGATGAAATGTGTCCTTGACCTGTTTTTGTGAGATGCTCCCCTAAATGAGATGTTGGGATTAGTCAGAGTCTGAATATTGCTGTTGTTTTCCCTTACAACCTCTTCTTACTCTGTTCTTTTAGGGCATTGGATGTTACATGTTCCGCATTGATGACTTTGATGTTGTAGATGCCACAATGCACGGTAACGCAGCACGCTTCATCAACCACTCCTGTGAACCAAATTGCTACTCTCGAGTCATCAACGTGGAGGGTCAGAAACACATAGTCATTTTTGCCTTGCGGAAGATCTACCGTGGAGAAGAGCTGACATATGACTACAAGTTCCCCATAGAAGATGCCAGCAACAAGCTCAGCTGCAACTGTGGTGCCAAGCGTTGTCGACGCTTCTTAAACTGAGCTGAAGTAGACCGGTAAAAACATTGGAATGAGGCTTGATGGGTAAAGGGGTTCCAAGCAAAAGGTGAGAGAGAGGTACAACATGGCTAAATGTAGTCAACCCTTCGATTTGGAGGTCCATCTAGAGGTCTGATGGCACATATTAGGAGATTTCTGGAGAATTGGAAAGGAAGACTCCAACTTGCAAGTGTTTCAGCTCAAAAATATAGAGTTTTGTGAGGAGAGGCAACAGAGAACTGGAGGGCTAGCTTTTCTCAGCAGAAAAGAAACATCAAGCATTACAAGGACATTGTTATTCGTTGATTGGCAGAGTTGAAGTGTAATTTGCTGCAATTTTGGCAACTTTTTCATTTTCCATGAACCTTTTTAAAGCTGAATGTTTTCGGCAGGGCTGTCTTAGCAACCAGTTTCTGAACAAACCTTTAAACCCAAAACAATGAATACCCCCCTCCCCTTTTTCCACTAGCCCCACCTTAATGTGTTAGATTCTCAAGCTCATGTGCTTGACAAACATTTTATAGTGTGGACCACATAGTGTGCAAAAACTTAGTGGCAGTGAAGATACTTGTAAAAACATGCATACTACTAATTAAATGATGTAAATGTATAATTGAGAACTGTTTATCTATAGTTTTAATTCTAGAACACACAGTCTTGTGTTTAGCTGAGAAAGACTCAAACTGCTCAGGACAACACTGTATAACCCCTTAGTATAACCCATCATTTTACTTCTTGTGCATGGCAGTCGGTAATGGACATGTTCATTGCATTTCACTGTGTCTCTGGAGAGCATCTTTGCTTGAAAAAACCTACTACCATTTTTTTTAATTATTTATTTTTGGTTTTCTGACAGGTGTAACGGACTACTTCATTCTTTTCACAAAAGCTTATTCTTTGTTTTTTGCGCTTGTGGTGTGGCGTAATACTGTAAAGTTTTTTTTTTTAGTTTATTTTTTAAACTCGTCCATTTGAAGGCCTCCATGGTGCTAAGCCTAACGTGAGTCCTGAAGAGGAAAAAACTTAGTTCCTCTGTCGTGTTAGAGAACTGAAAAAGTACATGCTGTATTTATAATGTCTGGAACTATAAAAGCAAGCGGAAAAAAACTAAAACAAACCTTGTGCCCATATATGTCCATTGTGTCTTTAAACAAGCAAACCCCATTCCGAATATTCAGACAGTGACATTTTAGCATGTTTGTGATCTGTACGTCTGAGGATTTCAATTTTTTTTTTGTGTCAATACAGAATCATGCCTGGAGAGTATATAAATATTTTAATTTTTTGTTGTAAAGTAGAGGACACTACTTAAGCTAATTGTGACTTCTAAACGCATCCTCTTTGCATCACAGCTTCTAGAGGTGTGATGACATCATGCAATAAAATAATTTCTTTGCCACAATTGCACATACAATTGGAGCATTATCTTGGGATTTAGAATGTTTAAATGTGTCCTATAGATATAGGACTGTATACTGGTGACTTACAAAATCTCATTACTGCATTAAACTGTGCAGCAGAAATATATCTATATATATTTATAGAAGAGTTATTGAGATGTGACCTGGCACTCAGCACCTTAGAGTTTGCGTAAATATTGAGTCGGTTCCGCTACTCCATGCTGAAAAATCGACACGCTGATGCCATTGTTCATTTCATAAGAGTATAAAGAATTGCTCAAACTGTAGGAGTGTTGTATTTATTCCATTATGTCTTTATGGGGATTACATACCTATAGATCTTTGCTTCGGATGTGGCCAAGGTCTTATCGGAATTTTCTTCAGGGTTTTTCGTTGTTTTTAACCTTTTTCCGTTTTCTTTCTTTGAACATTGTTTGAGGATGAGTTCTTGCAACGTGACCTTTTTAAGTGATGTTTTGAGCCAGCTGTATTTTTTTTAAATGTCGTGTTCTTAGTTGTTTCTTTTATTTGGCTTAGTCAGAGATATTAACAGACATTATTACATCCTGTGCGCTTAACATCACGTTGTCGTCTCCTGCTTTATTTCCTTTTAAGGGGGGTGATTGTAATCAAGAACCTGAAATTTTATTTGAACCTCCCAGACTTGCAAGGATTCTACCTCAAGCTGTTCAGACAATATCAAGTAATACTAATGCAAAACTAGGTGAGAATAGAAAATCGCTTGATATGTATTGTCATGCAGAGTTGGCTTGTGTGCAATGAAGGATGCAAAGCACTAGTCAGGGCCTCCTGTGATGATGCGTCTCCTAGAGCTTATTGGGGAAAATCAGTCTGTTTCTGTGTAGGTTATTTTAAAAAACATGTTGAAAAAGACTTAAAAATGAAAGAAAAAAAATTTGTCTTTGCTACCTTGTACAAATGAACCCTCAGTTTGTAAATAGTTGTATACATATTTCTAAACCTGTTTAATTTTTCTATGCACTTTTTTTTATTTATAATGTTTTTTGCTTAATAAAATGTACAATGTTTGAACAAAGGTTAAGTTTTGTTGTGATCTTTGATCTTTTGAGTAATCCGTTGCTAACAATTCTCTCATATTTATCCTCCTGAGAGCCAACAATGTGACAAAACAACATGGAAACTGCAACAAAACTACATCAGGTAAGAAACCTCATTATGTTTTACATTAAAACAGTTCGAGTCAAAAGCGTGGTCTCTAGTTTCACCTGATATGCCATTTATTTATTTTTTTACATTTTACTGATTGCGAAATGACACACTGTTAAAAACAATGACCACTTACGTGGACTATATGACTAATTTTCCTTAAACTATCCTGTATTCACTGTGCATTGTCACATTGAGAATCAATTAATGCATCCAAAAGCTGGAACATTTTGCTTTCAGAGGCTGTATACGGAGTTAGGATGAAAATAAGGTGCATTTTAAACTGTCCTGAGAACAGTGCAGACAGACAGACAGCACACTGGAGGTCAAGTCATTCCTTAATTCGAGAGCAAGGGAGCATCCTATAGCTATAAGTGCATTCACTCCTAACATCTGGTCTAAAGCTCCGTTTCAGGCAGCAGATGTTTGGACCTATCAACACGTTTGGAAGGCATAGGACAATGGTAATCAGTATATCGATTTAAGAATTGTTCATGCAGAATTGTATTTTAACAAGGTTGGCAGTGATTGGATGATTCTAGCCATTACTTTGAATCAGAACTATTGATGCTAATTTCTTATGTAATGTCTCAAAGACATGAATAACCAACACACCTGGAAGCAAACAATTTGAAAAATGTGTTTCTACAGCTTGGTATTTAAAATTTCACAACTTAGCCCCACTATCCACATGTGTGGACATCAATTTTTAGGAAGACTTTATGGTCTAAAATGGATATATACATAGTGTGTGTGTGTGTGTACATACATTATGTATGTATGTATGTGTATGTGAATATGTATGTATTTTTTTTGCATGTTTCTTAAGTGCTGATAGAGTATGGAAAATGCACAAAGCAGTCATGCTCTGATCTCAGGAGTTAAATAATTTAGTTCTCTTGATGGAAGATGGAATCTGTCCAGAAATAAAAGGGAAATTTATTATATAATATTAATACAAGATATTAATTAATATATTTTGTGCTCTACATTTATGGTAATTTAACAGAATACAAATCAACATAATGTAGAATGTCTTTTAATGAAAAATCATTGTAAAAATAGGATTAGAAGAAATAGAAGTAAATAAACGCAGAATATTAATATGTTGTGTTATGCTTATGCATATGCAGTGAAACTCAAAAACTAAAATGGGGGAGCTCTGTTTAACGAAATAATGAATTACATGTACTCTTTGTTTTTACAACACAGTCAAACATCTGTTTCCCTTTTCATAACATTAAATGTTGGAATGCTTCCTGGTTGGTTCGGGTTGCATGTGTCTTCAGTTCCAGCACTCAGTTTTCCACTATCGCAGGGAGCTTTGCTAAAATCTCCACTGCATCATTGCGATTAATGCTGTTTAACAGCCCAGCAAGGTGACCAACAGTCCAGTCTGGATTCTTGGTGACAACACCCTCTAATACAGCAACGAGTGGGCTTTTGTGGTCCTTCATGGAATAAGCATAGTTGATCCAGACAAAGGAAAAGGAGCACTGGGCAGCAAGGTGTCGCGTGTTCTTAGCACCAGAGATGTCAGGGTCTAACACCAACACAAGCTCCTCTAGAACATCCAGGTTGTTGAGCACTGTTTTGAGAGGGGCATCCTGGACCTCAGGAGCTAAATCAATGGATTGAAATCAAGTGTTTATGGGTGAAACTCATGAAGAGCTTAAGCTATACAGAACCAGCTTAAAGACTAATGTTTTTGTGAAACATCTTAGGTGCCTAAAACTTTTGCACAGTACTGTGTATACATATAATGAATAAAGAAAATAAGGAACCTTAAGATTTTGGCGATGTCCCTTTTTTTTAGGACAATTAAGCAGTTTACCCCCCTAATTCTGATTGATGTAATGCCAAATACCGTCTTTTTCTCATTACAGTAAAATAAATTGTGTGTGTGTGTGTGTGTATATATATATATATATATATATATATATATATATATATATATATATATATATATATATATATATCATATATATATATATATTAGTATTTATACATCATGGTAGCATTTTCTGTACTGCCTTTAAAATCGAATTGATTTAAATTTTAGAAAACCATTGCAGATTTTGTGAGATTCACACTTTTAAAAAGTCATTCTGGAAATTTTTTTGCACCTGGACAATTGCACTCCTAAAATTACTCACCTAACAGATTATATGAAGATCCAGTCACGTGGTCATTTTTACTGCTCTCTTTGATTAAATTGTACGAGACGAATTCAGCAATATTCTTTTTGGGCAATTTTCCCCGAATTGCTTCATTACAGCAGTTTTTAAGTTCTGTTAAAGACACAGAAAACACTTCTTGTGGAATACAAACAGCACTTCTCTACAGTGAGTCAAGACCTTGTGATGTCATACTTACAAGCATGCAACAGTAAAAACATGATTGCATGATTAAAACATTTTTGAGGGCTTATGCATTACAGTTTCAAACAAAATACAAATTACTTTTTGATTAAGAAACCTCTGGAGAACCTCTAAGCCTAAATGGTTGCCAGTTGGTCTCCATAGGGCCACGGTTGTCAAACTGGGGTACGCGTACCCCCAGGGGTATGTGGACTGATTTCAGGGGGTACGCGAAAAAAGATCTAAGGGACTGTTCGTTTTTTTATTTAAGGGGTTTTATTTAAGGGAGTTTTGAGATCTGTAGTCAAAAAAGACTTGACCCTCCCTTCGCCAGCAATAATTTTTTCTATAACCCTCCAAAATGATTGTGAAAAAAGGCATGACCCTCCCCGATAATTTATTGATTACTTCTGTACTGGTTTGCGCTTGGCAAAGATGTTCAGCCATTGTTTTTTTTACAATCAAACGACTAAACTCCTGCTTTCTCATCTTACTAGGCTGTAATGATAGACCAAACCTACAATTCGGTTCGTATCACGATTTTTGATTTTAGATTTGAAAGAAATCATGTTTTCGGTGCTGATGCAGTGGTGACGCGTTCATGTAACATGCAAGGGTGGCGCTGCCAATAAAGTATCTAAAAGCTGCCACAAAGAACCGGCAAAAGTAATGATTATGAATATGTCAAATATAGCAAGGAGACATTTTAATTGTTTATTAATAAACAAGTGTTTGTCAGTGTCGACTGCAAAGATGAAGTTGGCGATGTTGACTCGCGATCTTCAGTAGTGAACGCGCCAGAGAGAAATGCACATTTACGGATTACATAAGCAGAGAGTCTGATTTCTTTCGTTTTGAATTGTTCTGTTAAAAAGTAGACATTTCAAGTTTTCTATATATTTCTCAGGCCTGTGAGGCAAGTACCTTATACGCTGTGTTTCGGTTCATTTATTAGACGAGAGTCCAGTTCACGCGCCGGCGCCTCCGTGACATGATGATCTATTTTCTACTATATTTACTTCTTATTTATTAAATCCAGGCAATTGGTTGATGAAACATTGATTAAAATTAAGATACAATTAGTAAAAAATGAAATTCACTTTAAAGAAAGTTTTAAAGTCACTTTCAGAGCGGTCATGTCCGTAACATTGTTTTTTTCCTCATAAATGCGAACACGAAAAATTAAATAAAAATAATATTTTAAGTTCTGTGGAGGCCGACCCTCATCCGGTGGGTAGTATTACTTTTGTTTTGCGCAGTGTAGTTCATAGAATTACTAAAACATATTTTGCCACCTAAAAGTTAAAGATTTTTTGTGTCACGTCACATGTGTATTTCTCTCATATTAAATATAAAACGCATGTGTAGACTGATATTTTTCTAATGTCTGGAGCTTTATTAAGGGAGTATGGATATATAAACAGACGTTTCAGTATTAAATGCATTTTCTGAGAATTTATATTTCAAGTTTTGACTGCAAATGTCACGTCCATAACGCTGGAATTGCCCAATTTTAAAGAATTTATCCTCAACTAGTTTTTTTGCGTAGGTCTACGTATTTTATTATATTAACTTCTACTAATAGTAATTTAATTTAAGACCAAGTATGGGTACAGACTGTTTGTGGAAAATGATCTAAGACTGAAACTGTCCCCAATTCGGCCTAACATCGCTGCATTATGTAAGAACATCCAGGCACATCCCTCACATTGATTAAACTGGTGATGTGGATGGAGAGGTGGTAGGCCATTCTGTGTGGTTTACTACAATTTAGTTTACTGTTTACTATTTAGTTTACTATTGTTAATGTGTTCACTTTTTATTATTATTTTACAACAGAGAAGTTAAGACAATATGTCATCATATGTGAAAAGCAATACTTATCAGTATGTGAAAAGTTAACAAAATCTTCAATGAGATGTTGGATATGTGTTGTAGGCCTATTGTGTGTGAGATTGGGTGCATATCTGTTTAAAATCATTATATTCAGCACATTTGTATCATAGGTTGACTTTTGATGAGATTTGTATCATATGTTGACTTTTGAATCATATTTTTATGATTCTATTCACTATTCTCGACGTAATTGATAAAAATAAATATTATTAAATAAAAAAAACCTTGTTGTTAACAATTGGTGGTGTTGGGGGTACTCCGGAAGATCTATAATGTCTCAGGGGGTACATGCCTGCTAAAAGTTTGGGAACCACTGCCATAGGGTTATGTCAGTGTGGCAATCTGAGGAACCCCAAAAAGTCCTTAATACACTTAAAAATAGGCTATCTCTCTCACACACACACCATTAAAAAATACCAGACATTAATCAAACCAGTACTAATATTTACAGGACTTGGCAATTTCCTGTTTAAATGCTTTTGTTTTTACTCTGACTGACCTTCATTAAAACGTCTTGTCCTCCGCCTCCTGATAAGCATCAGCAGATATATTACAGTAAGCGTGGATACAATCCCAGCACATACAAAGATCCCTACAGAGATGTATACACAAAATAAAGATATCTTATTTTTATATTGTTATTGACCAATCCAACATTTCTAAAACTACTGTTACTAGACCAATGATAAAATAGATATGAAAAACAATACCTGTCACACTTATATTTGTAGGATTGAACACAGAGGCAGCTGGATTGGCAATGGATGTGGTGTGATCAATCACAGAGGCAGTTGTAGCAAAAGGTCCACTCTCAGTCTAAGAAAACATAATTTTTACCTTCAGCAGCTTTTAGCAAGCTTTTATTATGCATCCAAAATCCTTTATACTCTTTGTCGAATGTTTTGTTATTTATTTGGAAAGTTTAAGGAAACATTAAAGGAATATTTTGGGTTCAATGCAATTTAAGGTCAAGCGACAGCATTTGTGGCTGTTGATTACTAAAAAGAAATTAATTTCAACTTGTCCTTGACCTGTCCTTTTCCAACATTTTCTTAAAAAAACGAAGAAACCAAAATCTGGGTTCCAATAATGCACTTTCAATGGAAGTGAATGGGGCCAATCCATAACCGATAAAATGCATACAGTTTTAAAAGTATAGCCACAAATGGTTAAAGATATGCATTAACATAATCTCAGTGTGATAAAATCTCTTACTAACCTTTTCTGTGTAAAGTTAAATCCAATTTTGCAACGACCTAATGCCAAAATGGGGATTTAAACCATGTAAAATCTCAATGTAATTATTTACAGATGAATAAATGCAAGTTATTTGATCAATTATAAGATTCACATCATTAAACCATCCAAAAACTGGCCTCATTCACGTCCATTGTAAGTGCCTCAATGTAACCAAGTTTTTATTTAAGAAAAGGAGTAACGACTTGAAATAAATGTTTGTTGGAATCAACATTATGCCACACATACTGTCGATTGAGCTGAACTTGTACTGAACCTGGAAAGCTCCTTTAACATTTATAGCCCTCTGGTTTAATGTAGATATGAAGAAAACTAAAAAGAATATTTTATCTTGGGAGTGCAGAGGCATTTCAAAGCTCAAGAAACACTTGCAAAGTTTATAAGAAGTTCTATTACGGTTATTACGGTGGTCTGCAATGGTCGATCGATGCATCGGCCCTGTGAAACCTGTTCCCTGCAAACAACGATGGAACAATATGTTTAAGGAACATCATCAAATAATTACAAAAAAAAAATAAAACAAGCAAACAAGTGCACATTTTTCTTTGAGAAGCCAGTGTTTCTAAATCAGAAGTGGTTGGGCTTCTTACCTAATAGAGTTGCCACTTTTGAAGTTAAAATCACGGCCCCTAACCACATACTCCACAGTTTTAGCAATAAATGCGTTGAGTTAATAAGCGTTATTAATATAAATAGTATATCCTTTCTTATATGCTAAAATTAGAACTTTCCTGACCCATTATTTATAAATAAAATACATCATTTATATGTTTAAAATATATTTATTATAATTTGTTCGATTATCTGTCTTTATCTTATGCTACATTTATTTTTTAATAATATATATATATATATATATATATATATATATATATATATATATATATATATTCCTTCACCTGTACTTGTCTTTATGATTGTATTCATACATTAATATTAATTAAAAAAATTATTATTAATTTTTACCACCATTTGTGGACTATTCAGACGGTCCCTTAACCACAGCAGGCAAAATTTACAACCTGTATCAATGTTAAATTGATCTGGAACGATTTCACCGTGAAGCCATCTAACCAGCTTAAATACGAGAGAAATATTTAAATACTGGACGGGTGGCAACCTTAATACCCAACAGAATTCATGATCAAACTGAATTTAATTTTCATCGCCTGACCAGAGAAACCCATTAAGTCGGACTCGATGCAACTAACTTTAAGATATTAGAACTTTAACGGTAAAAAGAATAGCCTACAATGACTGTATCTTGCAGCAGTCGACACACAACTCAAACAAACAAACAATGGACTCAATGGAAACAAATATAATTTTTAAATTAAAAATAAATACGTAGCCTACCCTTCTTTGCAGCAGACGGCATCAGATGTGGCGCTGCAAATAGATGCAGTCAACTGCGGCGATGGGCAAGATTTACATCTTTGGCATTTAACGAAAGATCCGTCGTTAAACGTTCCGTAATTGCATTGTTTGTACATTCTAGCAAGCGTATCTCCATTATCGCTCAGTCCGCAGTTTGGACTGAATTCGAAACCTGCCATAAATTATAAACAAACAGTGGTGACGATTCGTTACATCTAAATAATGGCATACATGGAAGAATTGAACGACACTTCAAGAAACTTACCTTTTATAATTTCATTTTCAGTCTCGCATAGCTGGCATTTATATTGATTACGATTCCAGAAAGAATCGTCTAAACACCTTTCAGAGGTCATTGACAAAATTGTTCGTGCACTTTCCCCCACGAAGAAACTGAACTGAAGCAGCCGTTCTGTGAGAGAGGGGTGGGCGGATTGATACTTCCGATACGTGGTATCAAGAATATCGATCCTCACATAAAAATATCGATTATGAAGGTTTTTTTTAAAACCAGTGATCTTATTATTTAGTAGACATGAATATTAATGCACCTCATAAGCTTCGAAGTGGAAAATAATAATTATATAAGAATTTATGTTGCATGGCACCGGAACTATTTTTTCTTCCGCTCATCTTGACGCCCAGAAATGTTGAAATACACCAGCAGTCAGAACCCATCCTTTCAGTAATGACAGAAAAACAGAATCTGGAGTTATTCACACTAAGTAATGACAAACCTAGACGTTACATGTATTATATAATGGGCTTGTTTGACCATTTTTACTGGTTTATTTAAATTAAGAGGTGTTAAAACATTGATAAAGATCTTTAATCCTTGTTAATAAATGATACCCTTATGAAAACTACTCATGGATTTACTGTATATTGTATTAACCATGACTGTAGCTACCATGTTTTCTTTCTTTTTGGCAGTAAAAAACTGCTTTGGTTTTGATACAATTAACCTTGGTTTTGCTACAGCATTGCTGGATCCATATGGTAACTTTGTTTTAGTAGCCATATACTGTATAATAATATCTGTGGTTAATGTATTATATGTGTGTGTGTGTATATATATATATATATATATATGTGTGTGTGTGTGTATATATGTATGTAAACTGCAAAACTGCGCCAACCCAATTCTTCTCACCACAATTATACAGAACGGTTATCTGAGGTAACCAGTCTGGCCATTCTCTGTTGACCCCTCTCATCAACAAGGTGATTCCATCCACAGAACTGTTGCTCAGCTGTTTTTTGCCTTTGGCACCATTCAGAGTAAATTATAGAGACTGTTGTGTTTGAAAATTCCATGAGATCAGCAGTTACAGAAATACTCAAACCACCAGCTCATCTGGCACCAACAATCATGCCATGCTCCAAATCACAAAGATCATATTTTCAAAGATCATATTTATTAACTTAAGTTCCTGACCCATATCTGCCAGATTTGTTGCACTGCACTGCTGCTACAAGATTGGCTGATTAGATAATCACATGGATGATTGTTGGCGCCAGACGGGCTGGTTTGAATTTTTCTGTAACTGCTGATCTCCTGGGATTGTCATACAGTCTCTAGAATTAGAGCAAATGCGAGATAACAGTGTGTAGTGTGTGTATGTAAAATGTGAATGTATTGGCATGACCTCCTCCAGAATACACTGTGGCGGAGGAGTTGGCTCTGAGTAACAATAAGAGACGGACGATTATGGATGGGATTGCAGGTGCTGTGCAATCTGACCCTGGTGCTGGCTCCTCGATGCAAGTGACACTGGGTATGTGTGTGCAATGCATTACTAATTTTTAAAAAATGTTAAATATGGCTGACTCTGTTCTGCAGTAGAGGGAAATACAGTGTCCCTGTTGAAGCCAGCACACATGCACACAGTCTCCCACACAGAGGTCCGTATACAGCAGACAAAACACAACAGTTTTACAACAGTTCTGCTTTATATCGGCCTACTTTTATTTATTAGGGTGAAGCAAATGATGAAGACACTCTGTCTGTGTGTGTTCTGAGACCGTTGCTGAGGTGAATGCATTGGGCTTTTTATTATGGCACACATATGAATGTCATAATTAAGTGACTGGCCCTTACACATCTCTTTTATTGTAGGGTTTTTCACAACCTAACCGAGAAACTGAAGTCTCTACCTCAATGGGCTACAGAAGGAATGTGAACAAGGTAATACTTTAAACCCTTGACATAAATTACAGTCAGTCCTATGTTTGTAAAAAGTCATGCCACTTTTTGTGATTTGATTAACCTCCAGAAAACTTGTAATGATTGTTTGTGGTGGAATTGTTTCAGGTGGAAACCGACTCAGTCAGGGCCCTTTACAAAAGGAGTCTAGAACTAGACTGTTCACTAAAGGAGGTGGACTGTGAGCGGAGGAGGTTCCAAATTAAATTGGAGATCAAACAGCTGGAAAAACAGATCTCAGTGTGTGAACTTATTTAACCAAGTAACCCTTTAGTATGAACACTGAATATTTATTAATGTAACTTTCTCTTGCTCTCTCTCTTCCTCCCTAGCCACATGACCAATAAAACAGTTTGAGACCTATCTGATTCTGCAGTGTCAATGTGCTTTTATTAAGTAAAATATTGTGTTGTGATTGCATCTCTGACAGCTGTGCCAGCTGGGTGGTCAAGTGTGATGGGGTCAGTTTCATCGGGGAGAAGCTGGTTTTGTGGTGGTACTCGCTCCTTTCTGATAGTGGTTATATTGTGCAGAATGAATGGCACATGCAGCCACTATCTGTGATGCCCGCTCTGGTGATACTCTTAAGCGCCTAAGGCAGTTGAAACGTGCCTTTAGGATGCCAAAGGTCATCTCGATCTCGACCCTGGTTTTACTGAGGGCCACATCGAAGCGGTTTTGTGGCCCTGTCTGAGGGTCAGGATAGGGGGTTAGCAAAAACCTCTGGCATGCATAACCCCTGTCTCCTACCAACAGTCCATCAAAAAGCCCTGCCACAGAAAAGGGAAAATTGAGTAAGTTTTGCTGTGTCACAATTAAAATGAACACTTTAAAGTGTTTTGTACTGTAACAAATTTAACTTGCCTCCTCAAAGCGCTGACACAACATACTCACAGAAAATTTGTGTGTCATGCACTGAGCCAGATCATTTGGAATCCAAGCTTGTGATCATGCATTCATGATCACAAGTCATCAGCAGATGAAATGTACAGTAAATCATTGTCCTATCTGTTAGTTACTATTAATTTAAAGATTGATCTAAATTGCAAATAACAAAATCATCTCACAGCCCTACTTGAACATTAAGGCTGTGAAAGGACTTTCTGTTCACATAATCCGCCTCATGTTCTCCTAGAGCTGTGGAGATGGCAACATGTGTGCAGTCTATTGCTCCAATGACTCTAGGGAATCCTATCATGGGAATAATAAAACAAAGAAATAGGCTACATATTTAAAACCATTCTTAACATGTAGCTACTGTAGACTATTGAAAGCTGAAATCTGCTTTTTTGAAGAAAAAATACAACTGAATGTGAAAGGTTAAATTTGTTCATGTCACCCTATCAATATATCTTACCGGCAGTTTTATAAAAGCCCTCTTTTATGGACATGGTTGATAAATGTCCAGGGACGTTTTATGTAGGGTACATGTTTATGTACCCCTGCAGTGCGAGGACCACCTTTCTTCACATCATAAGAAATTACTGTGTGGACTCATGGCTCCAAAATGCAAGCTGTCTTCTGGATTGGAAGTACAACAGGTCTATTGTCTGAGAATCTATTGAAAGCCCACGCAGTGGTCTTTCAGCGTTGATGATTACAAAGCTGCATATTTTTCTGCTGATAGAAGATCTGAACCTTATGTTCTTCATGAACAATAACAGCTTTTTATGGGAGTGGCTGAATAAAGAATTATGATGTCATGATGGCATTTTCATGAGTTCGATGATTAATATATAACTTATAACTTATTAAAAAAAAAAAAATAATAATAATAATAATCTTGTGGCGCACAAGGGACCCATATTGGGCCCAGGTACAAACAATCCTGTGCAAGAATAAATAAATAAATGGAGCATGGCGCCAGCTTGTGGTCATATATGAGCTTTTCTTTTTTTTTTTTTTTTTTTTTTATAAAGTATCGCTGTAATAATACAGTATGGTATTACTATGCATTGTCAAATCATTTCACAATTTTGTTTGGTCAGAAATTATGTGCCAAGCAAAAAACTCCTAAATCGAGACGGAGATATAGTCGGAGCCCGTTCAGGGCCGTGCATGACACTGGAGCAAGGGGCATTCCGAGTTGACTTGCGACGCTTCCCCCTCACATATCCGGTGCCTCTTCCGCCGTGCAGTGGGAGAGATGCGCACCAGCTACAGACTTTGCAAGCGAGAGTGGAGCTAATCTCAGGAGAGTGATAACTGGGTATTAGGCGGGGACGATCAAGAAGACGACACTGTGAAACCATCAGGGGCGTGTACTTTCACTATCGACAACATCCAGGAGGAGCGAGTATCGTTAGTTAGATTCTAGCTCAGGAGCTTGTTGCTTTTAAACTGTTTGGGAGATTTTTTTTGTAACGTCATGCCGGGATTTTAAATCGGGTGGATGGACATTTATTTGCTTATAATGCTAGTTGCCGCATTTATAGTAGCCTATGTTGTGACCGAAGTTAGATTTATAAAACTGAACGTAATTTATATATCAAATAAACGAATATAAAAGTAATGAGATGGATGAGAAATAGATTAGGCCTACACACACACAAAAAAAAAGTTTTTCTGAGACATTTTATTAGGCCTATAGCCTACTGTTTAATAGAATCCATAAATCTATTTTACACGTAAAGCAGACTTGGAATACAGTGAAATCACATGATTCCTATGCAGACTCAGAGGCCGTTCACATCGAACTCGTCAATGCGTCCTTCTGCGCTTTCTTTACATTGTTTTTTTTTTATATATATGTAAACATGCGCTAGACGGAGCTTTGACAGTTGTGCAAGGTCTCGCTTCCTTTTCAGTGCATCCTCGATAGGGAGCGCCGCGTTTTTAGACGCCGTGTCAGGTTAAAAAGAACGTCAACTTTTAAAAGTGCGCCTCGAGACACCTGCGTTCTGTTCTATTCGTTGCGCCGAGTCTTACTTTTTAACGCAAAAGGTTTTCGGTCGGAACGACCCTTTATGTGTGTTACTAAATTGGAAAGAATAGTCGTTTTCATTTTATTTTTCAGATGAAAGGGACGTTAGATCCTGACACTTCACTTGATCATCTTGTATGTGTGTATGTGTAGCCTATAAATCTTTTTTAATATGTCTTTGTAATATTCTTGCGTGCAGATCACCATGAGACACAGAAGGAAATGTAAACTGTCTTTTATTCCACAGTTAACGAACACATGAACAAGGTAGTTAGCAACACAACTGCAACTCACTTTTCGTATTACAGCCTCTCTGGTAAAGTTGAACGTCTGACTGTAGAGCGCCCTCTGCTGGTCAAACTACACATAACCCTTACATTCACTACATCCCTTCCCCCTGATACCACTAGTCCAAAATTAGATTAACCTTATCCATACCAGTAGTATTCTTATGTGTATCAGAATATAACAACCAGGATGTTTTCAAATTTTTTTTTTATTTTATTTTATTTTTTTACATGAACATCTCACAGAACTGAGCTAGGGACTTTGGGTAGACTACATCCATCCCAATGAGTTCCAGGGCGCATTCTTGCCCTGCGGCTGGGGAACTCACCACTACTCTAATTATAATCTTTCAGATAGCTGGGAGTCTTTTTATTACGTGTAGACCTTCTCAACTCAGGTTTTTCCAATCCAAGGAAAGTTTCTGACAAAACCACTTCAGAAGTATCTCCCAGTTTTTGTTTTACATAACTTTCCTCAGTGAATGAGGAACCTGAGTCTTTTGTAGATGACATTGGAATGTCAACATCTGGCAATGAAGTGTCTAACAACTCAGATGTTGGTGCTACGGACATTGCAACATGCCTGTCTCTCACCTGATCAATATGTCAGAGCACTACTTGCCCACTTCCCAATGCTACTGTGCATGAGACAGGACCAGTCGTTTTCTGAACAGTTCCTGGAATCCAAGTAGGACCCGAGCTGAAATTTTTAGTGTAAACTGGGTCACCCTCCACAAGAGGTCTTTCTTTTGCATGTTGGTCATGGTACCATTTTTGTCTCAATTGCTTGTTACGCACTTGACTTTTAAAATCAGGATGAATGAGATCCAGTGTAGACCGCAGTTTCCTTCCACACAGCAGTTCAGCGGGTGATTTTCCAGTGGTAGATTGTGGCGTAATTCGGTAACTGAACAGAGCTCTTGATATCTTTGTTTCAATGGAATCTCCAGCACTCTTTTTCATCAGTGTTTTGAATGTTTGAACGGCCCTTTTGGCCAGACCATTGGAAGATGCATGGTAAGGTGCTGTGGTTACGTGTTTGATGCCATTTCTTTCCATAAATTCTTGGAATTCAGCACTGGTAAAACAACTGCCTTTATCTGACACCACTACTTCTGGTATCCCATGTTGGCTAAAGGTTTGTCTTAAACACTGAATGGTAACTGTGGATGTACACTTGTTCAATGGATAAGCCTCAATCCATTTTGAGTAGGCATCTACCAAGATCAAGAACGTTTTACCCATCCACGGGCCAGCGTAATCCATGTGAATCCTTCTCCACGGTTGCTCTGGCAACTACCACGGATGCAGTGGCGCGTTCGCCGGAGCATTTCTGTTCTCCTGACAGACTGCACACGATTTGACCAAGGCTTCCACCTCAGCATCCAAGTGTGGCCACCACATATAGCTTCGCGCCAGACCTTTCATCCTGGTAATTCCCAGATGGATTTGATGTAGCTGTCTTAGAAGAGCCGCATGGCCCGGAGGCGGAATCACTACACGGGCCCCCCATAACACACATCCTTCCTGTATGCTGAGTTCGTCCTGTATTTTACATACGGCTGAAAAGATGGATCCTCCAACTTCTTGGGCCAACCTCTTAGAACATATTCCCGTACTCTTGCCAAAACAGCATCTTTGTCTGTCCATTTCCTCACTTGTTCTGCTTTTACTAGAGGCACATCATTTTCTTCCAACAGCAACACTGTCTCTTCCTCCGCAGGAGTCTCCACTCCTTCCGTCAGTGGCAGCCTGCTCAACGCGTCCGCATTCTGGTGCTCTTTACCAGCTCTGTACACAATGGTGTACTCGTATCCACACAGTGTGACTGCCCACCTCTGTATATGCAGGGATGCCATTTGTGGCACCTCTCTCATTTCGTTAAACAGCGATATCAGAGGTTTGTGATCTGTTACGATAGATAACTGTCTGCCATACAAGTGTGGAATTTCTTTACCCCAAAAATGACAGCTTTATCTAATTGAGAATAGTTTTTCTCGGCTGCATTTAATGTTCGTGAAACAAAACCTATCGGTCTGTCTGTTCCATCTTCCAATTGATGAGACAGCACTGCACCAACTCCATAAGGAGAAGCATCACAAGCCAGGATGAGTGGTTTAGTGGAATCAGAGTGCACTAAGATGACAGTTTTGTGCGCTGTAAGATTGCTGGACTCGAAGCAACTCCAAATGGTAGCCTGTTGTAAGTATACAATCCCTTGTGCGTGTTACTTGTAACATACTTCTTGGAATTTTCATCCAGCATTATCTGCTGATACGCATGGCTCATGTCCAGTTTAGAGAATTTTTCTCCACCTGCCAACTGAGCAAATAAATCTTCCACCTTGGGAATTGGATACTGCTCCACACTAGATACTCGATTAACTGTGAGTTTGTAATCCCCACAAATTCGGACAGAACCATCAGGTTTCTTGACTGGAACAATGGGAGCTGCCCACTCTGCAAATTGTACTGGTTCAATGATTTTGTCATCCACCAGCCTCTGGAGTTCTCTCTCTACCAGTGGTCTAACAGCATAGGGCACTCGCCTCGGCTTGTAGAATCGGGGCTGGGCATTGGGGTTGACATGAATCTTAGCTGTTGTGCCTATGAGTTGACCCAAATCTTCTTTGAACACCTCAGCGTGTCTCTCCAATATGTCAGCCAACTTAAGTACTGGTACATTTGCTACTTTATTTACCAGCCGAGGCAACAAACATAATTCCTGTAACCAACTTCGTCCCAACAAATTAGGCCCTGCCACCTCCACCACAATCATGGCTAGTCTCTTCTCTATATTCTGGCTCTGCACTGGCACTGAAGCCATTTCCAGCACCTCCATTTTCTCACCGGTATAAGTTTTCAGCTTCAGATGGCAAGGGCTCAATTCTGGCATCTCTGTTTTTTTCCACATCTTCGAATATTGATCTTTGCTGATGATCGTTACTCCACAGCCTGTGTCAACTTCAAATTTCACCTCCATGCCATTCACTTTAATGGTTTGCGTAATAAGAGCAACCCTAGGTAAGTTTTGAGATACACTGTATATCGTGTTAATGTCACTGGTGTCATCTATGTCACTCATCCCTTCCTCTCTCACAAGAAATGTCCTCCTACCTTTTCCTTTTTCTCTCCTCTCTGCCCTTTGTGCGACGCTTTTTGGACCACAGCAGTTACTGTCTTAGTCTTGCATGCCCTCTTTATGTGTCCACGTCTTCCACATTTATGGCAAAGTTCATTAGCAAACCTGCATTCCGCTGGTGAATGTTGCCCTTTACATCTGTAACATATTTGATCTTTGTGCCATACCTTCTGCTCAGATGCGTACACTTTGTGTACTGCTGTTTTTCCTTTTATTGATCTCTCTGCCTGTCCAGTCTCCTCTGTCAGCAGTCCTTGCAGATCTTTTATATTTTTGTTTGCAGATTCCATAGCTTGACATATATGAAGCGCTTTGTCAAATGTCAATTCCACTTCAGCCAGCAGCCGTCTTTGCATTCGATCGTCATTCACTCCACACACGAGTCTGTCTCGCAGCATTTGTGGCAGTGTGGCCCCATACTCACAGTGCTGTGCTAATTTTTTTAACTCAGCCACAAAGTCAGCTACAGTCTCTCCATATTTCCGTGTTCGTGAGTTAAACTTGAATCTTTGTACAATCTCGCTTGGCTTAGGGTTGTAATGAGCTTTGAGTACATTTATCAATTCCTCATACGTTTTTTCCCTTGGTTTTTCAGGACACAGTAAACTTCTTAGTAGACTGTATGTGGTTGCACCAACTCCACTTAACAACACAGCTTTTTTTTATCTGCATTCTCAATTCCATTTGCTTGGAAAAAATAATCCATCATTTCGCTGTATTCCTCCCATAATTGTGACTCACTATCAAACGGACTCACCGTTCCTACTAGTGCAGCCATTTCTGCTTGTCAACTCGCACTGTCGTCGTTCTGTACACGTTTCTCGCACAAACTTCGTCAGGAATCACACAGCAGAGTGAACCATTTTAATCCTCATCGCCAATTATGTAATATTCTTGCGTGCAGCTCACCATGAGACACAGAAGGAAATGTAAACTGTCTTTTATTCCACAGTTAACGAACACATGAACAAGGTAGTTAGCAACACAACTGCAACTCACTTTTCGTATTACAGCCTCTCTGGTAAAGTTGAATGTCTGACTGTAGAGCGCCCTCTGCTGGTCAAACTACACATAACACTTACATTCACTACAGTCTTGCTGCTGTTTTTGTATTGGTGTGCACTGGAAGCTGCAAAATAAATTCCTTGTATCTGTAAGCATACTTGGCAATAAAGCTGATTCTGTACACACGAGTTGCCATTTGGAAAACGAAATGATCCTGTAGCCACCTGATTTTTTCACTTGCAGTTTATACTGTATATATTCTATAGTATCCTTTATATAAAGGCAAAATGGCCAGATTAATATAGCCTATATAACTTCAACTTATCATTCTCTCATCTTTCACTGTTATTCAAAGACAATGGGACATTTAATAAATTTTATTAATTTATTTGGAGTATTTGAAAGCCATTGTAAACTATTTCAGAGGATAAAAAAGTGTTGACATCGCTATTAAAGCAATAGGGCAGTATCTGTAGTCTGCGCATGTGACATGGTAGGTGTAAATGTACATTACACATAATAGAGTATAACCAACCCATGATGAAAATTCGTACATAATTTACGAGTTGGCATTTCCTATGGTCTGGCAGGATGCTGTTCGCATAAACTCGTACGACTTCATCATGTGCAAATTCCTGGACGTCTAATGCGAATTTAAGCATGAGTTCCGCAATAGGCATTAAGGACATACTTATTAATGTTATGCCATTATCTAAACTTAATCAATCAGTAGAGTGTATAAACATGATAGGAAGCTGTTGTATGTGACAGAAGCAAGTAATGTTCACGTATTAGAAAAGTGTGCAGTTGCATGATATCATACGAATTGGGCAAATTTAGAACAGTCGTACGAATCGTGACGATCAGCTTATTTTGACCAGGCAGCAACCATAACGAGGCACTTAAGTTCTACTTTGTACCGAGCAATCTACATGCTGGTTTGAGGTCCCAGTGTTTGCCAAAGTTTGTTGACAGTACAAAAAGGGTAAAGAGAGAGAGAGAGAATTATTATATTATTATTAGAGCTTTAGGACCTTCAAGGTGGACACGTTTTCCTCCTGTTTAATAGCCAATGTTCTGTTAGAATTATGTTTAATATTAGGAAATAATAATGGGCTCCTATAAATAAATATGCTTATCAACTTTTAAAATGGGGGAGAGAATGTTTGTTTTTGACATCAACAACAAAAATAATGTCACCTGATACATGCATTTATACATGAAAATCCTGAACAAATGTTTGCAAGTTAAAAGAAAATGTGACTCATGCAAGGTCCAATAAATTCAGGTTTTGTACTTTACTATGGTGGGTCAAAAATAGTTGAACCACTATAACCACTGCTCTAAAAAACTTCTCGAGTGTATCATCTGACTGGAGCCAAATATATATATAGGGTTATATATATATATAGGCTGATATATAGGGTTATATATATATATATATATATATATATATATATATATATATATATATATATATATATATATATATAACCCTATATATATAGGGAAAAAAATGTGTAGAGAAAATACACAGAGAGAGACAGAAGAAAACATTTTTTGGGTGAGAAAAGTCACAAAGATAAGTGCTCATATACCTATGCGTCCCATTCACTCCACTGTGAGATCTTTGGAAGACTGAAAGGTATGGGGCTCAATAATATAGATGATTCAGAACACAGTAATTTGTATAGGAAATTAATTTTGAAGCAATTTTCAGCATGCCTATCATGATTGTTTTCACTTCGAAGTGCCCTTTGGAGGCTGATTTATCCCATTTGGAATGCAGTGGCGTGGCTACCATGAACCAAAGCTTGGCCACCCCACTCGCAATTGCTGTTTTAGTCATTTCTTTGGTAATTATTTGACACAATTTAGTTCTTAAGAGGTGAAATCATCTCTGTACAAATGTGCAAACTTAACATGTGCCGCCCCCTACAGTCCGACGATATAAAAATGCATCCCGAACATTTCTGTACCACCACTGACTGATCGCTTGCCCCTGCCTGGCCACCCTTTTGAAAAACTTTTGGCTCCGCCCCCTTGGAACGCAGGGCCTATAAGCTGCGTGCTGCCTATACAGCTGGAGTTTCGATTGCATATTTAAATATATTTTTAAATATTTATTTTATATTGTGCTGCTTAAAAATAGGCTACTAGCGTCAAAGAAATCTGCACTAGAGAAGACACAGACAAACGATTACTGTTTTATTTGTAATGCTGTTAATAAAAAAATATTGCATGTTTGTGTAAATAGCAAAAAATAGCATTGGATCAATAAATACAAATGTAAATGATATTACATCATGCATTATAGCAACTGGAGGATGAAATATTCACTTAAACTTAAATTCTCAAAAAAATCCTCCAAGCATAAATGCCATTTGTTATGTATGTGTATATATGTATATGTATATACATATATGTGTATATGTATATATACACACGGTATGTATATATTATTTGTATAATAGCTCTGTAAATGTTAAAATATAACAATTAAATTCATAAAATGTATACAACATTTTAATTTTGTTTTAAAAGTTGAAAGAAATTCCCATATCTGCACATTTAAACCCTCATGGACTCAAATGTCCAGTGGCTCCACATGCATATGCCAGGGTCAAGTGTGGCTGTTGTACAAATATGTGCTGCTCAGGCTCCAGTCTGGTGGGAAGTCTTGGGAGGGGTGATTCTTCAGGTGCTTCTGCATGGCTGCCAGACTGCTACAAAACTCAAGACACATGGTGCACTGGTAGGGTGTGGCACCGCCGTGTGTACGCAAGTGCTTAATCATAGCCGAATAATCACGTGAGCGTTGGCCACACAGTCTACACTCGAATGGTTTCTCACCTGCAGAAGAAAGTGGAGAAGACTGAGCCCAAGGGTTAATGTTAACATGTTCATGACATGTAATGATAATGTACAGTGAGCCAGTTATTATTTCAAAATAAACCCAGACTGGTTGATCAGGTTTATCACCCTGAAAGCCATTATTTTACAGTCTGACTGTATATTATCCTCACTACTACAGAGCTACTTAAGTTGAACTTATTATTTTATGTGAAAAGTAAAGACAGTGAGTTATACAAGAGATGTAAAACTAGTAAGCTATGTAGGAAATTGAATGAATGGGAGAAAAATTAAAGGAATAGTTCACCCCAAAATTATGATTCAACTCATGACTTTCTTTCTTCTGTGGAACACAAAGGATGTTTTGAGGGATTAATAGTTTTCACCCCTACCCGTACAATCTAAGTCAATTGGGTCCAAAACTTCCAAGCTCTTAAAAGGACTTAAAGGCATCATAAAAGTAATCGATACCCCTCGAGTCGTTTGGATTAATTTTATGCTGCATTTATGTCCTTTGTGGAGCTTAAATGTTTTGGACCCCATTGAATTACATTGTATGAACAAAAACATCATTTACATCAAATATCTTCAAGTTTGTGTGTAAGTTTGAGATGAAAGTGAAGTTTGAGTCAAAAATGAGAGAATTTATATGAGTCATTACACAAAACTTGCCGCAATTGAATCGAGTATTCCAGAGATGGATATATGCATGTGATAGTGCAAATAAAACCAACCTAATCTCAACTTCTAAATGAAACACAACTGCTAAGTCCAGTTTAGTCTTTATCTAAACCATATTGATTTTCTTATTTCCCAGGGAGTATAGACTCGTATGCTGTGAGATGTACCTGTGTGTACCCGGTGGTGTGTGTCCAGCTGGTGTTTAAGGCTGAACCTCTTGCTACACTGTTTACACTGGTAAGGTTTCTCACCCCCGAGACCCCTTCTGAGCGAACGCAGAGATCGCCTGTCCCGTCCACCTCGTCCACAAAACTTACACCTGAATGTCATCTCCCCTGACACAAAAAGAATGCAAGTGAATAATAAATGTGTGGATTGTGAATAAATGCACTTAACTGAAAATGTGGTTGCTATCATATTAGACCATTTTTGAATGCAGTTTCAGAATAATAGCAAATACAAACAGCTAAGTTTGCATATTACCAGTTTTTCTAAAGCCAAAAGCTGTGTTTGAACATATATAGTATAGCATTAGAATTTGATAAGAAAATATTAAACCACGTGTCATTTATTCTATAGAAAAATTGCACAAGCACACTGAAAAGCAAAACATTTTTGAAAAAGAAGTATGTACTTAGAAGTTGACAATAGGCATACCACCCCCATCATGTGTATAACTTTTTTTTTATTTTTTTATATTTAAGTCCATTTTTACTATATATACTATGGAGAGGTCTGCCCAGTAGGTTCAGGTATGCACAAATAGTGCAAATCGGCAATAACAAAAGAAGAATGTGAAGGTGAATGTGGAGATCGTACAAAAGGATTTAAATATTGAGCTGTTTCTCATTGACACCTTTCATATCGCTTCTAAAGTTATGAATTAAACCACTGGAGTTGTATGGATCACATTTATGGTGCCTATATGAGCTGAGATATTTGGGTGAACTATCCCTTTAATGTTAATAACTACACTTGCGGCTAGGACACCTACTTATTTTTTAAGTACTCAATTAAAATGGCTCAGAAAATGTAGTTCTAGGAAAAGGTTTAGCATCGTTTGGTAACCTAAAAAATGAGTATGCACTAAAATTACCTCACCATTGTCATGGTCACTAAAGTCTCAGGCCAAAACAGTTTTGTTTGCACAAGGAAAGCTGGGGTATTTTTGGCCTGAGGCTGGTTACCTTTTGCCCTGTATATCTGCTCAAATGTGTTTAAAATTGTCTAAGTGTTGACTAATGTGTTGATGATGATGATTGTTCCATCCTGCTTTTTTTGTGTGTGTGGGGCCAGTTTCAGTGATAGTGGACTTTACCAGTGACACTCACAAGCTTGCAAAACTTAACACAATGAACAATGCCAAAGAAACTGATACAAATAAACACTGGGATCTCAAAGTCTGAGACGCCTAGTGAAAATGCTTCTATTTTGCATTTTTTGCTTACTTTTGATTCATTTTTTTTGTTTATATTTGCTTACATTTGATTGTAGACCTAGATATAGTGCAGAATCTTAAACATTTCTCATTAATTTCACTTATCAGAATTTCAGAATCCTAAAGCTTTGTTTATTCCGGGTTTAAGTAAAAAATGATCCCAGAATTGCTTCGTGGTCTCAGACAAATCTGACTCTTGTAATAACAGAGTTTACATGCTCAGGTTCTGTTAATTTGCTTAACAGTCATTATTTTTTATAAGACCTTGAAGTAGTGCAGAATCCTAAGTAGCTCTTCATTTTCCATCAGTCACTCTCAGAAGAAAAGGTACAAAGCTGTCACTTGGGTGGCACCCTTATTTGGGGTACATAGTTGATTTTTGTTTTTGTTTACAGAAGATTAAACATATAAATGTACCTTTAAAGGAACACATTAGGTCCATAGGCTATAACTATGTATCTAAAACACGTTATAAAGATTAACTAGAGGTACAAAACATAACACTGTCCCAGTGACAGCCCTTCAGGGCTGGATTGGTAATCTGGCATACCAGGCATTTTCCCAGTGGGCCGACGCACTTTGGGGTCGATCAGGGGCGGACTGGCCATCGGGAGAACCGAGTGGGCTAGTGGTCTGGCTGCGATATGGGACCAGTGTCCCACAATAAGGTGAAATGAGCCACCGCGTTATGCAGAATGGGCAAAACGGCACCGCTATATGCCTAAAGTGTATTCAGAATGGGCCAGTTTCTATGTAAAATCCCTGGCCAATTTATCTTCCCAGTCCACCCCTACAGCCTTTGTAACTTAAATGGTAGCTTTTTTCTAAGAGTGTAACTTTTCTGTTTTATTTCCAGATTTTTTAATGTAGTCTCTGATTCTTTGGACCCAACTGCTTAGATAATATATATTTGCCACAATCATCTTGACACAGTTAAATTAAATAGACATCAATGTTTGAATGAGGATTGAGCGGCACCAAAAACAGTAGCTTGCTTGACCTTGTGATTGTTTACTTTGAAGGGACCAAATTAAACTTATATATAAAAAAAAAAACACCATGATAGCGAATAAAGCATAAAGGAGTTTATTTGTCTAAATGCAAAACAAAGCCAAAGACAATGGATGGAAAAGTGATTTATGGTCAAAACTAAAAAGTGACGTGAGCTTTGGTAGTGCGCAGCCGAGGGGCCCAATTTTAGATAAACACATCCTGTGGCAACTCTCTCTTGGTGTGCGGCCTAGTTTATAACTGTCCCTGTCCACACACACACACACACACACACACACACACACACACACACACACACACACACACACCCACCACATCCTCCCCTACACAGCTCAAAATGTGAAAAAAGCATGGTTAACACTTTTTGCCTTTATATTCACTAAGAACTCGTTTGTGACAATCAAATGGACACATGCAACATTGTGTAAGTTTACACTTCTAAACACGCTAAAGAGAAAAACAAAGACAAAAACATGACCACATACTCACACAAGCACTTGACAGATGCGCATGTATGTATACACCCACACATTCCCTCATACCCCGCACTCTTTCTCTTACCCAGGATGCAGCACAGTTATATACTGCTGCAGTAACTTGCGCTTCACAGCACAGGTTTCTGTTTAAAACGGCAACCATTCTAAAAATGGGGATTTTAGGTGTCTTTTGCACTTTCTTCAAAAAATCTCTTCCTAACCATGTGGAAGTAGCAGTGAATGTGGCTCTCATATCTAACAATTCAATATATGTATATGATTCAGTTGTCCCAAAAAGTTTCAACGCTTCAGCCATGCTTAAAATTAAATAAATGATAAAAGATCATTACTCAGATTTCCCAATCTTAATTTTCTTCTTAAAGGAGTATTCTGGGATCAATACACGTTAATCTCAGTGGACAGCATTTGTGGCATAATGTTGATTCCAACAAAAATATATTTTAACTTGTACCTCCTATCTTTAAAAAAGCAAAAATTGAGGTTACAGTGAGGCACTTACAATGGAAGTGAATGGGGCCAATTGTTGGAGGGCTTAAAGGCAGAAATGTGAAACTTATCATTTTAAAAAATCACTTACATTAATTCTTCTGTTAAAACTTTATTATTATTATTATTGTATAATTTGAGCTGTAAAGTTAGTTGATTTTTGCAAAATTACAGGGTTTACGGATTTACGTTGTTTTGTGCAACAACATATAAATGGGTTTAGACTTTACAAAGAAAAGGTTGGAAAGAGATTTTATTACAACAAAATCATGTTAACATGCGTATTGTTTACATCTTGTGGCTATATATTTTTGAAACAGTGAGTAGTGGTGGTGTAGTGGTCTAAAGCACATAACTGGTAATCTGGTAATCAGAAGGACACTGGTTCGATCCCCACAGCCACCGCCATTGTGTCCTTGAGCAAGGCACTTAACTCCAGGTTGCTCTGGGGGGATTGTTCCTGTAAGTCGCTTTGGATAAAAGCATCTGCCAAATGCATAAATGTAAATGTTTACAAAATGGACCCATTCACTTCCATTGTAAATACCTTAGATATTTTTTATTTTTTTAAGAAAAAGGAGAGAAACGGCCAACTGATTTTTTTATGGTAATGATTCCAGGGACTTTTACATTTGAATCGTAAACTTATAAAACACTACTGGCTCTGCCCCACTGTTTTCCACTGCAGAGTGTAAGTGGTTAAGAATCTGAATCCTTTTTGGTGCCACTGTGTAGCAAAACCAAACTGCCAACCCCAAAATGCTCAGCGAGCACACAAAAAGGTGCACGCATGCTCGCACACATAAAAAGCGTTCTAACCCCAATCAGGATAAAAAAAAAGAGAACAACTCAACACTTCTCCTTTGGTACTGTATACAAACCACCTTGAAGCACCAAGGCAATCGACCGCAGGACTGCGCTGAAGCACCACCACTTAGAAGCCACAGTTTTTTCTCGCACACAGCTTCACACCCCAGTTTAGAACATATAAGGGGTCACTCATATCTGTGTTTGCGCATTTCAGACAGAGAGCATTATGTGCACTAGAACAAAGCACAATCTCTATTCTCACTATATGTATTCTATACATATAGACATTATAGCATATTTAAGTATTTTGTGATGCTATGAAATATACAGGGACACTCAGTGTTTGGATGTTTAAGCTGCATTAGACAAAAAATGATCAACCACCATTTATTTTAAAGGTAGATAGCACAAGCACACTTTTGATGCAAAACATTTCAAGTGAAAAGAGTAAACATTGTGGCACTTTTGAACCAAAAAGGTTATGTTGGGCTAGTCAGGATGTGGCGCATCCCGACCAACCCAACACAACCACATTGTATTTTTCTTTGGACCATTTCTTTGTCCGACCAATGTCTGATGAGGAAATCTTTGTAAAACCTGTTTGTAAACAATTGTTATTTTTGCAATACCGTTTCTGGAGGTGCAAAAATGACATCAGCTTTAAGTTTTACATGATAAAACAATAGATAGTGTATATTGATCATTTCTTTCTTTTTTATAGAAAAGTTGGTTTCAGCAGACTAACTTTCTTCCGCAGAACACCAACGAAGATTTTTAGAAAATATCTCAGCTCTGTAGGTCCATACAATGCAAATTAATAGCGACCAAAACTTTGTAACCCCAAAAAGCACATCAATTCAGCTTAAAAGTTATTTATATGACTCCAGTGGTTAAATCCATGTTTTCAGAAGTGATATGATTGGTGTGGGTGAGAAACAGATCAATATGTATGTCCCTTTTTTCGTTCTTTTTACTATAAATGACTTAAACAACCCCTTCTAAGTGCTCTTCTCGCCAAAGAGTTCTTCTTTTGTTTTCGGTGATTTGTATTCTTCGTGCATATTGCCACCGACTGGGCAGGGAGGAGAATTTATAGTAAAAAGGGACTTAAATATAGATCTGTTTCTCACCCACACCTATCATATCACTTCTGAAGACATGGATTAAACCACTAGAGTTTTTATTGATTTCATATAAGATGCCTTTAAGTTTTGGACCCTGTTGACTTGCATTGTATAGACCTACAGAGCTGAAACATTATTCTAAAAATCATCATTTGTGTTCTGCAGAAGAAAGGAAGTCATATACATCTGGGATGGCATGTGGGTGAGTAAATGATGAGAGAATTTTCCTTATGGGGTGAACTATCACTTTAAATAGAGTTGATTTGTGCATCAGGTTAATTGATTTCAAAGGAATCATATCTTTATTATGATATTACATATCTGCCTGCCTCCTCAACGACTATTGTAGATTTATTAATTATTTTTGCATTTCAATAGACACTGTCATTATTTCTACTGTCTATAGTCCTTTGTTTAACTGCTGTCAGTGGAAGGGAGGCATCTGTAGCTTGCTTTCCGTGCTTTGAAATATCATACACAACATTTACATCCTGTTGCATGCATATGGTCCTCTAAACTCGAGGATATGCTCAACTACTTAAAATGCAGCTTAGCTGTGCATTCTTGTTGTGTGTATGTGTGTGTTTCTTTACGTTTCTGTATGAGTATACAAGTGTGTGTTTTATTTAAAGGATAGGATAAGTGTAAAATCCTTGTAATTGTAAGTGTTTGTACATAAAGTAACAAAGGAATAGTTCACCCAAAAATGAAAACTTTGTCATCATTTAGGTCTGCGCAGAGTGCTATTTCGCACTAGGAAGTGTAAATGAGCTTGAAATCACGATCGCCAAGAAGACCGGAGGTGTCAAGATTTATAGTGAAAAGGAGTTATATTTTTGTCTGTTCTCACACAAAACATTTTGGAGCTTAAGAAGACATTCATCTTTTATGCTGCCTTGATGTGCTTTTTGGAGCTTCAAAGTTTTGGTCACCATTCACTTGCATTGTATGGACAGAGATGAGATATTCTTCCAAAAACCTTTGTTTATGATCTGCAGAAAGTCATATCTGGGATGGCATGATGGTGAGTAAATGATGAGAGAAGTCACCCTTAAAAATGTATGAATGCACAGTGTGATTGTGCTACATATCCTGCTGTCAAATAAATGACACTTTACATTGGTATTTTGTAATGTAGTACAATGACATTCAGATATTTATTAAGTGAGACTTAAGGGCCCAAATACTGTATATGCATGTATGCACATGTGTGCATGTGGACAAAGTATTACCTGATGGTGATGATGACTCAGTCGCTGGCCTCCAGGGGTTTTCCAGGGCCGGTTTACCACAGTGTCTGCAGCATATCTCCCTCTCCTCTTGTACCTTTGGCTTCCTGTGGAAAATGTTGTCATTTTATTTTTATTTAAACATGTCCATATCTAGTATAGGTGATAATTGCTTCATGGATAAATAACTTGAGAAACTTGTCAAAGTGAGTCATCGAGATGTCATTTTACCACTTGTTTGATCTGGTTAATAAACACCTTTAGACTGGTCACACTTCTAGGACTTCATTTCCACACATGCTACAATTCTGCTAAACTGTGAAAGACCACATCTTATTCTGACCAACAGGTAAAGGTCAGTAAGAAACCACACACTCGCTCATGCACAAATGTTTGCAGCTCATCTCCTTTTTGAGATGTGGTAAATGCATCAATACAAATGCATTTGCACACATGTGTTTTTGCAGGATACTATATATATATATATATATATATATATATATATATATATATATATATATATATATATATATATATAAAAAAAAACAGTACTGTGCAAACGTTTTAGACACTTGTGAAAAATATTGCATAGTGAGGATGTCTTCAATAATAATGCCATAAATAGTTTTCATTTATGAATTAACATCATACAAAATCCAGTAATCATAAAAAAGCTAAATCAATATTCAGTGTGACCACCTTTGCCTTCAAAACAGGACCAATCCTCCTAGGTACACTTGGACAGTTTTTCTTGGTTGTTGGCAGATAGGATGTTCCAAGCTTCTTGGAGAATTCATCACAGTTCTTCTATCTTTTTTAAGGTCTCGATGTTCAATGGGGGGGCTCTGTGGGGACCATGACATCTGTTGCAGGGCTCCCTGTTCTTCTATTCTATTTGCAAAATAAATGTTTGTATTTTCTATCTATCTATCTATCTATCTATCTATCTATCTATCTATCTATCTATCTATCTATCTATCTATCTATCTATCTATCTATCTATCTATCTATCTATCTATCTATCTATCTATCTATCTATCTATCTATCTATCTATCTATCTTCTCTCTCTCTCTCTAAAGAATATATGTGAACAGATGTGTGTATATTACAAGCTCTAAGTCAAATATAGACTATCGGTTAAGTTTGTACACATCTACTCATTCTTTATTGTTAATATTTACATATATTTTAGAATAATAGGAATGTTTCAAAACAAAAAAATAAGTATGGGAATCATGTAATGACCAATTTTTCCAATCTTATATTCTAACTTCTTCAAAGTATTTCCTAAAAGCCTAGATTATGGCTCATACTCTGGGCATTATCTCAAACTTCATAAGCTTTAAACAGTATTGAGTTCCCATGCAAATTATTTTTTTAATTTTTTAAGATTAAAAGTATATTTCTCCAAAAAATTTTGGATAATATGGTTTTAAAGGCATAAATACAGTCAAGCATATCTACACATGTTCTGTAACCATACACTCGTAAATACAAGGCGGTAAACTGATTCTATTTTCAGTCTTGTCAAATGCATGGGGTTTCAAACTCATTTATATCATGTGGTTAAGAAGATCCATTTAGAATTACATCACCATCTCATGTCCAAAAAAAGTAGCAAAACTGCACGAACAAAAGTGTTTTATGTTCACGTAGCAACAAAGCAAGCAAACAAACAATGGTTTCCTCTACCAGAGAAAACAATCTGCAGTGCATCTACAGTTTAAGTGGCAAGTTTATCTGATTGTTTGCTAGTGGTGTCATAGTGGGCTAAAGCACAGAACTGCTAAGCAGAAGGTTGCTGGTTCAATCCCCACAGCCAATACCATTGTGTCCTTGAGCAAGGACACTTAACTCCAGATTGCTTCATGGATGGGGAAGTCCACGTAATAAGTGCACTGGAAGTCACTTTGAATAAAAGCATCTGCCAAATGCATAAATGTAAAATATTTAGACCCTATGAATGCAAATGAGCACCAATATGTTCACCAGAATCTAAATCATTTGTTGGTTTCATATCATTCTAGATGTTACACATTGTGTGATCTTATTAAAGGAATATTCCAGGTTCAATACAAGTTAAGCTCAATCGACAACAGTTGTGGCATAATGTTGATTACCACAATCATTATTTTGACTCGTCCCCAATTCCTTTTAGTGTGATAAAATCACTCATTAACCTTTTCTGTGTAAAGTTATAGCCAATTGGAAAACTTTGTTGACATAAATTCGCAAAACCATAGACACTAAAACCCTAAAATGACCTTAAAAACGTTAATGCATGTCTTTTTTTTTTTTTATAATAAGCTTCACATTTCTGCCTTGAACCCTCCAATAATTAGCCCCCATTCAAGTGCCTTGATTTTTTGTTTTTTCAAGAAAAGGAGGGACCAGTCAAATTTGTTTTTGGGTTAAACAACATTATGCCACAAATGCTGTTGATTGAGCTTAACCGGAATAATACCTTGAAATGTGATGTTTTCAAGTGTGTGGGTGGTTCATACAGTTTTTCTGTATTTTTATGCCAAAAAAGATAAAGGGTTACTTTGAAATCTCAGTTGTTTCATTTTAGCACACAGTAAAAACCAGAATAAAGCTGTGTTTGAATGGTGCATGTGTTTGCATTTATGTGTGTAAGGATGTAGGGAGTGGAACAGATTTTGCCTAAAAATGAGGCTGAAATAGAACATCCTGCACGGGGGTGGAGATGGCTGACTTTCATATTTGCTGTTAGTAAAGTCGGGGACAATCAGGGGGCTCCCCTAAGTTTCAGCCCTGATAGTAAGTGTTGTGTTCCAAAACACTCCATGACATATTCAGCATTTACAGTACAGTGTATACTCTGATTCACATGGCATTGCTATGTTTCTATAAAAAAAATGGATTTAAATAACTTGGAGTACTTAACTAGTGACCTACAGACCTTTATGACGATTAACGATGTACTGTATATTATTTATGTCTGTCTACATCAAATCACAGTCATAGATCAAAATAATATTTATTTTACATACCTTCAGTTTATTATTATTGTTAACACATAACACTAAATATTGCATTTATGATCACTTAAGGTCATGCCTTTGCATCCTATGCAGAGACAGTTATTAGTTCCCCTTATTTTAATGAAGATTTTATAAAGATAATTGATGTGGGTGGAACAGGGGGCTGGTTTGGGGAAAATTTGACTGTTGGAAAGTACAGAAAAACAAGCATTTCACCTACAGTAGGACACAATCACACATACACACACACATGGCATATGCACACATATTCAGGTGTGTATGGACACATATACAAGCACATTGATAAAAGCACAGTTGGCTATTAAAACATAAGCATACATGCTATAAGTAGAACACAAATTGGTCAAGTAGATTTAGTCTACAGTGTGAAGGTAAATGAAAATTTAGATTAAACTGAAACTTTTTATTTTAAACTTGCTTGGTATATTTCATATGAAGTCATTAAATCCTTTAAGTCCCTTAAAAGGGCAATTTCTGTTGCAGCATCTGATAACAAATACCTACAGTACATACAAACAATATGCAAAATAAAACAAAATTAAACCGAGACAAATCTCAACTTAACTGACTTGATCTTCGTACTCCTTACAGTTAAAAGCCAAAGGTTTGTGAACTCTGTTGTTATATTCTAATACATAAAACATGCACAATTATGACTCATTTGCATAGGTTTAAACCATAGTGGTGTAGGTTATCTTGCACTTTCCAAAATATTTAATAACTGAGGCAAAGTTAGTTAAAGCAAATGTTGGTGGCTACAATGTGGTGGAAAATTATGTTATAAAAAATTAGATGTCGTTATTCTGCACACCCGGACCCTAATCAGGCTAATCAAGCCTCCGAGAGGGATAAAGGCAGACTGGGGATGGTGGTGTGACAGAGAGAGAGAGCGTTTAAGGGCAGCTGTCCGTCATATGTGTGTGTGTTTGTGTAACGGGATCAATGGAAAGGAGGAGGAGAACCGTCGCACCACCGTCCGCAGTCGGCCTTTATCCCTCTCAGAGGCTTGATTAGCCTGATAAGGGGGTGGGTGTGTAGAATCACGACCCGGCCCCGCCCTCCGCCCTGTCACACATTACTTTTGCAAATAGAAAAGATTAGAATAGAAGAACAGGGAGCCCTGCAACAGATGTCATGGCCCGCACAAACCCCCCACTGAACATTGTGTCAGTCTGAGACAAAAGCAACTGAGACAGCCTAAAAAGATAGAAGAACTATGGCAAATTCTTCAAAAAACTTGGAACATCCTTTCTGCCAACAACCAAGAAAAACTGTGTCCAGGTGTACCTAGGAGAATTGGTGCTGTTTTAAAGTCAAAGGAGGTCACACCAAATATTGATTTAGCTTTTTTTATGTTTACATTATGTTTTTGTAAAGTTCTATGTAAATCAGAACTACTGGCCCAACTGGGCCTGCAGAAAAACTCATTGTTGAACCCTGCCTACGCCTCTTATGAATTATAGATTATATTGGCCAATGCTTAGAATCTTACCTCTCTTGACTGTCTGGCCTGGAACCTGTTAAAGCTGCATTGATAGAGGTGTTCTTTGGCCTTGGATCAGAAATTAAGGGATTGTCCTGATTCAGTGGAGGAGAGTGTATGAGTGGGTGATAAGGGTGAAGTAACCCTGTGTGACCCATAAGTGAAGAGGACATCTGGGGCTGGAGTGAGCGATGGAGGATAGGATACATGGGTCTAGGGTAGGGGTATGCCAATACATGCTGGGAAGCTCGGAGGGAGTGGAAGGTCATGATTTCTCTACAGTTGAACACCATACTTCGAGAAGGGCTGACTGGGGGCCAACAGAGACGAGCAGAGGGAGATGGAGCGCAAAAGGAGATCCTGGTTTCTCTGGAGGTCAAAGGAGGCAGAGGAGACACTGGAGTGAATCTTTTCTTCTGTGGAGGAGAACTAGTGATATGAGGTGACTCCTTATGGTTCCTTGGATCTTTATTGGTTGGAGAACTTTTTTCTTCTACAGAACAATCATAGAGGTCTTCATCCAAAGGATGGTATCTTTTTGACAACTGAGAGTCCTTGTACATTTTGTCATCTTTGAGTGAAATGAGTTTCCGTTCGATATTTTCAACTCCTTTCTCGTCCATTTTGATAGGAGACTCTGGGCCCCTGAATTGTGCTTCACACTGCTCCACCAAAGATTCAACTTCCAGGTACTGAGCGCCCCTTAAAAGCTCCTCCAAGTCATCTTTGGGCACCTCCACCGATTCGCTGTACACATAGTCTAGGATCTGTTTAAGGGTATGGGGAGAGATCCTATCTATAGCGCAGCTATACCCTGGACCAGGACCATGATGATTCGTTAACTGACGCTTTAGTCGTTTGCTAGCCAAAGCTAGTATGAGAGCATGTGCTTTAAACGAAAGTCCCTCCACAGTGAGAAGAGTGTCACAAAGGGTCCCTGCTTGGCGAAGCAGCTCTGTCTGAAGTAAAAGAGGTACGTGGTGAGGGTTTTTGATGCGGATCATCTTTGCTCAAAAATGGAGATGAGAAAAATGAAGAGTAAAAGTCGCAGATGGAGTGAGGTGATTGGGTTTGGTGTTGTGATATGAAATCACATTTCAGCCTTCGGAGGGAAAAAACAAAGGTTTAGCTTTTCATGGAAACATGAGGAATCATAGTCAATGTGAAAGAGAATGGAGAGACAAAGAGATGATGACAACACTGATGTCAAAACCTTATCATTTGAGCATAAATTACATGAAACCTATACTCAAAACTACAAATGATGTAACTTGTATAAACATTAAATTTTGCTAAATGTATTAGAAAAGGATTAAAATGAAAATTTCTGTTAAAATCAAACTACATTTACTCTCAGAATGACGTAAACGCTTTAAAAACAGCACATTTTGTTAAATGTAGGCCAATTAGAAAACTGTTGGAACACAAAATTAGAACACTCAAAATGAAAAATGTATGTAATTCTGCTGAATTAATAGAAAAAAAACATACATTCTTTCACAACTACATCAAAAATTTTACAAATATGTTACAATGGAAAATCAATTGATATCTGAATTTAATTAATGAATAACCAATTTTATGTACAATTATGAAGAGTACAATTGGTAAGTTGCAGAAATATATATATATATATAAATCCCTTTACATCTAAAATATGATGAACACAAAATGCACACGTTTTTTTTTTTTTTTTTTTTTGTTAATTCATTTATATATTCCTGTACAGGAGTTGCATGCGCAGCAACTGACGTTATGCACTCATAGCAAAATCTGTGAGCGCGGAAAAGTTAGTTTGAATTTCGACATTCGGTTTCGCAGATGTAAGCGACCGTCTGAAAACTGCACGCACTACGCTGAAACATAGGAGATGTCCACTCATTCATTAAATTCACGTGCAAGTTATAAAGAAAAAAAAATACAATAAAAAAGACATTTTACAATACATTAAAATACATTCAGAATGTTCTTATAACTTCCTAGAGGACAGACAGACATACTACACGTGATATTAGTTCAGTATGATCAATTATATAAGTACAGTAATCAATTATTTTAGAAATATATTCACTAAAATTCACCAAGTGTTTTCTCATTTTAAAGGCTGTTGTAACTTCCCAGAGGATATACGAACTTTCTACAGGTACAATTATTACAGTATCATCAATTATATATGTGCAGTAATCAATTATTTTAGAAAATAAATCACAAAAATTATATTTTCTAATTTTAAAGGCTGTAGTTTTTTTTTTTTTTTTTTAGTTTAGTTTCTTTTTTTATTTTGGTGATTAAGTAGTAAGTCCTTCTATGCTCGAAAATTGATTACTGTACTTATATAATTGATCATACTGTAATAATTTCACCTGTAGTGTGTCTGTCTTTCCCCTGGGAAGTTATAAGAAAATTCTGTATGTGAAAATGTATTTTACAGTTTTTTTTTTCATGTATAACTTGCACCTGAATTGAATGAATGAGTGAACAGCTCCTATGTTTTAGTGTATTGAGTGGAGTTTTCAGACGGTCCCTTACATCTGCGAAACTGAAAGTCGAACGTCCAACTTTACCGCGCTAAATCAGTGACGCCAACGACATCCAGCTGGATAGTGAGTATGGGGTGAGCAGGAGAGACGGAAGGCAGCAGTGTCATTGTCGCAGAATATTGAAAATATGTTCAAAAAGACTGCCAAACAGGGTATGGTTGTTATACTTGGTAAGCAATTTGACAACATTGTAGTAAATATTTTCAGTGCATCAAAAGCGTTCTCATTAAGATACCAGCTAATCCAGCACAAATTAGTGCATAAAAAGGCACCAAAATGAAGTATTTGAACCTCATAATTAAATACAAAATGAAGGGAAAAACTGCAAAAAGGTCCACTTAAAAAAAAAAAAGAAAAACAAAAGAACCCCACCCTTCCACTAGGCTGATTACAGGCCTGATAACCATTACAAAATATGAAGGCACAAACTATCTCAAACTGCAACAGTGTAATATATATATATATATATATATATAAGCAAACAACTTTTAGAATGATTGATCGAAACAAAGATGGAAAGATTGATAATGCAATAGACGTAAACATACTATGTAATTACACTGAATATCAGAGTGAAAGATGTGTTCAGAGTAATAGTATTTTTTTCATTTCTCATTGATGTCACAACACCTCTAACCTACTTTCAGCCATCAGACAATCTAATTTACAAAATGAAAGTCTGGCGATGTTTAATCATATCTATCTCAGAATACATTCAGCTATGGAAGTGCATTTTCTGAGTCAGAGGCGCCTGCAGCTGTACACATTGTGCGTGCCATGAGCGCCCCAAATTACCTGAGAAATAATTGGTCTCTATTTCACCAATCATGAAATGTGTCCCGTATTTCTGTTGGCTGTTTAAAAGAACTAGCAATGCCCAATTAGTGAGTGGATTATTATTTTGAGTCATTGTTTTTAGTGATTTGGCCAAACAGGCTTGCAAAATGGTCTGAATCGATTCGTGATTCAATACATCTTGTTCAGTGCACTCTCTCACTGAATCATTTGGAGTGGTTTCTCACACAGTAAAACAGTATCAGGATATTTAAGAATACAGCGCCGGATACAATGTAAATTTACCTACAGTCAACTGAAACATAAGGCTGTCTTTTTGAGAGGTAACTTTGTAAATCTTCAGCTAGTGCTGTGTCATGTGAACAAGGGGCTGTTCAAACCAAACTTGTTTTTGCATCCGCTCACGCTGTTTCTCAATCGTGTTCCATGTAAACATTCGCTAGATGGATGTCTATTGACAACTGCTTCACGTTTCACTGTGTTTTTGGCATCTCTCGTGGGAGTGCTGCATTTTTAGCTGCTGTGTCAAGTTAAAAAGATAAAAATCAATCTTGAGACACCTGCATTCTGCTCTATTCATTGTGGTACATTTTGTTTTTTTGGCACAAAAATGCGTCTGTCTGAACGGTTACTGGAAAAATGCTTCAGCCAATAGTTACATAAATCAGGGCTGTTTCAGACCATTCTGGCGCCCTAGGCGAGATCCCTATTGGCACCCTGAAGTATGTGGTATGGCAGAGGCTTCCTCATTGGCACTGCCTACTTTGAATATGCCTAGAAACGGCCCTGACATGAATGCCACTCATACTCGAGAAAATAAATCAATGCTTATCTTAAGACTCTAGAATTGAACGCTTTGGTGTTGTTTTTCTCACAGGGGAGCATTTAGGTTTATTAGGCAGATTTAGAGGTCTGCAACTCGAACCGGGCCCAACGGGACCTGAGAACCGATCTTGTTTCGCGCACGCGCTCTCATTCACAGACACGCACGAACGGACGAGTGAGGGTCCGTCCACACCGAACGTATTTTTGCGTGCGTCTGTTCTGTTTTCCCATTGTTTAAACACTTACTGGAAGAATGTCTTTGACATTTGCACCACGTCTCACTTTTTATTCAGTGTTTAAACACCATGTCAAGTTAAAATAACTTCATATTTTCAAAAACACATGTCAAGACACCTGCACTTTGTTTCATTCTATGTGCCGTGTCTATATTGTTTTTAGCGCAGTTGTAACAAAGATTCAACAATCTGAACAAGTTCAGGCTGCATAGAGGGGACTGTTGCAACTTAGCCGAGTTGTGGCGTAAATGGGCACTAAGTCACAATTTCGTATCATTTGTGCCGGGTAGGGTTGGTCCACACGGTCTTGCGTTTGGGTTTCATTTTAAGGCCCTCGCAGACCTCAAGGCAGATTCCTGCACATACCCTCAGATTAAATCTGAGGCGCCCATGGTCTGAGTACACCAGAGAGCGAAGGTGGCCATGTGTGGCCATGTAAGGGCCTTTCGCATTTTGCATCAGTTTTGAAATTCTGTGATGAAGCCACAGAGCTCCTCAGAATGTGAAACTGTGACTAATGCTGGTATGCTGAGTCTCGTAAGAGTTCAAGTTTGTTTGATCAACAACAACAGTATCAAAGTCATACAGTAGGTCGGTTTAGATATGCATCTACTGTAGTAGCAGTGTGATGTGGTGTCTGGTGCTGTGCTTTATTATAGTACAGAACGTCACAGAACTGAGAAGAACTCTCACCATTCAGATTCCTTGCAATTGCACAGAAAATGCTAATGTGGAGCTAGCTAAAAATTGATTTCGATACTCAATATTGAAGCCCGTGTAAAGAATGCAGTTACAAAGTCTACATTGAAAAGTACTGTAAAAAAGCGATTAAAAGTGGCCTAAAAATATTAACACTACTTGTTTCTTTATCAATCTTCCGATTGGGCAAAAAGAAAGTGGAAGAGTATCAAATGCCTGTAAAAATTATTCGCTGATACGATCACTCCCCCTCAGCACAGACGCAACAATGACGGATTGTGTGGAAAATGCTGTACTGAAATGACGATGCTGAATGTTCTAATTACTAGAATTGATGCCAAACTGGCTTAAAGTGACACACACACACACACACACACACACACACACACACACACACACACACACACACACACACACACACCACATCACATACACTTGAAATACATCAAAAGTGGAATATTATAATGGACATGTCCTTTACAGTTTGCTTTGCATCATTAGCCTGTGTGTGCAAATAAATAAATACATAAAATGATGATGAGTCATGTTTAATATGACACTTTTTAGTCTAGTGAGTCATATTTAAATTTATCATATTATGTTGTGGAGTTGACACACACACACACACACACACACACACACACACACACACACACACACACACACACACACACACACACACACACACACACACACACAGTAGTTTCTCACTTTGTGTTCTTCAACCACATAGCTTATAATATAACTCCAAATATACATGGCCACAAACATAAAACAGGACTCATTGGTCATTTACAGCTTTGTTAATAGTATTAGGGTTATTTTTGGTTTGTGGTGGCAAATGGTGTCCCTCAACAATAGAAATGTAAAACTTTAGAACAATACAGTATTTCACTTCAAATACCTGTAACGCCACAGACATAAACAGATGTGCCACCAGTTTTTGATTGAAATGATTTAAAAACCAAAATGTCATAAAGCTTCCTTTTTACTGGATAAAGCATAGTAAACAATTTTTAAATGCATAACAATAAAGTAAATTATTTAAAAGTCCTTGTTGCCACTTTAATTGAAAAATGTTGTTTTATAATGTGAGTTGTGTAATAATAAAGTCTAGTGTTGTGAGTCATATTAATCTATTAAATATTATTTCGTCATAGTACTGAACTAAAGCTACACTCACTATTTCATAACTGCCCTAATTTCATAACTGATGGAAGTTATCACTGATAAAGTTTGGTTTCCAATTCTCAATTTCTAACTAGACACAGATTGGCTACAAACAGTCAAAGATTTTTCTTTGGTCCTTTACGGCTTTGTAGCGTTAGCTTGTGTGTGGAAATTGTTCTGAGGAGAAAAGAAAAGTCTGATGAGCAATGTTTCATGTTGAAATATTAATATTGTAGTGAGTAATATTACTGTATTAAATATGAAATTGTCATCTTACTGTCCTAAAGCTACGCTTAAATTTTTTTAATAAATGACTGTCCTAATTTCACAACGGTTGGGACACGACGGTTGGGAGTTTCTAGTCCCCGCTTTCACAATTCAAGTGTTCTAAACCCTGAATAAAATTGACTACATACAGTAAAATATTTCTTGTTTGGTTGTTTACGGCTTTGTTTGTAGCATTAGCTTGTGTGTGCTAATTTTTCTAAGCAGAGAATTTTTTTTATATTACAATATTAAGATATCATAGTTCTTTATTAAATATTTGTTAGTCATATTAATGCACAAAATCTACGCAGTATGCTTTATCATAATTGTCCCTGTTCCACTATGATTGGGACACGAGAAATTTTCCTGCTTTCATATTTCAGGAATTCTGGAAACAAACAGATAAAACAGACTATTTTTGTTTATTACAGCATTTATAGGAAAACTTTTATCCATTTTACATAGTGAGTCTGTATTAAAGCTACGCTGTAAATCTAGAACAATATACCATGACCACTGCCTAGAAAAGGTGCATAAATAATGTACTGCCTTCATTTACAGATAACTAACCATTGCCAAGACCACCGGACTTACTTTAAGTGTTTGCTTTACAAAGGTTTTTGTATGTAAATAGAATCAAAACTGCTTTACTACAAATAATCTCAATAAAAAATGCATGTGGAAGTATATTCAGCATATGCAACGAAATAAATATTTGCTCACATTCGTGCATATGTTATGTTGTATATCTATCGTGACCGCCGTTACACTAGCAACTAGAAAAGTCTAGAAATGCCACAGAAGCAGAAACTACGTCAACATGCTGCTATATGATTATGGTGCAGTTACCATTTAAAATGCAATTTATCAAAACTTCCAAAAGTTTTGCAAAACTATATTTCAGAAACAGAAGCTAAATGTTTTTGTTTAGCTATGCAATTGTCTCAGTCAAGAGCGTTGCAGCGAAAGATCGACATCACCAAGTCCTACTCTTTCTTCGCACCACTTCTTCAAAAGCCCTTGTGCAGGTGAATTCTCAGTTTAGCATGAGAATCGGTAGAATGAAACTGAAGACGCAATGTAACTGCATCACAATTTTAAGGAAATAACTGCAATTTATGTACAACAGTATGCAATTGACTTAACTGCTGTGTAGGCCCTTGAATGTTTAAAAGGTGAGAGTATTTAAAATGACACATAGGTTATGCTCTGTCCCATCGCCAAATTGAACCCTTCCATTCATCGTAAGAAGCTACAGTAATGAAATGTCAAAACTGCAGTCCTAAAACAGGCTTTAGCCTCAGTCAAAACCCTCTATGAGCTCTATCAACAAAATGTCATCTACCTGTAAGGAAAAAATGTACAAGCACTCTTCCAATAATTCACAAGCAGGTGATAAGTTTAAAAACTGCAAATGTGCCACGATCAGGCCCACAAAGAGACAAAGAGGCAGAAAGAGGCCCATGAGTAACAGGGGAAAACCTGTCTGCAGTGACACATCCTCTCCGGGTCTAAATACCTCAATGCACAATCAGTCTGTGACACTTGCGCTGATGCTTTTGCAATCAAAAGATGTTTTTCCAGATATAGAAAGCACAAAGTGATGGGGGAGGGGAAGATAGAGAGAGACAGCAGGAAAGACACAAAGAGAGAAAGATGACACAAGAGGATGGAAAAGAAGAACCTGACTCTCAGAAACTTTCAAAGACATACCTATGCATTCAAGGTGGAGGCTGCATACTGGGGTGAACAAATGCACAGAGACGCAGACAGACAGATTGCTACCTCAACCAGAGGTGCCATCGACCAGGAAAAACGTACATGTGGGTGA